>NW_006921971.1:760260-783131 GCF_000298275.1 Orycteropus afer afer | reverse complement strand
CACAGCGCCCCTAGAGGACAGAGTGGAACTGCCCACAGAGTCTGCATGGCTGTCAATCTTCACAGAATCAAAGCCCAAACCATACCCACTGCCGTGGAGTCCATTCTGACCCACAGCGCCCCTAGAGGACAGAGTGGAACTGCACCACGGGGTCTCCAAGGCTGTCAGTCTTCACGGAAGATTGCCAGGTCTCCTACAGGGCGCAGGGTGGATTTGAACCTTTAACTTTGTGGTTAGCAGTCAAGTGGTTAACTATTGGGCTGCCAGGACTTCTTAGAGGGGTGTAAGGATGAGGAAAAAAGGACAGGATATATTCATCAGGAGTCACTGGCCAGGACCCTGGGCACCTCCCTGTGGTGGACTGTGCCTGGGAGAGCCCCCGTCAGCCAACGGCACAGATGACAGAGTTTCAGGGCTGCTGTTTTCCACCCTGTCCTGCCCCTCACCCCTCCCGGCCGGGCCTGAGCTCCTGACCATTGAGGAGCTGCAGCCATTCTTCAGGAGTGGCTTTTCCACGAGCGGGCCTTGGCTGTGCCTCCAGCACAGAAGCCCTTCACTTCTCCCGTCGGATGGCAGCCCAGTACAGTGATGTCATGCATGACGTCACCACTCGCCTGCCAGGCTGTCAGGCTGCGGTCCTGCATGTTGCTGGGGTGTGGAAGCTATGGCCCCAGTCACACCCGCCGTGTCCCCCAGGGGGACAGTTTCAGTGGGGCTTCCAGGCCAAGGCCCACTAGGAGGAAGGACCTGGTGGTCTACTTCTGAAAAGCAGCCAAGGAAAGCACAGTGGATCGTAACCGAGGCTTGTCCAGCCCAGTCCTGACAGGGAAGCCCCAACCTGGGCCAACCACTGAGTTGATTCCAATGCACAGAAACCCCATGGGACACAGCAGAAATAGGCAGGAATCTTTACAGAAGCAGACAGCTGCACCTTTCTACGGCAGAGTGGCTGGTGGGTTTGAACCTCTGTCCTTTTGGTTAGCAGCCAACCATTTTAACCACTGAGCCACCAGAGCTTCTTCCTGGATTGGAAGGCCCTCAAAGTATACAGTGGCTACAAGAGTGGAGTTCAGGACACCAGTGATTGCAAAGATGGTGCGATGTTTCGTTCTTGCGTGTTGGGTCGCAAGCGTCAGAGCCAACTCGATAGCACTGATACCATCCGATGGACAGCAATACGATATAATTACAGATGTTCATCTAAGTAAGTGCACTGTGGGAGTGTGAACAGTCTAAGGTCATGGTCATGGCCAACATCTGCTGGTTTCTAGTTCAACCCCAACTATAGCAGAGACACACCTAAACATCCTCCCCAGCAAAGTCTCAAAATCTCATGGAAACCAACAGAAGACCCCAAGAGCAACATAAATGTCACTTCTCTTTTTCTGATTTAATTTTAAAATTTCCAATGACAAATCAATGGCAGCAATAACTATTATTTTTACTTTTAAAATTATAGAAATTTATCCATATTGTTGAAATGTTTACATTTTTTTTTTTGCTATATAGATCTGAGCCAAATTTTCTTAGCATTTTTTCTGTGTTATACCTGTAGTTGCATCCTTTTTAAATATCTAATGTTTATTTAGGAGCTCTGGTGGTGTAGTGCCTAAGGCACTTGACTGCTAACCAGAAGGCTGGCGGTTCAAACCCACCAGCCACTCCTCAGAAGGAAGGTTGGGCAATCTACTTCCATAGAGATACTGCCTCGGAAACCCAAGGAGGGGTTGCTATGAGTTGGGGCCGAATTGACGGCACACAACAACAACACAACAAACAACAACGTTTATTTATGCATTTTCTCTTTTCGCATTTATTTTTGACTCTATGGTCAATATTCATACCTGCCCCATGCATATTTTTGACTCTATGGTCAATATTCATACCTGCCCCATGCATATTATAAGACAAAAGTGTATATTTTTTTTAGTTGTCGTGTTACAGGAAGGGGACCCCGCAAAACCCAAATGGGCTCTTGTCTTCTGGTGAGAAAGAATGACTGGCATGGACGACAAGCCTTTCGTGAAACCCTGCATGGGACCGTATGGTTGGACAGTGACTAGAGCACACTAGCTGGGCTGCCCACGTTTCCCACTTGGCTGACAGCAATCCTACCGGACAGAATGAGAAAGCCGTGCAACTGACAAGTCACGTGGGCGGGATCCCTAGCTTTAGATGTTCTGGTCCTCCCATTGGCCCACGCATCTGCTTATCTACGGATCAAAAGGGTGTCGACACCCTGGGACCTGCAGCCAAAGGCCCGAAGGTTATACACCTGTCCACTCGCAGCCCCTCCCTCCTCTGTTCCTATCAGTGGGGTAATTTAAGTAATTTACACAAGAATCATCTGTGAGGGCGACTCCCATTCCTTACATTTGACCCTACTTCCCTGTCAGTAGGGGTGAGGTAATTTACAAAGGACTGTGGCCTGGCTGCTTCGACCTCATACAAGAGCTCTCCCGACCTCAGCTGGGTTCAGGGCTTTATTACATCTACCTTGCTAATTATGTCGTTTGAATATTTGGTGTGCTTACCTTTTTTTCCCTGCTTTATTTATTATAACTAAAAAAATATTTTAAGTTCCCCTACTCTGATGATGTATAAAACTCACTGCCATGGAGTCGACTGGACTCATAGCGACCCCTCCTTGGGTTTCCGAGGTGGTATCATTACGGAAGTAGATTGCCCAACCTTCCTTCCGAGGAGTGGCTGGTGGGTTTGAACCGCCAGCCATCTGGTTAGCGGCCAAGTGCTTTAGGCACTGCCCCACCAGAGCTCCCACGTCTTAAACGTTAGCAGTTTTGAAATCTAAAAAGGGCATGGTAGACACAGAGAGAAACTAGCAGAAATGGGGGGAGACAGATGCCACGTGGAGACCTCCCTGGGCCCTGAGAATGCTAGAGAAACTGAGGCAAAGATTTCCCCCAGAGCCGACCCAGCGGGAAGGCCTTCCTTGAGAGCCCAGGCCCTGAATTCAGACTCCCAGCCTCAACTGTGACAAATTAACTCCTGTTCCTTTAAGCCCCATCTGTGGTATTTCTCTTATAGCAGCACCACCGACCTAAGACTTTCTCTCTGCAAATGTCAAAGCTGTTTGCTTTATTTTTAGTGAGAATCCCCAATGACTTCATATGCGTACACTGTGCAAAATACACTCTTCTAACAAACACAGAGTTGTCTACGGTGTCATCATCATCTACTCTTGAGGCCCCGTGGGGTGCAGGGGTCCTTGGCTGGGTTCCAGAAGCAGGGTACCTGCCCTTTGGGTCCGGGTCAGCGCACAGCCACCCACAAGCCTCGGCTGACAGACGGGGGCTGTGCCCAATCGGTGCCTGAGTGTCCTGCGTGGTGATAACGCTGCCACTAAACGGCCACGCCTCTCTTAGAAAGATCTCAGAAACCTTTAACTCAAAAACCCCACTCCCCAGAAACGTATCCCATTTTTATTTTTCCCTGTGTCTTCCTTTTCCTTGGTGATATAATGTATCCCATTTTTAATTCCATCTTAATTTTTTTTTGCCTGCACATTTAAATGTTGTTTACATAAGCCCGGTGTTTTGGATTTGCTCACAAGTCCACCCATGTTTTCGCTCACACTTCCTCTCTGTGCCTCAGACACATCTTTAGTTCCTTCCTTGTTCTTCCTGAAAGGAAATCTGTGTGTAATAAATAGTGTCAAGCTCTGAAAATGTCTTAATGCCGCCCTCACTCTTGCCCATAGTTGCAACAGACACACGTCCTTAGAGACGGGTCTTCTTGTCAGCATGTTGAGAACATTACTGTCTACCTCAGGGTCTCCATAGCTCCTGGTGCAAAGTCTGCTCTCACGGTGATGCATTGTTGTCGTGTCCCGTAATCTTTATGGAAAAGAGGCCTGGCGTTGAATGGTTAAGTGCTCAGCTGCTAGCCCAAAGGTCAGTGGTTGGAACCCACCAGCCACTCCACAGCAGAGAAGGCCTGATGTTCCACCCCATACAGATTCCAGCCTACAAAACGCTGTAGGTCACCTCTACTCTGTCCTGTAGGGTTGCAACATATCAGATCCAATCGACAACCATCTCTACAGGAACAGCTCACCATGACTCTGCGGCTGGGGGGTTCAAACGACCAGCCCTTTGGTGCGCAGTCAAGTGCTTGACGATTGTACCACCAAGGCTCCCTCACACTAACTTAGTGCAACTAAAACCGTGTTCTGTGGAGCTTGTTAGAAACGGACACTCACAAGTCCCACCCTTGACCTGTAGGATTAGAGTCTTTGAGGGCTAGGAGTCAGGAACCTGCATGCTGGCTACAAGCTTTCCAGGTCATCCTGGTGCTCACGGCAAGTAGAAAGCCTGCCAGCAATTCACACTAAGCTACTTACCTCCATCCCTTCTTTTTGTAAAATCCTCGCAGCACTATGGTTTGTTCCATACAGGCTTATGTTATGCATTGGACTTGGGGATTTGTATACTTCTTACGTCTGAGGAGCCAAATCTTTCCATTTTTCTGAAAACCATCAGCTGTTATTTCATCAGGAGCTCTGGTGGCACAGTGCCTAAGGCATTTGGCTGCTAACTAGAAGGCTGGCGGTTCAAACCCACCAGCCGCTCCTCGGAAGGAAGGTTGGGAAATCTACTTCCATAGTGATACCATCTCGGAAAACAAAGGAGGGATCGCTATGAGTTGGGTCTGCCTCGATGGCAGTGAGTTTGGTTTGTTTGGTTATTTCATCAAGTATGGCCTTCCCTCCACTTGCTTGAAGACTGGACCAATGAGCAGCATCACAATAAATGGAGAGAAGATTGAGGTTGTCAAAGAATTCACGTTGCTTGGTTCTACAATCGATGCCAACGGAAGCAGCAGTCAGGACATTAGACGACATGTAGCATTGGGAAAGTCAACTGCGAAGGAACTGTATCAAGTGCTGAGGAACAAGGATATCTCCTTGAGGACTAAGATGCACCTGACACAAGCCATGATATTTCCAATCGCCTCGTATGCATGTGAGAGCTGGACAATGAATAAGGAAGACTGAAGAAGAATTGATGCTTTTGAGTTGTGGTGCTAGCGAAGAATGCTGAAAGTACCATGGACTGCTAAAAGAACTAACAGATCTGTCCTGGAGGAAGTGCAGCCAGAATGCTCCTTGGAAGCAAGAATGGCCAGACTTCGTCTCACCTATTTTGGTCATGTAAGAAGGGACCATTCCCTGGAGAAGGATGTCATGCTTGGTAGGGTGGAGGGTCGACGAAAGAGGGGGAGGCCTTCAACGAGATGGATTGATACAGTGGCTGCGATGATGGGCTCAGGTATAGCAGGGATTGTGGGGCTGGTGCGGGATCGGGCAGTGTTTCGTTCTGCCGTGCATGGGGTCGCTATGAGTCAGAAATGACTCGACGGCAATTAACAACAACAAACAACCACTTGCTCTTGCTGTAAGTTCAATAGCATGTGTTTTAAGCGTTTTCATCTTCCCCCCTTTTTCTTGTCGCGCAGATTTCTATACGCTAATAACCTGCAGTACATTGGATCACTCTCGTATGGCCCTTCTCACCGTGCTTTTGTGATTCTTACAGAATGACTGGCTGGGACTGTGCAAAAAGTGTGCTTGTGGCCCACCAAGAGGATGGGACGGCCTGCTGGTGATGCAAATAAAATGCACGGAGCCCTTGTGGGGATGGCCTATGCAAATAAGGTGTCTGGAACACTAACGTGGGGATTGGCTAATTTGACCACCCAGCTAGGCCTAAAAGAGCCAATCCAGAGGCAGAGAGGTGGGACCTGCTGGCCTCCAGGAAGAGATGGGAGTGGAATGCCTCCTTTGAGCCAGGTTACCTGTGCTGGGAGCCTCCAGGAGACAGACAGCTGTAGCCTGAGAGACAAGGGACCACCAGGAGCAGCGGCAGAGAGATGGTGGCAGCAGACAGAGTGGAATCAGGACCCCGGCAGGAGGTGCTGAGGGGCTCACAGCCCAGGCAGGGAGACGGCTAAGTGGCATCCAGCAGGACGCTTGCTGGCTGAGCGCGGGCCTCCAGGCACCTGGTGGAGTTAGATCCCTAACCCACGGAGCAGGCAAGCCAAGCACTTTCGTGTCGGAAGCTGACCAGTGGACTGGGGTGTCTCTGCACATTTGGTGGAGCTAGGCTCTCGGACCCACGGAGCAAGAGAACTAGGTGCTTTCGGGCAGGAGACCTTCTGGAGGGGTGCGGTAGCTCTGGGCGCTTATCCGTGGGGCTGAAGAGCTTTGAACACTTGCTCAACCCGGCAGAGGCCAGACAAGGCCGAGAGGCCGGGAGCCGAGGGCCTAGAGGCCAAGGGCCAGGGAGATGACTGACTGCGGGCATGGCTGAGAAGAGGCTGTCAAACCAAAGAACTGGGTCTTGAGTCTTTCCTGATCTTGAATTGTAACCCGTGACTTCTCTAATAAACCCCATAATCATGAGTACTGTCTGTGAGCTCTATGTGGCCATTGCAGCGAAGTCCCAAACCCAGCAGAGAAGCAGTGAGTGCTGGGGGAGGGCAGTAGGTGCCAGACTGGATAAGAAGGTTGGAGAGGAGGCGTGTCTGCTCTCTGCCTCATAGGAACCAGCCTTGGCTAATGGTTGCTCTTATACTCTCCCACCCCCACGAAGTTAAAGGAGGCCTCTGTCCTGTGGTTGTTACATAACCCTGATGCTATTTGGCTGTTGCGGTGAATTGCTTGATGTGGCCCTTTCTAGCCATTGTCCTCTATTCTGTGATGGATTGTAAATCCCATTATCCAGGCCTGTTTGGGGTGGGGTGGTAGTTAGCTCAGGTATCAACTTGGCTGGGCAGCTGGTAGTAGTCGTTCCCTGTAATGACTGGCAATGGGCTCTGTGGTGGGATTTGCTTTGAGATGCTGATTGTTAAAGCCATCCACTTAGGTTATTGCTGTTGGAGCAACACAGGTAGAATGTATCTTGAGTCCTGCCTTGCTGGAGGGTGTAATTCAAATCACCACCCTTAGCTTCCGGAAGCTCTGGTGGCATAGGGCCTAAGGCACTTGACTGCTAACCAGAAGGCTGGCGGTTCAAACCCACCAGCCGCTCCTCAGAAGGAAGGTTGTACAATCAACTTCTGTAGAGATACCTCCTCAGAAACCCAAGGAGGGGTCGCTATGAGTTGGGTCTGACTCAACGGCAAGCAACAGCTTCCTGGAGGGTAAACCCATGACTCTCCTGGGAAGGTTCACCCTCCTCTTGCTCCAGTTCTACATCTTGGATCATCCTCATCTCACCCCTGGATTTGGGACCGCAGCCATCTGCTGATCGAGGTTCATCAAACCCCGAGAATTGGGAGGATCCTTCAGACCCACTCACAGACCTGGGACTCGCCAGTCTGCCAGCCTCCACCACTACTACGTGAGATGATTCTGTGAGGCATTACAGTGAAATACAGAACCTAAGATGGGGGAGATTCCTGGGAGAAGGAGGGGGAGTTAGTGTCTGAAATGATGGGGTGGCACGGTAGTTTGGACATTTGGGACATCTTTGACCTCTGCCTCTTGGGGACTGGCCTTGTGCGGTCTGAGAGACATTGTTCAAGCAGCTGTGGAGAAACGTTCTGTAAGTGAGTACACCCCAAAAATTCAATTCAGTTCAAACGACTTACCCAATGGATAGGTGCAGCCCCATCCTTCTAGTTCCAGAATCAGAAGGGACTTTCCACTGAAACAATACAGTATTTTTTTTACTGCTACCACAAGACCTTAGGGAGCTCTGGTGGCGCAATGCCTAAGGCACTTGACTGCTAACCAGAAAGCTGGCGGTTCACACCCACCAGCCACTCCTCAGAAGGAAGGTTGGGCAATCTACTTCCATAGTGATACCGCCTCAGAAACCCAAGGAGGGGTCGCTATCAGTCAGGTCCGACTCGACGGCACATAACAACAACAACAGGGATGATGATACAACATGAAGACTGTAACCTATGTCAATGAGTTGTACACGTAGAAATAGTTGCATGGGTATATGTTTTGCTGTGTCTATCTTCATCAAAAGTAAAACAAATATTTTTGTAAAGAAAGGAAAAAAGAAACTATAGTTTATTACACCCATAATAAAAATACTAACATTGATACAATCCATGATTTTATTCAAATTTCTCCACTTTTACTTATAGTCATGTGTGTATATTAAATTCTATACAATTATTATAAAGAAAGAAAGAAAGAAAGAAAAGAAAAGAATGTTGTAGTTCTGCAACATTGGACCAGTAGTCGCATATAAGTTCTGCAGGACATTTCTCTCTTGGGAGACCTGAGCGTAGCCAAAGCCTGAGCAGAAATAAAGTGGAAACACAGAGCCTACTGTGGAGGTGCGGTGGTTTCTTAATGTGCTGATGGGTGAGTGGGGAATTTAAAACCTGAGGGCTGTGAAGGTGAATGCTTTGAAGACAAGTGAAGTGTGATGACAGTATGACCACTCACCGTGTAGATAAGGACCTGGAACAAGACACCTGTCATAATGAGGGACCCAGGGGCCATTACACTCCGGCTTTCCTTTCAGAGAGCTTTCAGGAGGATCCTTTTCCTCTTTCATAAACATTCCATTACTTAAGATGAACCGAGACTTGGATGGGAATAAGATTAGAATAAGATTAGATTGCCACAGATTTTTTTTTTCTCCATGGATGAGCTGTGTGGGTTTAACTTCTCAGTCCATTAACGCCCAGGTCCAGCTCCTGAGCCCCAGCCGAGTCAGTCAGCATCGTTTGTGTAGAGGGACAGGTGCTCTGTGGGGACCCTGGTGGCTCAGGGGTACTATTCTTGCTTCCACGATGAAAACCCTGGTTCGAATCCCAGCCAGGGCACTTCATGCGCAGCTCGCATCCGTCGGTCAGTAGCTGACTCGACAGACAGCTACCAACACAGGCTCCTCTGGGAGCCGAAGGCTCCTCACAGCCACCGCCATATTGGTTTACTCAACCAAGAAGCCACTTACATGGATTTCTTTTTCTCCCCTAGAAGCTTCTGTGAAGTGGACAGAAACAACTTTTTCTGAGCCCTACTCTGGCCTCACTGTGTCCTGTAACTCCCACATTTTCTGCTCTGCTTCTTCCTTCCTATGAACTTATAAACGTGTGTGTGTTCATTGTCTTCAACACAATGAACAGAAAGCAAAGAAAGTCCTGCGTCCTGCCCATCTGTTCAGTGACAAGTTTCTCCACTTCCCACTCTTTCCTTCATACTCAGTTTGCGGCAGGAGTACTGATGCTCACTTCATTATCATCCAGGGCTTTCATTATTCAACCCAGTGGGCTCCTTGAGGAGGTGCTGGGGGTGATGACCACACCGGGCGACACTGTCAGAGTGGGTGACCCCAAAACGACTGGCCACAAGATTTTTCTGCAGTGTTTCAGCAGAAATTACTTTTCATATAAAGTCCCTGTGGTTAGTTATAACCAACAAGGCTAAAGCCTTAGGCCAGTTTTCTTTCTGAACCGTCAAACGTGCTCCGGTCAGAGCTGTCATTGTTACCTGACTACAATGAGGCTTCGAATCATACGGCTTCGTCGTTTGCGCTGGAAGTGTGCAGTGTTGCTTTGGTTGCTAGTAGTGTGTTTACACTCGTCGATTATGTCTAATTTTCTGGTGTTTTAGCTACAACATTGTCATAGGCAGTATTTGTGTACCTGTATCAATAACTATTTTGAGAGTGAACTAGTAATTAAAAGGAAAAGAAGGACAACAAATGTTAAAAGGCTTCCTTTCAGTTACTAATAATATAACTAATAATGTAATTCAACACGGAGAGATTTTACAAAAAAAAAAAATTGTTGCTGTTGTTGTTGTAGGTGCCATTGAGTCAACTCTGACTCACAGTGACCCCACGTACAACAGAATGAAACCCTGCCGGGTCCTCACCTTCCTCACGACCCTTGCCCTGCTTGACCCCATCGTTGCAGTCACCGTGTCAGTCCGTCTTATTGAGGGTCTTCACTTTTTCTGCTAACCCTCTGTGTTACCAAGCATGACATCCTTCTCTAGAGACAGGTCTCTTCTGATGACATGATGTGAGGCAAAGTCTGGCTAGTCTCCCTTCTAAGGAGCATCCTGGCTACACTTCACCCAGGACAGATTTGTCCCCTCTTCTGGCTGTCCATGGTATACTCAATATTCTATGCCAACAATCCAAAGGCATCAACTCTTCTTCAGTCTTCTTTCTTCATTGTCCAGCTTTCACAAACTGAGGAGGATATTGGAAATACCATGGCTTGGGTTGGGCACATCTTAGTCTTCAAAGTGACATCTTTGCTCCTTAACACTTCCAAGAGCTCATTTACAACAGATTTTCCCAGTACAATATGACTGAGTGAAGAGATGCCTCGAGCTTCACTGGGCCTGATTTGACTGATGCTTCCATGGGTGTTGATTATGGATCCAAGTAAAACAAAATCTTCGACAACTTCAATCGTTTCTCCATTTATTGTGATGTTGCTCGTTGCTGCAGTTGTGAGGATTTTTGTTTCCTGTGTGTTGAGGTATAATCCATATTGAAGACTGTCACCTTTGATCTTCATCAGTAAGTGCTTCAAGTCATCTTCACTTTCAGCAAGGAAAGTTGTGTCATCTGCGTATCTCAGGTTGTTAATGAGTCTTCCTCCAATCCTGATGCTACACTCTTCTTCATAGAGTCCAGCTTCTTGGATTATCTGCTCAGCATACATATTGAACAAGTGTGGGGAAAGGATACAACCCTGATGCACTCTCTTCCTCATTTTAAACTGTGCAGTATCCTCTTGTTCTGTTCAAAAGACAGCCTCTTGGTCTACGTACAGGTCCCTCGAGTACAACTGAGTGTTCCAGAATTCCCATTTTTTTTTATGTTAATCACAATTTGTTATGATCCACATTTGCATAGTCAATAAAACATGGGTAGACATCTTTCTGGTATTTTTTCCTTCAGCCAAGATCCATCTGACCTCAGCAATGATATCCCTTGTTCCACGTCCTCTTCTGAATCCAGCTTGTATTTCTGGCGGTTCCCTGCTGATAGGTGTAAACCTTGGTTTAGAACTCTTACGTTGTTTTCTTATGCTGTTCTTTTTTATGTTTCACCCCTGGCCCTTTTCTCTCCTGAAAGGAAACTGTGTAGCAGGACAGTAGGTGAGCCCCAGTTCTGAGAATAAGCAATTCCACAAAAAATGACGGAAGCTCACAGTTTGAAGAACACAGCTGAACTTTCACTGTCTTGACTGTTGCTACCAAGACAGCCGTGGTCTGCTCTCCCACGACAGAACTGCTGATAAACTTCCTGCCACCCAACCTCCCCAGCTGGGGGCTGGTGCATTGTGGAGCTCAGCCCGGGCTGCCACCATTCTGGTCTCAACTCGTCTGCATGCAGATGCTTTAATAAACTGTCTTTCAAAACTCTACTGGCCTGAATTCTCTCTCCCAGCACTGGATCTTACACCTGCCAATATACTGCTGCAATGGGTTTTCAACAAAATTTTTTGTGTGATATTAATGATACTGTTCGATAATTTTCACATCCTGTTGGATCACCTTTCTTTAGGAGGGGCACAAACACCGAGCTCTTCTAGTCGTTGGCCAGGTAGCTGTCTTACAAATTCCTTGGCATAAATGAATAAGTGCCTCCAGTGCTCCATCTGTTTGTTGAAATATCTCAATGGCTAGTCCATCAATTCCTGGAGCCTTGTTTTTTGCCGATTCCTTCAGGGCAGCTTGGTCTTCTTCATTCAATACCACTTGTTCTGGTTCCCTAGGGCCACTCCAACAGGAATATATACCACCAATGGGGTGGCCTTACCAAACAGGAGTTTATTCTTACAGTTTGGAGGCTTTAAGTCCAAGTTCAAAGTGCCAGGCTCTAGGGGCTGAGTGAAAGCCCCTCAACCTTGGGGTCCCACTCTGCCTCCTGCTCCCAGCCCACTGAAGCTAGCGGCTTTTCTTCACTCACACAGGTGCTGGCTGCTGAGGCTGACAAGCCCAAAGTTGACAAGTAAAAAGGCACAGTCCCAACGTTACCAAACCACACGGCAGGCCATTAATTCAAGTCCATTGTAAGTCCCAAGGTCGGCAGAGCATGGCAGGCCGCTGAACAATGACATGGCTACATGCAGGGTCCAAGCGTGCCATAGGCTAGAGACCATTCCCCAAGGCTTCTGCTTATATACAGGAAGCAGACTACATTCCCTAAGGCAGCTACTCAGCTGCTTCCAGTAGTTCCACCATGGAGTTGATGACCAGTCTCATCATGGGGAATACTACATCCAGCGGCCCAGCCACTCCACCAGGCCCAGCCAAGTTGACACACAAACTGAACTACCACTCCTCAGATAAGCAAAGCACTATTGAAGAAGAACAAAGTAGGAGGTCTCACACTGCCGGATCTCAAAACCTACTATACAGCCACAGTAGTCAAAACTGCCTGGTATTAGTATAATGACAAACACACTGACCAATGGAATAGAATTGAGAACCCAGAAATACATCCATTGACCTATGGTCAGCTGATCTTTGACAAAAGGCTGAAATCCATTAAATGGGGAAAAGATTGTCTGTTTAACAAATGGTGCTGGAAAACTGGATATCCATTTGCAGAAAAATGAAACAAGATCCGTACCTCACACCACACACAAAAACTAACTCCTGATGGATCAAAGACTTAAATGTGAAACCTAAAACTATAAAGTTCCTCAAGGAAAAAATAGGGGTAAATTTATGGGCCCTGGTGGCATAGTGCCTAAGGCATTTGACTGCTAACCAGAAGACTGGCGGTTTGAACCCACCAGCCACTCCTTGGAAGGAAGGTTGGACAATCTACTTCCATAGTGATACTGCCTAAGAACCCCAAGGAAGGGTCGCCATGAGTTGGATCTGACTCAATGGCAAAACACAACAACAACCACCATGCAGGGAGGGGTGTGCCCATGACCATGTATAGGGTTTGCAGACAACGTTTCTACAAGTGTATCTGTATGTTCTCTAAGAATTCCCAGGTGTATAGTACAGCTGACAAGGGACAAGGTTGTAGTCACTTCTTGGCCACAGCCAGCTACCCAGATGGAGTGAGTAGTTGGACCTGTGGGCTCAGGACTATAGTTGCAGGGGACATTGAGCTCAATTGGCATAACATACTACATAAGAACACTGTTCCACATCCTACTTTGGCGAGTAGCATCTGGCATCTGAAAAGCTTGCAAGTGGCAACTTGCAACTCCATGGCAGTGAGTTTGGTTTTGGTTTTCAACTTATATAGTTAAATGGTTGAGGAATGAGAAATGATAAATATTGTCCCACTGCAACTAAAAAAAAAAAACAAAAACAACTCACTGCCGTTGAGTCCATTCCGACTCACAGCGACCCCTCCTTGGGTTCTGAGGCGGCATCACTATGGAAGTAGATTGCCCAATCTTCCTTCTGAGGAGTGGCTGGTGGGTTTGAACCGCCAGTCTTCTGGTTAGCAGTCAAGTGCCTTAGGCACTGGGCCACCAGTGCTCCCCGCACTGCAACTAAAGGTAATTAATTATATTTTATCCTCAGGAGAACTTGTCTTAGGCACAGTTTTCTTTTACTCCTTTTTTTGATAAGAAAACTTAGAAAAAATACATTAGTGGTACAGCCATCATTTAGACGTAGCAGTTGTTAATATTTTGCTAGATTTGCTTCACCTTTTTGTAATATGAAATATGGTCAATTACAGAGCTCACAGTATTTAACTTCCAAACACTTCAGTACGCACTCTAAAAAACAGGGGCAATTCTTACAAAACCACGTACAATTATTACACCTAAAAACTTAGTAAAAATTTCAGCATATTATCAAATCCTCAGGGCAAGACTTCCCAAAACCAATCAATCTCTGAAGCCAGGTGAAGCCTGTCCATCAAAGACAAAACCAGGAGAACTGGTATTTTCCAGGCTACCAGACTGTAATAGTTTCCATGCAAGAGATAACAAAATGATGTTTCCATGGGACGCTGCAGAGGAAAACAGGAAATGCTCATTTTTCGCACCACACCCCAAGGGAGTGGGCCGTGTAATCCTGAAGTCTGCATGACAGATCTCCCCAGGGGCTCTGCCCGGTGTAGATGCACGTCCTCGTGTTTAAGTGTGAGTGCATTTTGGTGCCAGGAATCGGTAACGTGAGATATTTCTGGAGATATTTCTGCCTGTGATGCAGAGCAGTGTGTGAGATGTGCAGGTGACCGATACGTAAACAGTGAGATGGACTGCTGCCTCCCAAAGGCTGAGACTCCCCTGGCTTCTGAAGATCCTCTGTGGACAGCTCTGGCCAGCACAGCCTTTTCCTTCTCTAGCTGCATAACTCACGAGTGTGGTCCTCAGAGTCCGCGAAGCACTGAGACACTCCCATTGTCAGGGCCAAGAACCCAGCTCTCAGCCACAGCCTCCGTATCTCCCTCGCTGTGGTTCCTCTGCTCTTAACTCTTCACTGGCCGTCCTGACAGCCATCTTGTGACAATCTGCATTTGAAGTCTGGTTGAGTGAGGCCCTTTCCAATGTTTTGGCCCAAACCATCACTGTGACCTTGGCTTTCAAGGTCACTGCACCAGCGCGAGGATGAGGCATTGGCTGGGGTCAGCAGCACGTAACCCCACCATTCCCCTCTGCCCCCTGATCTGGGCAGCTCTCTGTGGAGTCGGGCTAGGAACCTCTCCTCTGTCACTGACGCTCTGAGCCTGGGTTTGTCCTCCTCATTTGCAATGACAGCAGGTCACTGCCTTCTCCGATGTCCTGGGACCCCTGAGCTTCTTGGCCCTGGGATCTCCCCAGTGGCCAGAAACCCAGCCAGCACCTCAGTGCAGCCAACACCCTGACGTTCAGCGCGCTGGCCGGCTGCAGGGTCTGAGTCACCTGCCTCCTTGTCAACCACAGCACACGGCGGACGTCATGGAGGAGCAGGCGGTTTCCGCCGTGGCCTCCTGTGAGGCCCCCACGTGCTTCATGGTCCCGCTGAGGCCTGATGGGAACACCCTGCAGGATGAGGGCAGAAACGAGTTCTGGGTGCAAATAAAACGTTCACACACATTTGAGATGAATCCCCACGGCGCGCGGAGAGCAGCAAAGCGAAGCTCACTCTTCACCCTCCAGCTAGAAACTGAGCTCTGTGGGTTGCCCAGCTCCAGGTTCAAAGACTTGTCTCTCCTCTGAGATGGTCGGAGGGACGGCAGCTCGTCTCCCGTCCCCGTCAGCGAGAAACCTAAACGCAGAGGCGGGGGCCGGAAGCGGGTGGAAGCTAAGACAGGACGCTTCAGGCGGGAACCGGCCATTCCTTCCCAGAGGCCTCTGCAGCGTCCGCTGGCCCGGAAGCCGCTGGTGCTCGGGCCGGCGCTGCCACCTGCTGGCCACTGCCGGAAACTGCAGCGGCCTGCCTTGGGGACCGGGCCGCAGCGATTCTGCGCGTCCAGGGGCTTTGGGGGTTCCTTGGCAGCACCGAGTAGAAGCCGGTGCGTGGCTGTTTTTGATTGTTATTTATCTGTCTGTGGATTCACTCATTTATTGGTGGTTGTGAGGGAAGGAGAGTGCGTGCTTATGGGACCGGCCGCAGACGAACCCATGGTCTGAGACCCGTTCTCTGCCCCAGAGATTGAGGGGTGCAGACACACGCATCTTTGGGGTCCTCCGTCCCTGGGCCACACGTAGCTGTGGCCTTTGACCTGCTTTCACAGCAGCGCGACGAGGATTACCTTGAGGCCACCGTTTTTTGGTTTTTGTTTGTGATCTTCATTTTCGGTGCCGGCATAGCCTGGTCTGCATGAAGGCTCGCTGTCAGCAGGCAGGGCTCCCTCCTCTGTCCCTGCGGCCCCGCTGCACTGTTTCCTCGCTGGTAGACTCCTTCCCAAGGCGGGGTCTCGCCACTCTCGGTCCTGGCCCCCAGACAGCCCTGCAGCCCATCCACCCGGAGTTGGGGCGCCCCTTCCCTGCAGGCCCAGTGCTCAGAAAGGACCCCAGACAGAAGCTGCAGAGCTGGGGGCAGCAGCAGTCCAGGGGCTGAGGCGGGTTTATGGTCACCATGGAAACGGCTGCCACTCAGTGCAATGGGCGGGGCCTTGGAGGAGGGCAGGTCGACACACAGACCACAGGGTTGACCCAGGAGCCTTGACCCTGCGGGCTTCTCAGGCACCCGGGGTCCCTGTGTCCTGGGACTGCCAAAAACTCCACGGACCAGAGCCTGAGGGTATGACCGTGGGAGGCTGGAGTGGAAGGCCCAGGCCCCCCCACCATCACCCCACACTGAAAACGGCAGAACCTTAACAGACTAGCAGACATGGTTAAAGTAGCAGTGGACTGGGCAAATCTGCTCCAAAGGACCTCTTTCAAGGGCTGAAGAGCAAAGACATCTCCTTGAAGACTAAGGTGCGCCTGACACGAGCCATGGTATCTGCAGTTGCCTCATATGCATGTGAGAGCCGGACAATGAACAAGGAAGATGGAAGAAGAGTTGATGCTTTTGAGTTGGGGTGTTGGCCGGGATGTTCCCTGGAGGTGAGAATGGCCAGACTTGGTCTCACCTACTTTGCTCATGTTGTCAGAAGGGACCAGTCCCTGGGGAGGATATCATGCTCGGTAAAGTGGGGCGTCAACGACGGAGGGGAAGACCCTCAATGAGATGGATTGACCCAGTGGCTGTAAGGATGGGCTTGGGTGTAGCAAGGATCGTGAGGCTGTCACAGGGCCGGGCCGTTTCGTTCTGATGTACACGGGGTCGCTATGAGTCAGAGCTGACGGCACCTAACAAAAACTTTACTATTTTCCCTTCCCTTTTGCTTTCTTTAAGTAAATAGAATAGCCAACCGTTTTTCTTTTTATTGTGATTTGGGTGAAAATTTACAGAGCAAATACACTTTCCATATAGCAGTTCACATACACTTTGTCTCATGACATTGACCACAATTTAACACAATGCAACATCTCCCCTCCCACTTCCTCCTGATAGCTAAGCTACCTCCTCCCTGTGTCCATCCCTCCATGCACACCTGCCCCCTGAGCTGTCTCCCTGTGCCTGGGCAGCCCTTCTTTCTCTCACGCTTGTTCTCTCCAAGGAGTGTATCTACCTCAGGTAAATGCTCAACTCATATGCCTGTCTCTTGTTTGGCTGGAAGCTACAGGTGTGTGTTCAATTTCAGACCTGAAGTGCAGCTAGGGGCCACGGTCTCAGTGGTTCCACCAGGCTCCATCGGGCCAGCAAACCTGTTCCCCGCTTTTTTCTTTTCCCCAAATGATTTTGAGTTTTGTTCCACATTGTCCCCCCTGTCTATCCAGGATCTCCTACAAAGATCCTCTTCCAAGTGGTTGACAGTAGTAGCCGGGCACCATCTAGTTCTCCTGGTCTCATAGTCGTATAGGAGAATAGCCAACCTCTTTACGGATGCTGAATTCTTTAGATTTGTTATTTTCTATTATACATTCTTCTAAGTGTAGCCATCTCCCACGACTGGTTTGGGCTGAGAACCAGAGCCTGTGAAGCAAGAGGCCCCTGGGGAGAGGGACGCCGAGTCTGGAGTAACCAGAGAAGAGAAGAACGAAGACATTCCTGGCCTTCCAGGGGTCTCCCCCACCCCCTTCCCATCTCCCTATATAACCACATTTATGCCTTTGCTGGGGAGACAGACATTTTAGAGACGTGATTGTCTCTGTCTCCTCGGGTCTTGATACTCAATCTGTCGCTTTCCCACTTCAACGTGCTATGATCACTGGCTCTTCACGGCACAGGGTGAGGACCTTGTTGTTCCTACAATATGATAGTGAGCAGGTAACCGCCCTCAGAGCCAAGTGCGCCACCTGCCCTCTGGGATGGGCTGAGAGGGAGGCAGGGGCTGTAGGGAGGGAAGGCCTGCCCAGGAGACTGTCCACCGGGGCAGAGACTCGGGAGGGGCAGGGTGGAGGGGCTCATGGGCATGGAGGCATGGGAGGGGGTGATGTTTCCAGGATCTTATTGTTAAAGGCCAGAGTCCTGGGCCTGAGACCAGACACAGAGAGGCCAGGCAGGAAGAGGTGGGACCTCGCCTTCTGCTGCCCCCCTGGGCCCTGTTCTCCCCTTCGGGGAGCCACCCATCATCCAGGGAAGAAACACAGAAGTCTCTCACACAGGCCAAAACGGGTCTTCAGTGCAAGGGCTGGCTAAGGGATGTGCAGGTAGAGGCTGCTGACAGTCTCAGGGGAACTTCAAAGCCTCAGGGTCACAGCCGTTTGTGGAGGACTCAGTGTGAATGTGGGGGCAGTGGGCCAAGAGTGATATTCACTGGTGGCCTTGTGGCCTAGTAGTTGGGGAGCCATTTGCTTTGGTGTGGGAGCTCTAATGGTGCAGTGGGTAATGCATTTGGCTGTGTAACCAGGAAGTCAGCTGTTCAAACCCACCAGCTACTCTGCGGAAACCCAAAGGGGGGTTGTGTAAGTCAGAATTGACTTGATGGCAATGGGTTAGTTTTCAATGACTATTATTTGCTTTGTGGACGTTCTCTTGTTCAGGGAGAACAATTGATGGAGACTTCATGAAAATAAGATGGATCTAGAGTTGGCAGATTGATCACAAGTGACGAGTCATATAGGTGAACCTTTCAGCATCCGAACAAAAAACTTAGAGCTGCAAATACCTTCCCAGGTAAGGACTAAACATCTCCTGGAGAAAGTGTCTTGGTTCATCCATGGATCCAGAAAACTGGATGGAAAGAACAAACCAGGCTGAAGAACTCAGCATGAGGAGCCGAGTTCACAGGACTTAGAGGACAGCCCAGAGAGCTGAGATCTGGGGCTACTTCATGAGAGGGGCAGTTGGAGCAGGTTCTGAATGGGAGCAGGTCACTGGATAAGTGTGCAGAGTAGAGACTTGGCTGAGATCCGCCAGGTGAGGGCAGAGGGTCTGAGCTTAGAGGAGATGTGGTGGGAGGTCACAACTGGAGGCAGACAGTGGGGTCAGCGACACACTCTGAGGGCTGACTCTGAGCCAGAGCCGACCCCCAAACTCTTTACTCCTAACTCTAGCCCCAACCCTAACCCCCACTGGGGCTCCCTTTCCCTCCAGTTCCTAGTCACCAGTGCCTTGAGCTGGACTTCAGAAGGAGGTCATTGGAGATGGGAGGCAGGCCTCTAAGGCATGACCTCCCCCAGCCCCCAACCCTCCTATTCCCCTACCCTCACACCTCAAGTCTAAGGAGCCCAACTTCTCGATCTCCCCTGTTCCGTGCGTCCTGGGGCTGGGGGAGCACCGGGTCCCTGAGGCAGTTAGTGCTGGGGAGGCACACGTTGCTCTGTGAGCTGAACACTTTCTACAGTGACATATAGGAGGATGGCAGCATCCTGGTCTCCCTTCAATGTCTTGACTTCCGGTATGAAGTGTAAAATCCCCTACCCTACTCAACCCAAGGCATTCTTTTTGCTGAAGAGCAAAAATGTCTCCTTGAGGAGTAAGGTGCGCCTGACACAAGCCATGGTATTTCCAATCGCCTCGTATGCATGTGAGAGCTGGACAATGAATAAGGAAGACCGAAGAAGAGTTGATGCTTTTGAGTTGTGGTGCTGGCGAAGAATGCTGAAAGTACCGTGGACTGCTAAAAGAACTAACAGGTCTGTCCTGAAAGAAGTGCAGCTGGAATGCTCCTTGGAAATGAGAATGGCCAGATTTCATCTCACATACTTTGGTCATGTTGTCAGAAGGGGCCATTCCCAGGAGAAGGATGTCATGCTGGGTAAGGTGGAGGGTTGATGAAGAAGGGAAAGGCCTTCAACAAGATGGATTGACACGGTGGCAGCGGTGATGGGCTCGATTACAGCAAAAATCATGGAGCTGGCTTAGGACTGGGTGGTGTTTTGTTGTGCTGTGCATGGGGTTGCTAGAATCGGAGATGACTTGACGGCACCTAACAACAACAACCGCAACAAAGCTACCAGTGTCTTTCTGAGCTTTAGCGGATGGAGACTGAGGGCCAAGGGAAAATGCACATCTTTATATACATCTTTCAATGCATTTTTACTTCTTTGCTTGTTTTCACTTGCGAGAACTGGGAAGTCCAAGTATTTTTCTTGACCTAGTGATGATCTTCAATGATTTACTGAACTTGACTCTGTTTAAAATTTTTATATGATTTTTTTCACCTTGTAAATACAAAGCATTGAATTAAAGTTTCATTAATTTTGATCACCGAATGTCTCCGTGTCCCTTAACCTTTGCGTCACTCATCCTACTCTGAGCCTGGTGGAGAGGCGGGTGCAGGGAACCCACAGGTCCGAGTCAAGGCCAGAGAGCCATCTTTCTGTATCTGAGCCCTTCCACTGTTTGCCTTCCGCTTCCCCCTCCAGATCATTCTAACACTCAATGGACTTCTTTCTCTTTATCTCCTTCCTACTTTCCTTCTTTTTAACATTTTACTGTAATTTAGGTGAATGTTTACAGGGCAACACAAGTTTGCATTCAACAATTGATACACATTTTGTTTGGTGATCTTGGTTGCAATCCCTTCAATATAATGGCACTCTTTCCACTTACTCCCTGTTTTCATTAGCTCATGTTTCCTGCCCTTTCAGAATTCAGAACTTTGTTTTTGGGCAATGCTGTATTTTTGGTCTCCTATGGTGGATTGATCTGAGAAGCATATTCCTCACTGGTGTTACTGTTGTTGTTAGATACCGTCGAGTCATATCTGACTCACAGCAACCCTATGTACAACAGAACAAAACACAGCCTGGTCCCATGCCAGCCCCACGATCCCTGCTGTACCTGAGCCCATTGTTGCAGCCACTGTGTCAGTCCATCTCATTGAGGGCCTTCCCCTTCTTTGCTGACCCTCCACCTTACCAAGCATGTCGTCCTTCTCCAGGGAATGGTCCCTTCTAACAACATGACCAAAGTATGTGAGATGAAGTCTGGCCATTCTCACTTCCAAGGAGCATTCCAGCTGCACTTCCTGCAGGACAGATTTGTTAGTTCTTTTAGCAGTCCAAGGTACTTTTCAGCATTCTTCACCAACATCACAACTCAAAAGCATCGACTCTTCTTTGGTCTTCCTTACTCATTGCCCAGGTCTCACATGCATGAGGAGATTGAAAATACCATGGCTTGTGTCAGGCACACCTTAGTCCCCAAGGAGACATCTTCGCTCTTCAGCACTTTGCAGCCGACTTGCTCAGTGCTATACATCATCTGATGTCCTGACTGCTGCTTCCATTGGCATCGATTGTGGAACCAAGCAATATGGTCTTTGACAACTTCAATCTTTTCTCCATTTATTGTGACGCTGCTTACTGGTCCAGTTGTGAGGATTTTTGTTTTCTTTATAGTGAGATGTAATCCATACTGCCGACTGTAGTCTTTAATCTTCATCAGTAAGTGCTTCAAGTCATCATCACTTTCAGCAAGCAAAGTTGTGTCATCAGCGTACCACAGGTTGTTAATGAGTCTTCCTCCAGCCCTGATACCATGTTCTTCATATAGTCCAGCTTCTCGGATTATTTTCTCAGTATATACATTGAATAATTATGGGGAAAGGATACAACTCTGATGCACTCCCTTCTTGATTTGAAACCAAGCAGTGTCCCCTTGTTGTGTTCGAATGACAGCCTCCTGGTCTATGTACAGGTTCCTCGTGAGTACCATTAAGTATTCTGGAATTCCCATTCTTCTTAATATTATCCACAATTTGTTGTGATCCACACAATCAAATACTTTTGCATAGTCAATAAACACAAGTAAACATCTTCCTGGTATTTTTTGCTTTGAGCCAAGATCCATCTGACATCAGCAATGATATCCCTCGTTCTATGTCCTCTTCTGAATCCAGCTTGCATTTCTGGAAGTTCTCTGTCAATATACTGCTACAACCGTTTTTTAATGATCTTCTGTAAGATTTTACTTGCGTGCAATATTAATGATATTGTTCTATAATTTCCATATTCTGTGGGATCACCTTTCTTTGGAATGGATACAAATATGGATCTCTTCCAGTCAGTTGGCCAGGTAGCTGTCTTCCAAATCTCTTGGCATAACTGAGTGAGTGCCTCCAATGGGGCATCTGTTTGTTGAAACATCTCAGTCGGTATTCCATCAATTCCTGGAGCCCCGTATTTTGCCAATTCCTTCAGTGCAGCTTCAACTTCTTCCCTGAATACCATTGGTTCTTGAACATATGCCACCTCCTGAAATGGATGAAGATCGACCAGTTCTTTTTGTTATAGTGAGTCTGTGTATTCCTTCCATCTTCTTTTGATACTTCCCCAGTATTCAATGTTTTGCCCATAGAATCTTTCAATACTGCAACTCGAGGCTGGAATGTTTTCTTCAGCTCTTTCAGCTTGAGAAATGCTGACTGTGTTCTTGTGTTCTTCCTTTTTTGTTCTCTAATTCCAGGTCTTAGTACATTTCATTATAATACTGTAGTTTGTTTTCTCAAGCTGCCCTTTGACATCTTCTGTTCAGCTCTTTTATTTCATCATCATTTCCTTTTGCTTTAGCTCTGTTCAAGAGCAAGTTTCAGAGTCTCTTCTGACATTCATTTTGGTCACCTTTTTTTCTTTTTTAAAATGCATTTTATTGAAATATAATTTATGTACAGTGAAATACACAAAACTAAAGTGACAGGGGTCAATACTTTTTTTTTGGCAGTATCCCCTTCCCTCCCCTCCCACTCCTGCTAACCAACAAAGAAAGTTTCCCTCCATATATAAACCTTTCCTTGACCCTCCACAACAACAAACTAATATATATTTGTCCTTCTGTGACTGACTTATTTCACTCAGCAAAATGTCCTCCAAGTTCATCCATATTATGCAGTGTTTTGCAGACTCTACATTATTCTTTAGTGCTGCATAGCATTCCATTATGTATATGTACCATAGTTTGGTCATCCACTCTTCTGCTATAAATCTTGGAGATAAGTCCCTTGCCAGATATG
>NW_006921971.1:759145-759751 GCF_000298275.1 Orycteropus afer afer | reverse complement strand
CAGTCTGTTCTATCTTGTAGTTGTCTTGACTTCCTTACCATCTAAAAGTTCTCTAACAACACAATTTTTTCCCTGTTTTTGGTTTGTAGTTGTCCTCATTTGTCAATTGATGTCCCTGGTTCCTTGTTCACAGTCTTGTAGACTTATTTACTTTGGATACTTCCATAGCTGGGTTGGTTTCTGGGTTGTATCATCATTTGTGTTAATGGTCAGTTGTTGCTGGCTGTTTTTGCTTCTCTGTCCAAAGGGCACCCTTTAGCATCTCTGGTAAGGTTGGTCTGGTTTTAACAAAGTCCCTTAATTTCTGCTTATCTGGAAATCTCCTAATTTCACCATCATATTTGAGGGACAGTTTTGCTGGGTCCATAATTCTTGGTTGGAAATTTTTCTCATTCAGTGTTTTATATATACCATCCCATTGTCTTCTCACCTGCATCGTTTCTGTAGAGAAATCTGAGCTTAGTCTTATTGGTTGCCCTTTGTACTTATCTTTTCATCTTTCAAGCTGCTCTCAGGATTCTTTCTTTGTTTTTAGTTTTGGTGAGTTTGAAGATGATATGTCTGGGTGATTTTCTTTTGGTGTCTATCCTGTTTGGGGTTCGTTGG
>NW_006921971.1:751442-759045 GCF_000298275.1 Orycteropus afer afer | reverse complement strand
AGTATTAATCTTCTGGATTTCTATCTGTAGATTTTGTATCATTTCTAATTTTTCATTTATTTTGTCATTTTGTTCTTGTATTGTCTTTTGAAATTCTTCTAGGGTTTTCTCTGTGTTTCCTTGATCTGTCTCTCAATTTGTTGGAGATACATAAATATAATTCTTTTGGATTCCTTCTCAGTGAGTTCCAATGCTGTGTCTTCCTCAGGGATGTGTTTTGGTTCCGTATTTTGGTCCCTTGTTTCTCCTGATTTATCTTGCTTCTTGGTGTGGACTGTGATGCTCTGTTGTCTCTGAGGCATTGTGATCTTTTTGTGTTTATATTTAATTGGTTATTGTATGTTGGAGTGACTTGCCCATGATTTTCATTTTCTTTGTTTGTATGTTATCTACACAAGCAGGGTACTGTGCTCCTCTATTCACTAGTTGACAACACTTATACATTCATCACCTGTTTCCTTTCTTGTTGTCAGCCTCTCATATGTCCCTTCCGAACCTTGGCAAACAGACCCTTAGGTCCCTGGAATCCAAATGAGAATGCCATCACTTTAAAATCCAAAATGGTTGCCACTTATAAAGATTAAAAATGGCTGGGCCCTTGGTGACACTGTTGTTGTTATGTGCCATTGAGTCGGCCCCAACTCATAGCGACCCCTCCTTGGGTTTCCACGGCAGTATCACTATGGAAGTAGGATTGCCCAACCTTCCTTCCGAGGAGTGGCTGGTGGGTTTGAACCGCCAGCCTTCTGGTTAGCAGTCAAGTGCTTTAGCCACTATGCTACCAGACCCCAAATGGCCACCACCTGTAAACATTCAAAATGGCTGCACCCTCCAGACAGCAGAAAGTCAACAGCTCATGTTGTCTCCCTCCTTGCTGTTTCCCTTCTTAGTCATAGGCCACCAGTGTAGTTGTTCCGGGAGCCCTTGGTGACCAGGGTTGATCTTTATGTCAATTCTCAGGTCCCAACACCACTTGGAAATATTCAGGCTGTTGGTCCCGTCAGAGTAGTTGACAGTCCGCAGTTCCAACCATCTCTGTACTCACTGTTTTTGTTCAGGTTTTTCTACTAGTTGGTGCCTAATCCACTACTGTATAGTTCCCTTCAAAGCTCAGGACACCAGGATTATCTTCTGTATCTCTGTCAATTGATTTTTCTTTTCTTTGTTGATGAGGGTCTGTGTCACTTGTCTACCTATTCCTCCATCTTACTGGATGTCCTCCTTTCCTGTCTTTTTAATGACCTTTTGCTTTCTTCTTGTATCTTGTATCATATTCCCACAACTGTCTGGTCTTTGGTCATTGGTGTTCAATGTGCTGAATTTGTTCTTCAGATTGTCTTCAATCCAGGAGGGATATACTCAAGGTCGTATTTTAGCTCTTGTGGGCTTGTTATACTTTTCTTCAGCTTCCACTTGAACTCACATATGATCAATTAATAGTCTTGTTACATATTCAGCTCCTGGCCTTGTTATGATTGATGATATTGAGCTTCTCCATCATCTCTTTCCACAGATGTAGTCCACTTGATTCCTGTGTAGTCAATTTGGTGACATCCACGTGTAGAGTCACCATTTATTATGTTGAGAAAGATATTTGCAGTGAATAAGTCATTGGTCTTCCAAATACCTATCCTGCAATCTCCAGCGTCATTTCTATAGGCAAGGCCATACTTCCCATCTACCAATGCTTCTTCTTTGCTTCCAACTTTTGATTCTAATCATCAGTAATTATTAGTACATCTTGATTGCATGTTTGATCAATTTCAGACTGCAGAAGCTGGAAAAATCTTCAATTTCTTCATCTTTCATTCTGGTGGTTGGTGCATAATTTTGAATAATCATCATTTTAATTAGTCTTCCTTTAAGCATATGGATAGTATTCTACCACTGACAGCACTGTACTTCATGATGGATCTTGAAATATTCTTTTTGAAGAAGAAGAATGACTTTCTTCTTTGTCATTCCTGGGACAGTAGATGCCGTGATTATCCAAGTCAAAATGGCCAATACCAGTCTATTTCAGCTCACGAATGCCTAGGATAGCAGTCCTTGTGCACTCTATTGAATTTTTACAACTTCCAGTTTTCCTAGATTCGTACTCTGTACCATCTACATTCCAATTATTAATGAAGTTTCCATCCATTTCTTCCCATTTTGAGTCACACCCCCTCAGCAAATGAAGCTCGCAAAAGCTTTACTCCATCCACGTCATTAAGGTCGACTCCACTTTGAGGAGGCAGCTCTTCCCTGGTCATATTTTCAGTGCATTCTAACCTGAGAGGCTCATATTCCAGCACTATATCAGACGATGTTTCTCTGCTCTTCATAAAATTTTCCAGTAATATGTCAGACAACATTTCACTGCTATTCACAAGGTTTTCAGTGCCCAGTTTTTTCAGAAGTGGATGGCCCATCAGTCTCCCCAGTCTGTCAGTCTCGAAGCTGTGCTGAAACCTGTCCATCATAGGCACCCCTGTTGGTATTCAAAATACTGGTGGCACAGCCTCCAGCCTCAGAGCAACATACAAGCCACCACCGTATGGCAAACTGAGAGGTGAGTGGTGGAAAGATGATGACAGTGGTTATGAATTAGGGGTTAGGCTTTGCATCAGATTTAGAGGTTATGCGTTAGTGCTAGGGTTGCATTAGGGTTTATAGCAGTGTCTACATTTTGGATTTAGGGTGAGGGTGAACATGAAGTTAGGGGTTAGGGTGAGGGCTTATTGCAATTGTGAGTGTAAGGGTGGGGGTCAGAGCCAGGGCTAGTGTCAGGGTGACAACCAGTGTTTACTGCTAAGGTGTTAGGGGTGAGGGTGATGATGAAGTTTGAATACTTAGGGTGAACATTATGTTGGTTTATAGTTAGGGTTATAAATTTAGATGGTTAAGGTTAGGGTTAGAGGGTTTAAAATAGGGTTAGGGTTAGGCTTAGAGGGTTACCATTAGGGTTAGAGGGTTAGTATCAGTGTTGGAGGATTAGAGTTGAATATTAAAGTTAGGGTTAAGTTTTTAGGGTTGAGGTTATGGTTTTAGGCTTAGGCTTAGAGTTATGGTTTTAGGGTTAGGGTAAATGCTTTAAGGTTATGAATTTAAGGATAGTGTCAAGGTTTTAGAGTTAGAGTTTAGGAGTTGGGGTTAGGATCGGGGTCAGAGTTATTGTTTAGAGTGTATAGTCTGTGGTCTAGGGTCTAGGATCAGAGTTATGATCAGGGTCATTGTTTAGGGTCTAGGGTTAGGGGTCGGAGTCTATGGTTTATGGTTAGAGTCAGAATCTAAGGTCCAAGTTTTGGAGTTTAGGTTGGTGTTAGAAGTTAGGAGTTAGGAGTAAGGGTTATGCTTAGGATTTTGAGTTAGGGTCAGGGTTAAGTTTAGGATTTAGTGTTTAGGATAATGATAAAGTTTAAGGTAATGTTATGGTTTAGAACTTAGGGTATTACATTAGGTTTTAAGATGAGGCTTCAGTTAGAGGTTAGGGTGAGAGTAAGGGTAAGAGTGAGGGTAGGGGTTAGAAATTAGGGTTAATAATTAGAGGTTAGGGCTAGACTTGGATTATAGTTAGGGTGTAGGTTAAGGGTTTACGGTTCAATGTTTAGGATTTGGGCTTAACGTGAGGGTGAGAGTAAGGGTTAGGCATTAGGGTGAAGATGAGAATGAAGGTTCATGGTGAGAGGCCAGAGTCAGTGTCAGAGTTTTGGGTAATTATCAGGGTTGGGGTGGGGGTGAGGTGTGAATGATGAAAGGTAAGTGTGAGACTTAGCATTAGCATTACAAGGTTAGAGTTGGACTTACAGTTTAAGGATTTTGGAGTTAGGATTACAAGATTTTAATAGGCATATTAGTGACAACTGTTACAAAGCTGGGTTAGGATTAGGGTTTAAGGATTTTGGAGTTAGGGTTACAGGATTTAGACAGGTACGTTAGTGATGATGTTACAAAGCTGGGTATTGGTTCCCTAGTTGTCTCCTTATCCATAGTTGGGTGTGGGTTTAAGTAACTCAGAGGTGAATATGCACATGCGTTAGTCTAGCAGTTTGCATTAGACACTTCCATGTCCCTGGTTGAGGGAATTCTTATCAGAGACAACTTCCAAATATATAATCATCTTTCTCCAGCTCCTTGGTGGCAAAAACAGTTAAGTGCTCAGCTACAAACTTGGCAGTTCAAATCTGGCTGTAGTGACTCAGAAGAAATGCTTGGTGACTTAGTTACAAAAGAGAATAAACACTGAAAACCCTGTGGAACACACTTCTGCTCTCACACATATGAGATCTTCACGAGTCTGAATGGACTTGACTGTATTTGGTTATTGGTTAATCCTTCACCAAAAGCGTGATCAAATTTCAAATGAACACTATCTTAATTAACTGGTACTACTAGAAAAGAAAGGGAGCTCTGGTGGCATAGTGCCTAAGGCACTTGACTGCTAACCAGAAGGCTGGCAGTTCAAATCCACCAGCCACTCCTCGGAAGGAAGGCTGGGCAATCTACTTCCGTAGTGATACCGCCTAGGAAACCCAAGGAAGGGTCGATATGAGTCAGGTCCGACTCGACAGCACATAACAACAACAACTATAAAAGAAATGCCACAAGCGGATGGTTTCACAAACAGATACCTATTCTCTCACTGTTTCAGTAACTACAAGTCCAAACTCAGGGGGACAGCCCCAGGGGAAGACTTTCTTCCTCTGCCTCATGTGTCTGAGGAAGGTCACTGGCTCCATTCAAGACATATGGGCCTGAAGTTCCTTGGAAATCTCCATGTGTCTTGACATTAATCTTTCCCTGGGTCTAGCAGGTTCTCAGCACAGGGACCCCAGGTCCAAAAGATTCACTTCACTCCCAGCTCTTATTTCATGGTGGGAGTAGCTCCCTCAATCTCGCTCACTTGTTTAGTATCTTCTGCATCTCAATAGAGACTGACTCAAGATGCAGTTTCGTCCTGAATATTGTACCCTGCATCATTAACACACCTGCCTCTGATCCTACTTCACTAGTGTCAACCAGGTTAGGAATAACAACCCATAGGATAATTACATAAGATCACAAAATGGAAGATAATTTCATCAGATCACAAAATGGGGCACAATTATATCAGATCACAGAAGAGAGGATAATCCCATCAGATCACATAATAGAGGACAACTACATTATACTGAGAGCCATGGTCTTGCCAAATTAACATACCCTTCTTTGGAACACAATCCAATACAGAACACCCAACATTTCTCTTAGGATGTGTGGGAGTTAAGTTTGTGTGTCAACTTGGGTGGGCCTGGTTGAATGGCTGGGCAGCTGGAAGTAATTATTCCCCATGATGAGACTGGTGATCAACTCCACGGTGGGATCTACCACAAGCAGCTGAGTAGCTGCTTTAGGGATGTGGTCTGCTTCCTGTATTTAAGGAGAAGTCTTGGGAATGGTCTCTAGCCTGTGGCACACTTGGACCCTGCATGTAGCCATGTCATTGTTCAGCAGCCTGCCATGCTCTGCCAACCTTGGGAATTTCAATGGACTTGAATTAATGGCCTGCTGTATAGTTGTATAGTTGGTAACATCAGGACTGTGCCATTTTATTTGTCAACTTTGGGGTTGTTAGCTTCAGCAACCAGTAGCTGCCTGAGAGAAGAGATGCCTCTAGCTTCAGTGGGCTGGTAGCAAAAAGCAGAGGTGAAGCCCAAGGTCAAGGGACTTTCAACCACCCCCGAGAGCCTGGCACTTTGAAGTCAGATGTAAAGTCTCCCAGTTGTAAGAATAAACTAGTTTGTTAAGGCCATCCCATTTGTGGTACTAAGATACTGTCAGAGTGGCACTAAGTAACCAAAACAGGATTTAACACACAATTTTCACAACCAGGGCTCTAATACCTGCAAAAACCAAAACGCAGTTTCCCTTGTATGATAACAGTAGCCCTGGCCCCTACACCCAACCTTTGGAAAGACCAACCCAAATGCTATTCACATTTTGTGGGATGCCCTTAGTATCCTATGGTCAATTAATTCTTTGGAAAATTTAGTATCTCAGATTACAAGGTGCACACTAAAAGACATTTCTAGTATGTCCACATTGTGTCAGAACAAACTGTTTCATTAAGGATTGGACTCTGAATATCTCCACTACATGAGCTAGTAAAATAAAATTACGTAAGTATTTATGAATAATACCATAAGATCTTATTTACTTTTACTATTATGATTTGACTCATTATTTAGCATTATTATTGGAACAGAATCTGTTTATTCACCAGTGTGCAATATGACTGTCTTGTAATTATGCTCAAGATTCAATGAAGAACAAGTGTATAAGTAACTGAACATAAACACAGATCATTTATAGTTTTCTGAGAAGATGAAGGATTTATGTGTTCCTTCCAGTGCACACACAGCAGAGTCTGGATACAAACGTGTCACGACTCATGAGAATAAAGGAACTGGCGATTGGAAAACACCCATTGATGAAGGCAGAGATATTTACCAGCAACAAACTGGGCTTACAAAATATAAAAAAATAAATGGAACTGATGCATGAAAGTGCATAAATAGACACAAATGTGCTCACCAGGACAAGGATACTTTGGGTAGCCCTGGTCTCAGGGGAGGCTCGGGGGGAGAGGTTGCGTGTATGAATGTGCTGGACCCGTTGCTTGTGTCTGTACAGGATGAGAACCGTGGACCCACTGGCCCAGGACATGAGTCCCAAACACAAAACATCAAGGAAGGATACCAATGCTGCGTAGAGTGAGTCTGCGATACTGTTATGAGCAATATTAGAACAGTATAGAGAATATCTTTTACTTGTAATGTTTCTGTTGCTTGCATTTCCAGTCACATAGCTTGGAACTCTAATATTTATGAGATTGTACAGGATCCAGCAGAGGACATTGGAAGGGTCAATGTACTTGGGAGCTTTTCCTTTAAGCTCCGCCAACTTGGAGTTCCTGGGGCTGATGGTGATGGCCTGGAAGACACTCAAGAGGCAGGTGGTGGCCATGGACACACCCCTGGCCACTCTGTGGACATAGAACACAAGTTTGCATCCAAAATCACTGAGGAAATTTCTCCACCCAAAAGCTGCCACTGTCTCTGGGATTCCTCTAGAGAGAATGAGCAGCACATTGGCTACAGTCAGGTTCCTGAGGATTGAATCCATGGTCTTTAACTTGGATCTGCTCCAGTCAAGACAAATATAATGGAATAACAGAGTGAAATTCCCCAGCATTCCAATGATGATCTGGAAAAGGAAGATCATCCCAAATTTCCAATCCATGGAAGCTACACTGATAATTTCCAGGCCTCAGAATCCACGTCCACACGTAGACAGTGCTACACGGAAACATGAGTTTTGAGCTACTTATTCATGGAAAATCAAATCTCAAAATCTCCACATGCAATTCCTTGTTTCCATGTACCTGTATTGCTTACCCTTGAAAGTCTGTTTCCACATTTTGTTTTCTTTTAATGAAATTTCCAAAGGGTGACTTACACACAGACACACACACATATATATACATATATACACATACACACAGAGGTAAAGATTTACAGCCTCGGCAACCCAATGTGGGAGGCTCTATGAGTCAAAATTGACTCCATGGACATGAGTTTGG
>NW_006921971.1:746292-751287 GCF_000298275.1 Orycteropus afer afer | reverse complement strand
CCAACCTTCCTTCCAAGGAGTGACTGGTGGGTTTGAACCTCCAGCCTTCTGGTTAGCAGTCAAGTGCCTTAGGCACTATGCTACCAGAGCTCCTATATACTCCTTTTGCAGATAAGGACATTGAGCTAAAAGGAGGTTAAGTGACTTGTTTAATTATTGGTAGACTTAGGCATTGACATGGTTCCTGGGATATTCTGATTGGAGAGACATTAGTGTTTAGCATTATGCTATAATCTCAAATCTACGTAGCTGTGTTCTTTAAAGTATGCAATGTAATATTTTTTTTTCATTTTATTAACATGATGGTGCTGACCCTTCATTTTGTGTAAATACTTATTTTATAGACCAATATTGCTTGTCATTGTATTTTGCAATGTCTTAATAAAATGTAGTTGTGATGAATAATTTTAAATATCTCAATCGGATTTACTGTGTTTTGATCACTGTCAGCATAGTAAGGGACATAATCATATCACTTGGTTCTTTCCTGCCCATTGTCACCTGCCTCAGAGCTCACAGTTTAAAGTTGGACTTTGTGTTCTGCTGCACAATGTGAAATCCAATGAAGTGATAACATATGTTCAGTGGTAAAATCTAAGTGAGTTTTCGTTACAGAATGTTTATTTATTGTTTGTCAAATGGAGTTTGGAAGTTAGTGCATTAAAGACATTGAAATGGGACAGCAGGAGGATGAGCGTGAAAATGACAATGGGATTTTTTAAAACTGAAAAAAAATATCCCAGGACACATATGCGCGTGGAAAACGTTCAAGTCCTTAATTTTTCTAGTGTCTGAATCACAGAAAGTGAGCATCTTTCCCTTAAAGTCTCTTCCCCAAACTACATGAAGGAAAATGGACCCACCTTGAACAACACATGACAGAGATTTAAGACAGACATAAAAACCACCTCCATCAAACTCTTCCAACTGTAGAGAGAGAAAATAGCTCTATGGAAGGAATTGTGACTCATTCACATGGTTAATACAGAGAGTGTGATGATCCCATTTACTCCATCAAAGTCAATCCCATATTCTCACAACTTTTATTGAAGTTACTACACTACACAATGAAAATGTCTCTGTGATTTCTTTATAGCAGAATGAGTGAAAGATTAACTTCTGAATTACTTTCTTAACACTCATGGAATTCAGACACCATTTTTCCTTGGAGCAAACTCTATGAAACCATAGTAACAAAAGCCAAAAACTAAGTGTGTGGTTACATAGGTCAAAGTGCATGCAAATATGTTTATAGAAAGGCAGATGGGAGTGCATCACATTCAGTAAAGGTGTATCTGTTGTTATGTGCCGTCGAGTTGGCCCCGACTCACAGCGACCCCTCCTTGGGTTTCCTAGGCGGTATCACTACGGAAGTAGATTGCCCAACCTTCCTTCCAAGGAGTGGCTGGTGGGTTTGAACCACCAGCTTTCTGGTTAACACTCAAGTGTCTTAGGCACTCTGCCACCAGAACTCTTGTGCTGTATACATATCCATACATATAATAGAGCACATAGTGGGGATAGTGGGGGAGACTTCCTAGACATATACAAACAATTCACTGAATTAGTTTACTAGGTGAAGAGGCTTGAAACCAGTCTCATGGGATAACTTAGTAAATTGGCATATCATAGTTCATAAAGTTAACATTCTATACCTTATGATGGTGAGTAGTGCCTGAGGTCTTCAAATCTTACATGCATACATCCAAGATGCAATGATTAGTCTCTACTTATCTGAAATAAATGAAAAAGAACTAAGGACTCTACAGAAGAAGAGAGCAGTCCACAAGAATAACAGCCCACACAATCCGTGGCCTGTTCTTACCTGAGACAAAGAGAACTAGCTGGTGTCCAGCTACCATGCAGGACAGATCCTGGTCAAAATAGAAGGAAAATGTAGAACAAAACTAATATCCATAAAAAAGACCACACTTACTGGACTGATAGAGAGTAGAAGAACCTCCAAATTATCACCATGGGATACCCTTTCAACCGGGAATTGAAACCACGTTTCTTGTAGTTGTTGTTAGGTGCTGTTGAGTCACCTCCAACTCACAGTGACCCCAGCACAACAGAACAAAACACTGCCTGGTCATGTGGTGTCCTCATAATCCTTGAGTCACCTGCAACTCACAGTGACCCCAGCACAACAGAACAAAACACTGCCTGGTCATGTGGCGTCCTCATAATCCTCGAGTCACCTCCGACTCACAGTGACCCCAGCACAACAGAACAAAACACTGCCTGGTCATGTGGCATCCTCATAATCCTTGCTGTACTTGAGCCCATCTTTGAAGCCACTGTGTCAATCCATCTTGTTGAGCGTCTTTCCCTCAACCACTTCTGGAGGTGACCTTTCCCTCAAATAATAATACACTGGCTTATACCATAAACAAGACCTGTGAGTAATGTGCCCCTGAAACAATTAATGACTTTATGAGAATAAATAGTTAACATTTGCCCAAAAGCAAAGATGAGAAGGCAAGGAGGGGAAGGGAGACTAGATCAATGGAGACAAAATCAACAGAATGGAAATAATGAGAGTGATGACACATTGTAAAAATTACAAAGGAAAAAAATTCAATGTGTAAACTTTCACTTAAACACAATAAAGTATTTTGAAAAGATACTCTAACAGCCAACTTCAGTGAGTGTTATATTAAAATATGTTATGATAAAACAGGGATTGGTGTAGGACCTTAAATTCCTGTCCACAAGCTTAGTGCCTCAGGAAGTAGTCTTACCTCCGTGTGGGTTTCCTCAGAAGAAAGGGTTAGTGATGTCCTTCTGAACAATGAGGCTTTGAACATCTGATGGAGTAAAGCTCTATCTGACACGCACCAGGTCACTGTGAGTCAGAATCATCTCTGCAGCAACTGACAGAAATGTGTAGCTTGGCCCACAACCAGTTTCTACCTGGAAAGAATCCTGTTTCCAGACATGAACTTACCCTGACTCCTGACATGCTTGCTTCCCTTGCACTCTCTCTCAGCCTGAAACAGAGCATACTCACCTGACTCCCTCTGGCCAGGGTGTTGGGCTCAGTGTGGCGCTGGTGACAGCCATCTGCTGTGCATGGAAGGGAGAGAGGCAGACTCTGAGATAAAGGTTGTTATTCTGTGACCTCACCTCCCCACTGAACTGCAATTATCAGCTCACCTGCAACTTCAATGACACTTCACACTTGGGCAATTGAGACTGTTCAGGAAAACTTTTTCCTAGTTCCCAATTCTCAGAAACAATTACAAGTTTTTAGTGAGCATCTCCAAAGGGGCCTTTTGTGTTATTGAGAGACTCTTTCCCATGATCCCTGTAGGCCAGCCCTCATAAACAGTGTACTGTTCAAAGACAGTCATTGCAGCCCACAGATTAGGCAGTTGGGGGAGACCCTTCTTCTTTTCCCTTGATCCCTGAGGCAAACTGGGGCTGACTTAGTGGAATCAGGAAATGGTCTTTCCCTGAGAAGTTCCTCATGCAAAAGTATAGTTGTTTATCTTCAGACCTCTGAATTGTGACATTAGGAGAGTTATGAGCAAGGACATGGAAGGGCACAGAGGGCTTCAGAAGGACTTTTTGGAAAGAAGAGAGTGAAAGGAAGCACATGATGTCTTGAATTAATATTTAAAATTATTATAAACCATTTGTACAATTTAGTGTTAATTAATTAGGAAGTAAACTTGATGTAAGGGAATAAAAACAAAGGGGATAAAAGCCAGGAACCCGGACAGAAGAGCAGTCAGCCCCAGGGTTACAGGTGAGGAGAGACAACTCAGGGACGCCCAAAGTAGCATGTGGGAAGAGCAGGAGAAAGGGGATTAAAAGCAAGGAAGCCAGAGAGAAGAGCAGTCAGCCGAAGGGATTAGGTGAGGAGAGGAAACTCAGGCCCACCCAGAGCAGCAGGCCAGAAGAGCAGGAGAAAGGGGATAAAAAGCCAGGAACCCGGACAGAAGAGCAGTCAGCCCCAGGGTTACAGGTGAGGAGAGACAACTCAGGGACGTCCGAAGTAGCATGCGGGAAGAGCAGGAGAAAGGGGATTAAAAGCCAGGAAGCCAGAGAGAAGAGCAATCAGCCAAAGGGATTAGGTGAGAAGAGGAAACTCAGGGATGCCCAGAGGAGCAGGACTGGAGAGCAGGAGAAAGGGGATAAAAGCCAGGAATCTGGACAGAGGAGCAGTCAGCCACAGGGACCTAGTTTGGGGGTGATACGAGAGGTCTCCAACAGCAAGACAAACTTGTCTATCTGTTTGTCCTACTGTAGTGACATGTAGACGTGAGTTTTGAGGCTGAGCCTCTGGTGTTTATAACCCAGCAAGATGCACCTGGTGCACAGTAACAGCCCAGCTTATAGACCGAGACAGACTAGGAAGAAGGAAGAGGCCGTCCACTTCTCAAAGAATTGGCCAGGGAAAACCGTATGAATAGCAACAACAAACTTGACATGGAACAAATTCTAGTGATACATATTTTAATAATATTATCCAAGAAGAGATGTTGCTGTTGTTGTTATGTGCTGTCGAACTGGACCTGACTCATAGCAACCCCTCCTTGGGTTTCTGAGGCTGTGTCACTATGGAAGTAGACTGGCCAACCTTCCTTCTGAGGACTGGCTTGTGGGTTTGAACTGCCAGTCTTCCAGATAGCAGTCAGGTGCCTTAGGCACTATGAAGTATTAAACTGAAGAACATTAATAATAGAAACTGAGATATTTACAAAAGTCTCCCTCACAAAATAAGCACCAGGTGATGTGGTTTATCAATAATGATATTGTACTTGCCTTTACAGATAAATAAATGCTGGGCAGTACATTCAAAAGATTATTGTGATAGTTGAAGATGTGTCAACTTGGCTGGACTTCACTTGTGAGTGGTGGTTCCCATGATGGATCACATGACTGCATCCTAAGTGGCCGGTCAGTCTAGGGGGAGTTTCCCCAGGGGTGTGGCCTACCTGTAATACTATCCCAGGAACAAACTGGAAAAACGGCATTCCAGATATA
>NW_006921971.1:730816-739777 GCF_000298275.1 Orycteropus afer afer | reverse complement strand
CAGCTTGAACTTGTCGGCTTCTACACGCTTGTGAGCCATTTACCTAAGATAAATCTCTCTCTCTCTCTCTCTTTCTCTCTCTATAAATATATATATATATATATACTTTGCTGGTTTTTGTGTTTCTCTAGAGAACCCAATCCAACACAATTATAAAGAATAATGCTCCTAAATAATTTACCATAATCTTACAAAGATAGTCATGAATATAGTACCTGACAAATCCTGTATACAGCTCATAATCCAAAATGATGAAATATCATATCAGCAAATATTGCCAACATTAAAAGGGTAGAGTAAGATCAAGTTCAATTTATATATGAATAAAATATTTTCATTTTTATGAAATATATGATTAAAGAAAATGTTTAATTTGTAGTATTGAGAGGGTAATACATAATACTAAATGCATACTTGAGAGTAAAGGAAAAGTCTAAAATCAATAATCTAAGCTTCTGTTCTTCAAGAGATGAGAAAAACAACAAAATAAACCCAATGTAAGTGGAATGAAGAAAAGGATAAAGGTAGGAAAGGATGGTAATGAACTTGAAAACAGGAAAATAACAGATTAAATCAATGAAACGAAAATCTTTTGCTTTAGAAGAATTCAATAAAATTGACAAACCTTTAGCAAGATAGACAAAGATACAAAGATTAAAGACCCAAATCACTACGAGAGAGAAACCTGATATCACTAAGCTCCTGAAAGCATTAAGAGGAGAAAAATGAGATACTATGAAAAACATTATGTACATTTATTCAAAATCAAAAAACTTAAAACTCAATGAAAAGGAAGTAGAGATTGAAAAAATAATTACAAAATTTGAATAGGGTGAAATTTTCTGATTCATTCTGTGAAAACTACATTGACCTTATAGCACAACCACACAAACATATTAAAGCCAACTGCTGTAAAGCCCATTGCAACTTGGGGTAGAGTTGCTCCCTATAGGATTTTGTGGTTGTGAGTTTTCATAAATGGATTGCCAGATCTTTCTTCCAAGGAAATTCTGGTGGATTTGATCTGTCAACCACATGTTACCTATTGCTTACTAAGGGAACACTTAACTGTTGGTATCACACAGAAACTTTGGACACACATGAAACAAAACCAATTTACTTAATGATAGCAAATGCAAAAATGAAAATAAAATCAACAAGTTGAATCTAACAGTATAATAAAAGAACTATACATCACATGCAAGTAGGATTTATTCCAGGAAAGCAGTGTTGGTTTAAGATGTAACAATCAATTATTTTAATTCATCAGATGAACAAATTAAAATAAAAAATTCATTTGAATATCTCAAATGAAGGACAAAAAAAAAAAAAAAAAATTAGCTTGAACTGGTATCTAAGAAATATTCTGGTTTTGATTACAATGTGAGCTGGAATATTCTCTAAAAAAAAACCCTTAGAAAATTCAATATACATTCTTGAGTTAAAAAAAAAAAGCAACTCAGTATACTATCAAGAAAAGTAAACTTCCTTATCCTAATATGAAGTATTTATGAAAAAATCTTCATGAACCATCTCATTTAATGAATTCTTTCTCATGAAGTTCAGGAAGAATAAAGGGATGTATGCTCTCACCAATTCTATTTATCATTATACTGGAGGTTATCTCAGAGCAATCAGAGGAGGAAAAGAATAAAAAAGAATGATATTTAGGTACCTTCATAGGATTGAGAGCAAGTCCAAGGAAATCACAGGCAAAATAAAGGAAAATACAAATAAGACTCTAGAAGAATCTGAAGAAACAATATAAGAACATATTGACAAAATAAATGGAAAATTAGAAATCATACAAAAACAGCCAATAGAAATCCAGAATTCATAGTAAATTTTCAGAAATAGATAATGCATTGGAAAGATAAAGGAGAAGAATTGAACTAACATAAGGCAGAGTTTGCGAGACTTAGACAAATCTATTACTATTAAGCTGTTAGTGAAACAACACAAAAAAGAATGAAGAAAGTCTAAGAATTATGTGGGACAGCATTAAGAGGAAAAACACGTGTCATTAGAATTCCATAACAGGAAGACAAACAAAAATGTCTTTTAAAAAATTGACAAAAATATATTTGAAAATACTTTCCACATATCATGAAAGATGAAAAAATGTATATTAAGAAGCTCAATGAATTCCAAATAGGATAAATCCCAGGATAAAATCATCAAGACATTTTATAATAAAACTTTTCAAAGCAAAAGACATTAAAGAATCCTGAAAGTAGCTTGGGAAAAACAAAAAGCTACCTACAATGAGAACCAATGAGAATAAGCTGTAATATCTCAGCTGAAAGCATGCAAGAAGGCAATGGAATGACATATAAACGTGAAATAAAAAATGCCAACCAAGAATTACATCCAGCAATAATGTCCTCAGGAGCTCTGGTGGCACAGTGCTTAAGGCACCTGACTGCTAACCAGAAGGCTGGTGGTTCAAACCCACCAGCCACCCCTCAGAAGGAAGGTTGGGGCAGTCCTACTTCTGTAGTGATACTGCCTCAGAAACCCAAGGAGGGGTTGTTATGAGTCGGGGCCGACTCGATGGCATATAACAACAACAACAACAATACAAAGGCAAAATTAGGACATTTCCAGATATATTGAAGTTAAGGCAATTTGTTAAAACAAGAACAGTCTTACAAAAATTGTAAAGGAATCCTTCAGATAGAGAAACAACAGTGACAGGGAACAAATGAAGATTCACACACATGACTACATCACCCAGAAATCAAACTAGATATAGAACTATAAAACATAAAATAAACTTCAGGACTGAAAGTAGGGAGCCAGAGGTGTGGATGTATCAATGAAGACAATGAGAAAGGAAAATTAAGGAATAAATGATGTAGTTACAGAAATTCCAGATGGAGAGGATATCAGGATGGTATCAATATAAAATGGACTCTTTCAAACTTGGAAAGATAATAATGAATTTACAAGGCAATCTCAAAGAAAATTAATAAACTTTGTCACCAAAATAAAAAAGAAGAAAATAATAATGTGTCAGTAAATGCTAAAATGATAGCAAGAAGGAAGTGATACAAAAATCTGTAAACAAAATGAATTCAGCACAGAGAAATATGGTGAAGAAGGAAACCATCAATACCACACACATACACACAGAAAAAAAGGAAAGAAAAGGGCAATGACAGTAGTAAATTCAGAACTATCAATAATTTCACTGAAAAAAATGAATTAAATACACCAGTCAGTCCAGAGTCAGAGAGTAGCAGAATGGAGAAGAAATTATGATCCGTTGGTATATTCTCTACAAGGGATACCTTAGACAAAATACAAAAATAAGCTAAAATTCAAAGGACAGAGAAACTTATATCAAGTAATCAAAAAAGAGAAGGACTGGCAATATTAATTTCTGATAAAATAGACTTTAAGGTAAAACCCAGCAAAAGGGACAAGGAAGGACATTATATAATGATTAAAATATTAATCCAACAAGAGGATATAATCATAATAAATACCTACACATCCAGTGGAAATTCCACAAAACACATAAACCAAACTTTAACTGAATTGAAAAGAGAAATGAGTAACTCCACTTTTGGTGAAGGACAGAACAACTAGAAAAAACTCAACAAAGATACAGAAGATTTAAACAACACAATCAACCAAATAGATGTCATAAATGTACACAGAACATTCCACCCATAACAGCATATTGCACATTTTTCTCTAGTGCACTGTGAATATTCCGTTGAATAGACTATATGGTAGGTATTTTCTCAGATCACAATGTGATAAAATTAGAAATCAACAACAGGAAGAATAAAAAAGATGAAAAGATTAAGGAAAAATAATCAAATACGTAGAAACTGAGTAATAGCAAGTTTAAAAACTTCTACGTAATAGATGAAATAAAAATGGAAATAAAAAATTCCTTAGGTCAAAAGAGAATTAGGACAAAACATACCAAAATCTTTGAAAAACAGCAAAAACAGTGCTCAGGGGATAATTTATAGCAATAAATACAAGCCTCAAGAAAGAAGAAACCAAAATCAACACTCAATTCAGTATCTCCTACAATAAGACAAAGGGCAACGAAAGCCCACAGTCACTAGAAGAAAGGAAATAGTACAGATTCAAGCAGAAATAAGTGAAACAGAAAACAACAGAATAACAAGACCAGACATTTGTTCTTGGAAAAGATTAATAGAAGTGACAAACCACTGGCAAATTTAACCCAAGTAAAGAAGGAGAAGATGGAAATAATATGAATATGGAATAGGTGATGTCACCACTGAATTTACCAAAATAAAAAGGATAATAACAAAATCCTGTGAAGAACTGTACTTCAACAAATTTTAAAATCTAGAAGAAATGAGCAATTTTCTAGAAACACTCTACCTGCCTGCAAAAAGAGCAAGGAAGCCACATCTCCTGACCTACTCTAACCGACAAGACAAAGACAGAATCACCATCAACAGCCCAAGGCCTATTCCTGCCAGGCCAGACATGCTGCTGCCTCCCTCCAGTCCTTTCACCAATCATTCCTCCCAAAGCATCCACCACCTCTCTCTTGGGGCTCGATAATTCACTGCAGTGGCCACACAGAACTCACAGATTATGGGGTTTACTAGGGAAGCACCAGGCTACAATTGGAGTTCAGGAAAAATGCTCAGTCTCTCTCTCAGCCCATTGTCTCTCAACAGCAGTGCATTGAGAGTCTCTCACAGTCTCTCCCAGCAGTGCGTGTCCCTCAGTGTCTCTCTCAGCAATGCGTGTCTCTTGTATCTCTTTCCCAGCAGCGCATGTCTCGCAGGAGCGTGTCCTTTCTCAGCCAGCAGTCAGAGAGAGTTGTGCCTCTAGGAGGCTTCCTTTTGAGCCCGGCAGAGTGGCCAAACCAACCAATCATAATATCAGAATTCTAAGCACCTGAGAGAGAGCAGGAACCTCCCAGAACATTGCTTTGTGTTGTGCCCAACAGAAATACCACAGGTGGATAACTTTTATAATCAGGAGCTCCTCAGTTACTCACAGCAAATTCCACCACAGAGTTTACAAAGACTTTTGGCTAGAAAAACCATACCAGGTAATTTACTACACCACACTAACCAAATGAACACAATCTGAGGTAGGAATGTAAACAAATCCATTATAAAAGAAGAAATTATCCAGGTCTTTTAAAAATCCTCCCACAAGGAAGTTCTCCCCCAAGATGGACTCACTGGAAAACTCTACCAAACATTCTGAGAAGAGCTGACACCAATTCTACTCAAACGATTCCAGAACAAAGAAAAGAAAGAGATACTCCAAACTCATTCTCTGAAGCTAGCATAACCCTGATATCAAAACCAGGCAATGATAACACTAAAAAGAAAATTATATACCAATAGCACTCATAAACATTAAAACAAATATTATCAATAAAATTCTAGCCAATAAAGCCAACAACATATCAATAACTATAACACATCATGACCAAGCGGGATTCCTAACAGGTATGAATGGATGATTCAGCATTGGAAAAAAAAAAAATCAACCTAATGTAATTAAAATGAAGGAGAAGGTCCAAAAGATCATATCAATTGATGCAGAAAAGGAATTAGACAAAACTAAACACCTGTCCTTGTTTTAAAAAGAAAACAAACAAACAAAACGCTCAATAAAATAGGAATAGAAGGGAAATTCCTCAACACAATTAAGGGCATATACACAAATCAATGGCCAACATTATTCTTAATGGAGAAAGACTGAAAACAATGCTCTTTGCAAATGTGAGTCAGGAAAGGATGCTGTTTATCATAACTTCTATTCAATATTGTATTGGAAGTCCTAACTAGAGTAGTAAGGGGAAAAAATGGAAACAAAAAGCATCAAAATTGGCAAAGAAGAAGTAAAACTATATTTGCAGATAAAATGATCCTATACATAGAAAATCCTAGAGACTCAACAAGAAAAATATTGGAACTAACAGAAGAACTTTGCAAAGTGAGAAACTACAAGATCAATGTTCAAAAATCAGTTGGACACCTCTATACTAGTAAGCCACTGCTCGGAAGGAAGGTTGGGCAATCTACTTCCGTAGTGATACTGCCTTGGAAACCCAAGGAGGGGTCGCTATGAGTCGGGGTCGACTCGACGGCACACAACAACAACAACAACAAAATACTAGTAAGAGAAAGGGAATCAGCAAAATACTACTATTTACAAAACCACCCAAAATATGAAGTATTAGGAATAAATAAGCACAGAAACACAAAAGACATACACCAAGTGTAAAAGGCGCAAGGAGGCCGCATGTCCTGATCTCCTCTAATCTCACAAGAGGAAGACAGAATCACCATCAGCAGCCCAAGGCCTATTCCTGCAAGGCCAGACATGCTGCCTCCCTCCAGCCCATTCACTAGCCCTAACACTAACCGTTCCTCCCACAGCACCCACCACATCTCTGCTGAGTTTGATAATTTGCTGCAGTGGCCATGCAGAACTCACAGATTATAGGGTTTGTTAGGTAAGAGACAGGCTACAACTCAAGTTCAGGAACACGCTCAGTCTCTCAGTCTGCTGTCGCTCAGCCACAGTCTCTCTCAGCAGTGCATGTGTCTCTCATATTTCTCAGGAGTGTGTTTCTCTCAGCAGCATGTCTTTCTCAGCCAGCACTCAGAGAGATTCCTTCTGCCTCTAGGAGGCCTCCTTTTGAGCCTGGCAGAGTGGCCAAACTAACCAATCATAACATCAGAATTCTAAACACCTGAGAGACGGTGAACTTTCCAGAACATTGTTTTGTGCCACTCTCAACAGAAATACCCCAGGTGGATAACTTTATCAGGAGCTCCTCAGTTGCTCACAGCAAATTTCACCATGGAGTTTACAAAGACTTATGGCTAGAAAAGCCACACCAGGTAATTTACTACACCGCACCAAGAATATTATAAAACACTAGTAAAACAACCCAAAAGAGATGTACATTAATGGAAGAATATACATACTTATGGACAGGAAGACCTCACATTGTGAAAATATCAATATTCCCGAAAGCAATCTATAGATACAGTACTCAAATGACTTGGTACTGGTACAATGACAGACATATAGACCAATGGGACAGAATTCAGAACCCAGATGTAAACCTATCCACTTACGGATAGCTGAGCTTTGACAAAAGGCTGAAGCCCATTAAATGGGGGAAGACATAATCTCTTTAACAAATGGTGCTGGCAAAACTGATTATGCCTTTGCAGAAAAATGAATCAGGGTCCATATGTCTCATCACACATGAAAATTAACTTAAGATGAATCAAAGGCCTATATTTAAAATATAAAACCATATACATCAACAAAGAAAAAATAGGGCAAACTTAGGGGCCCAAGTACATGGCAAAAATACATTATCAAAGATAACTAAACATGCACAAAGACAAACTGGAAAACTGGGTTCTCCTAAAATTAATCATCTGTGCATACCAAAAGATTTCGTCAGAAGAGTAAATAGAGACCATCGAGTGGGAAAAATATTTTGACAATGATATATCAGAAAAGGGAGTAATGTCTAAAATTTATAGAGAACTTTAACATCTCAACAACAAAAAGACAAACCATGAAATTAAAAATGGACACAGGACATGGAAAGAGACTTCACCAACATAGCATTCAGGAGGCTAACAAGCACATGAAGTGTTTCCAATCATTAGCCATTAGAGAGCTACAAAGAAAACAAGAATGAGACATTGTCTCCCCCAACATTAATAGCAAAGTTAAAAAAAGAAACAGAAACCAACAAATGTTGGCCAGCCTCTGCAGAGACTGGACTCACACACACACTGCTTGTGGGCCTGTGAAATGGTGTAACCATTGTGGAAAACGGTATGGTGCTTCCTTCAAAAGTAGGACATAGAACTACAATATGATCTAGCAATCCCACTACTAGGTTTATAACCTAGAGAAATAAGGGCCAGGACACAAACAGACATACGCACACCCATGTTCATCACAGCATTGTTGACAACAGCAAAAAAATGGAAACAACAAAGGGCCCATCAACAGATAAACTACTGTACCTGGACAAAATGGAGTACTGTGAATAGTAAAGAGGAATGATGAAGCTATGAAATACTCATAACATGGATGAACCTAGAGAACACTGTGCTCAATGAAACTGGTCAATCACAAAATGACAAATATTACATGATATTTATTATAAGTAAATATTACATTTACTACTGTAAAAAATCAAGAAAAAACCCCCTGAGACTATGGCCTCTAGCTGCCCTTCAGGTCTGGAACTGAATCCACTCCAGTGGCTTCCAGCCAAACAAAAGACAGGCATATGAGCTGAACACTGACTGACATTAGGTGGATACACTCCTTGGAGAGATCAATCATGGCAGAATAGAAGGGCTGCATATGCACAGGGAGACAGCTCAGGGGGCAGGAGTCCATGGAGGGAAGGACACAGGGAAGAGGTGACTATGGGGAGGAAGTGGCAGGGGAGCTGTTGGATTCTGGGAAATTGTAGTCAATGTCATGAGACAAAAGTATGTGAACTGCTGCATGGAAACTGAATTTGCTCTGTAAGCTTTCACCCAAATCACAATAAAAAATTTTTAAAAAATGTATCTCAGCCATTTTAGTAATTTATTTTTCACCCTTTAGAGAGCTGGGAGAGTTGACTTCCAGAAAAAAAGTAGGATCAACAGCTCAAATAAAACGTGTGCATGTTCATCTCTCAAGGGGTGGGCCCTCCCTGATTTAGCCATTTTAGATATTTAAAGTGACAGTGTCCTCCAGATTCAAGGGACTTAAGAATAGTCTCCATTTGCCAGGAACCACAAGGACATTGCAGATGCCAACAACTGAGAAGGTGCGATACTCCCCCCTTGTTGCTCTTATACCCCACACCCTCTTGGTGAATGGAGGTGCGGCCATCCCTCACTCCCACCCACCCTCTGGGCTGCAGGAATTCCACCCCAGTCTGTGACCCTCTTGGTGAAT
>NW_006921971.1:729944-730411 GCF_000298275.1 Orycteropus afer afer | reverse complement strand
TCCCTCACTCCCACCCACCCTCTGGGCTGCAGGAGTTCCATCCCGGTCTGTGACCCTCTTGGTGAATGGAGGTGCGGCCATCCCTCACTCCCACCTACCCTCTGGGCTGGCAGGAATTCCATCCCAATCTGAGTGCTCAGAGGAGCCTGGGTGCCCTGCCCAGATATTTTTAAATTTGTTTATGTCTCTTTAAAAATCATTGTTCAATTACTATTATCCTTTTTATTATTATTCTTTATTCTCCCCTTTTCAGGACCTAGTTTTCAGCTTTTTCTCTTTTCCGTTTGTGGTTACCATTTTTCTTTCTCATAGATAATACCATTTCTTATTTTTCTTTTTGCTTTTTTCATATTTTTTCTTCATTATTCTCCTACTCAATGTTATCCATAATTTGTCATGATCCACACAATCAAATGCCTTTGCATAGTCAATAAAACACAAGTAAACATCTTTCTGGTATTCTTTGC
>NW_006921971.1:727323-728554 GCF_000298275.1 Orycteropus afer afer | reverse complement strand
AGGGTGGAGGGTTGACGAAAGAGGGGGAGGCCTTCAGGGAGATGGATTGATACAGTGGCTGCGATGATGGGCTCGAGTATAGCATGGATTGTGGGGCTGGCGCGGGATCAGGCAGTGTTTCGTTCTGCTGTGCATGGGGTCGCTATGAGTCGGAAATGACTCGACGGCACTTAACAACAACAACAACAACATTCTCCTACTCTACCTTTTTTTCTCTTATTGCCCTCTCTCCAAATATTGAGTTTTTTTTTCTCTTTTTTTAATTATTTTACCTGTGTGTTAACACAGTGTGTTTTTGTCCACTTGATTTTACTTTTTTGATGTTTATTCAATTGTTGTTTTTGTCTAAAAGAGTGGGAAACAGCAACGATGCCCATATGACACAACTACACCCACACCTCCTGCAGCTGCACTTACTGATTGAGAGCCACTACTTCCTTCCCTACCAATTGGGCAATGAAAAACGACCACCTAGAGGAGCCTGACTCACCCTAAACTGCTCTTCACAAACAGTTAACAGAGATCTAAATACAACAACCTCACAATATCTCAGAGACAACATACCATCAAAGACCACATAACAAAGCAAAATAAACTGGTAGAAACAAGGGAGCAGGATACAGACCCAGAACACATTCCTGAGGAAGAAGCAGCATTGGAACTCCCTGATGAGTAATTAAAAAGAATTATATTTAGGTATCTTCAAAGGACTGAGAGACAGATCAAGGAAAACACTGACAAAATTAAGAAAAACAGACAAAACACTAGAACAATTTCAAAAGAAAAAAACAGGAACAAAATAACAAAATAGATGAAAAATTAGAAATGATACAAAATATACAGATAGAAATCCAGAAGATTAATACCATATTTTCAGAAATAGATAACACATTGTAAGGGCAAAGAGTAGAATTGAATCAATGTAAGACAGAGTTAATGAGATTGAAGAGAAAAACCAGAATACTTCTTTGGAAAGGAATCAATCAGAAAAAAGAACAAAACAAAATGAAGACTGTCTAAGGTTTATGTGGAATGCCATCAAAAGGAATAACCTACATGTAATCAGGATTCTAGAACAGAAGAGAAAAAGAAAACAACAGAGAAAATTGTCCAAGATTTGTTGGTAGAGAACTTCCCTGATATGATGAAAGATGAGAATATATCCATTCAGGAAGTCCAACAAACTTCAAACAGGACAGACCCCAAAAGAAAATCACCAAGACATATCATC
>NW_006921971.1:723827-726143 GCF_000298275.1 Orycteropus afer afer | reverse complement strand
ACAAAGGAAAAGGAAGAGAATACAAATAACGAGTAAGAAATGAAATGGGCAACTTCACAACAGAAGCAACTGCAATAAAAAGGATAATATCAGGATACTATGAAGAACTATACTCCAACAAATTTGAAAATCTGGAAGAAATGGACAGATTTCTAGAAACACACCACTTACGTAAACTAACACAGACTGAGATGGAAAAGTTGAACAGATCCATAACAAATTAAGAAAATGAAGAGGTCATAAAAAAATTACCAACAGAAAAAAATTTGGGGCCCAGACGGTGTCACTGGAGAATTCTACCAACCATTCAAAAAACTGACAACAATCCTACTCAAACTATTCCAAAACACAGAAAAGGATGGAATCCTCCCTAATTCATTTTATGAAGCAAGCATAGCCTTGATACCAAAACCAGGCAAAGACATCACTCTAAAGAAAACTACAGACCAATATCCCTCATGAATACAGATGCAAAAATGTTCAACATAATCCTAGCCGATAGATTCCAACAACATATCAAGAAAATAATTCATTATGACCAAGTGGGGTTCATATCAGGTATTCAAGGTTGGTTCAACATTAGAAAAACAATCAACATCATCCACCACGTAAATAAAACAAAGGGAAAGAACCACATGATCATATCAATTGATGCAGAAAAGGTATTTGATAAAATCCAACACCCATTCCTGATCAAACCTCTCAGCAAAATAGGAACAGAAGGGATATTCCTCAACATCATAAAGGGCATCTATGCAAAACCAACAGCCAAAGTTATTCTCAATGGAGAGAGACTGAAACCATTCCCCTTGCAAACAGGAACCAGACAAGGATGCCCTCCATCACCACTTCTATTCAACATTGTACTGGAAGTCCTAGCCAGGGCCATAAGGCAAGAAAGGGTAATCAAAGGCACCCGAATTTGTAAGGAAGTCAGACTATCCCTACTTGCTGATAATACGATCCTATATCTAGAAACCCAAGAGACTCAGTCAAAAATCTGTTGGACCTAATTGAGAGATTTAGCATTGGGGCAGAATATAAGATCAACATCCAAAAATCAGCTGGATTCCTCTACACCAGCAAAGAGATTGCTGAAAAATAAGGAAATCAATACCATTTACAATGTTGTTGTTGTTATGCGCCATTGAGTCAAACCCGACTCATAGCAACCCCTCCTTGGGTTTCCAAGGCAATATCACTACGGTAGATGGCTCAACCTTCCTTCCAAGGAGTGGCTGGTGGGTTTGAACTGCCAGCCTTCTGGATAGCAGTCAAGGGGCAAATTTAGGGGCTCTAATTTATGGCATAAATAGACTGTCAAGCATAACCCAAAATGCACAAACAACAAAAGAAACAAAATGAATGGGACTGTCTAAAAATTAAATTTGTATGTGCTTCCAAAGACTTCGGGAGCTCTGGTAGCACAGTGGCTAAGGCACTGGACTGCTAACCAGAAGGCTGGCGGTTCAAACCCACCAGCCACTCCTCGGAAGGAAGGTTGGGCAATCTACTTTCGCAGTGATACTGCCTCGGAAACCCAAGGAGGGGTTGCTATGAGTCAGGTCTGACTCGACGGCACATAACAACAACAACAACAACAACCAAAGACTTCACCAAAAGAGTCAAAAGATTGGGAAAAAAAAATATGCAGCAATGACACATCTGACAAGGGACTTATCTCTAGAACTGATAGACAACTCCAATACCTCAACAACAAAAAGACAAATAATCCAATTAAAAAAATGGGCAGAAGACATGAATAGACACTTCACCAAGGAGGATATTCAGGCGGTCAATAAACATATGAAGAAATGCTCACGATCATTAGCCATTAGAGAAATGCAAATCAAAACAAAACTAAGATACCATCTTGCCCCAGCACTAGTAGCAAAGTAGTCTTGTCTTCAACAACAGAAAATAACAAATACTGACAAGGATGTGGAGAGATTGGGACTCTCATACACTGCTGGTCCCACTGTAAAGTGGTACAACCACTGTGGAAAGCAGGATGGTGATTCTTTAAAAAGTTGGAATTAGAAATACCATTTGTTCTGGTTCCTAGCGCTGCTCTGACAAGAAATATATACCACAAATGGGATGGCCTTAACAAACAGGAATTTCTTCTTACAATTTGGAGGCTTTAAGTCCAAGTTCACAGTGCCAGGCTCTAGGGGCTATGTAAAAGCCCCTCAAATTTTGGGTCCAGCTCTGCCTCCTGCTCCCCGCCCACTGGAGCTAGAGGCATTTCTTCACTCAGACAGCTGCTGGGTGCTGAGGCTGAGAAGCCCCAAGGTTGACAAGTCAAAAGGCACA
>NW_006921971.1:713301-723477 GCF_000298275.1 Orycteropus afer afer | reverse complement strand
CAAATTGACACACAAACAAAACCACCACACCATTTGACCCTGCCATTCCATTACTAGGTATATATCCTAAAGAAGTGAGAGCCAGGACAAGAACAGATATATGCACACCCATGTTCATTGCAGCACTATTTACAATAGCCAAAAGATGGAAACAACCTAGGTGTCCATCAACTGAAGAATGGAGAAGAAATGGTACATCGACACAATGGAATACTATGCAACCTTAAATAATAATGCAGAATCTGCAAAATACCACATAATGTGAATGAACTTGGAAGACATCATGCTGAGTGAAAGAAGTCAATCACAGAAGGACAAATATTTATTAGTCCATTATTGTAAAAAGTCAAGGAAAGGTTTATATACGGAAAGAAATTTTCTTTATTGGTGAAAAGGGGTGGGAGGAGAGGGGAAGGAACAGTGTTAGAGACGGAGAGACAGTATTGATTTGGGTGAAGAGAAGGGCAATGTACCAAATGTGAGTGATCAATACAGTGACATTGAGAAGAGGAAGATACAGAGAGGTGCACGGGAGGTACAGACAACAAAGATGAACCCTTCTGGACATACACTATTGTGTTGTCAGTGAAGGTAAACATGGATTTACGGGTGGATAGATGGGTGGACAGAATAAACAATCAGGTATGTCTATGCAGGGGGGCGTGTGCCCAAGACCATGTACAGGGTTGCCAGACAATGTTTCTATAAATGTATTGGTATGTTCTGTAAGCATTCCCAGGTATATAGTAGAGCTGACAAGGGACAAGGTTACAGTTACTTCTTGGCCACAGCCAGCTACCCAGAGGGAGTGAGTAGTTGGACCTATGGCCTTGGGACCATAGTCGCAGGGGACATCAAGCTCAATTGGCATAACATACTATACAAAACGTTGTTCCACATCCTACTCTGGCAAGTAGAGTGGGATCTAAAAAGCTTGCAAGCAGCCATCTAGATGCTATGAAGAGTCTCTCCTCATCCAGAGCAAAGAAGAATGATAAAACCCAAATATTCATGGAAATAATTAGTCCAAGTGACTGGTACACCATGCATTCTGCAGCCTATACTACTAGGAGACCAGAAGAACTAGCTGGTGCCTGGCTACCACTGTCAACCACTCAGAGGGGGATCTATGTAGGAGATCCTGCATAGAGTGGGAGAACAATGTGGGATCAGTGTTGCTGGTCTGATGGAACCACTGAGACTATGGCCCCTAGCTGCCTTTCAGGTCTGGAATTGAACCCACTCCTGTGGCTTCCAGCCAAACAAAAGACAGGCATAGGAGTTAAACATTTACATTAGGCAGATAAACGCCTTAGAGAGAACAATCATGGGAGAAAGAAGGGCTGTGTATGCACAGGGAGACAGCTTGGGGAACAGGAGTGCATGGAGGGATGGATACAGGGAAGAGGTAACTATCAGGAGGAAGTGGGAGGGGAGCTGTTGCATTGGGGTAAATTGTAGTCAATGTCATAAGACAAAGTGTATGTGAACTGCTGTACGGAAAGTGAATTTGCTCTGTAAACTTTCATCCAAATCACAATAATACTACTAATAATAAACAACCATTGTTTAGATGGTCTCTAGTTCATGTGGTATATAATAAAGATCATATTTTGGCTCTCATAGACTTGTTTTAATTGTCTTCAGCTTCAACTGAACTTACAACTGAGTAGTTAGTTGATGGTCTGTTCTGCATTTAGCTTCCGGCCTTGTTTTGGCTGAAGATATTGAGATTCTCCATTGCCTCTTTGCACACATGTTGTTGTTTTGTTATGTGCCGTCGAGTCAGACACAACTCATAGCAACCCTTCCTTGGGTTTCTGGGAAGAATCACTATGGAAGTAGATTGCCCAACCTTCCTTCTGAGGAGTGGCTGGTGGGTATGAACTGCCAGCCTTCTGGTTAGCAGTTAGGCACTAAGCTGCCAGGGCTCCCTGCACACATGTGGATGATCTGATTCCTGTGTATTCCATCTGGTGAATTCCATGTGTATAGCTGCCATTTGAGTTGTTGAAAAAAGGTATTTGCAATGAGGAAGTCATAGGTCTTGCAAAATTCCATCATGTCATCTCCTGCATCATATCTATCCTATCATCAAGGGTAAATTTTCCAACTACTGGTAGATCCTCTTTGTCTCCAACTTTTGCATTGCAATCACCAGTAATAATTAACACACGGTGATTGCTCATGTGGTGAATTTCAGATTGCAGATGTCAGTAAAATTTCAGTTTCCTTGACTCTTCCTTTGGTGATTGTGCATAGGACATGCAAAAGTATATAAAGAAAAATCCTCTTCAATTATTTACATAGTCTTGTGAAAACATTCATTAATTTAATATTTTAAAAATCTTATATATTCTCAGGAATACAAGTGTATTAAATATAATATTAGCAAATATTGCCAACATCAAAAGGGTATAGATCAAGTACAGTTTATACTACGAATAAAATGATTTCATTGTTATGAAATACGTGATTAAAGAAAATGCTTAATTAGCAGTGCTAAGAGGGAAATATATAAGACTAAACGTAAAACTTAGAGTAAAAAGAAGGTCTAAAATCAATCATATAAGCTGTTTTCTTGAAGAAACTGGAAAAAGAAGAACATAATAAGCCCAAAGTCAAAATAATAAAGGAAAGAAATGGTGTTAATGAAATTGAAAACAGGAAAACAATAGAGAAAATCAATGAAATTAAAAATCGTGTGCTTTGAAAGAACTCAAGAAAATTGACAAACCCTTAGCTAGACAGACAAAGACATGAAAAGTAAAAAATCACCACTAGAGAAAAACTAGGCTCCTGAAGGTACTGCCAGGATAATAATGAGATACCATGAAAAACATTATGCTCATGAATTTGATCACTTAAAGAAATGAACCATTTCCTCCAAAACCAAAACTATTAAAACACAATCAAATTGTTTCAACTTCACACACACAATTCCAGGCCTCTTTGGATTATTGGTAAATTCTATTAAATACTTGTGGAACAAATAACACGACTAATCTACACACATGCTTACAAACTTTTGAATAGGGCCACTTTTTCTGATTTGTTCTAGAACAGCATTGACCACACAAGGACACTGAAACCAGCTGCTGTCAAGGCCACTCAACTCCTGGCCGCGCCATGCGTCTCAGGGCCCACCTGCAGGCTATAGGGGTTCTGGTGCTTGTGGTCCTTCAGGAGTGGGTCTCCAGGACTTCCTTCCAAGGTGGTTCTGATGGATTTGCACGATCAGCTGTCTCAGACCACCTGCTCGCTGAGTGAACACTGAACTGTCTGACCCGCTCAGAAAGTTCAGACATACAAGAAGCAAAAAACACAGGACCTCATAATAGCAGATGCAATTTTAAAAAAAGTAACCACTTGAACCAAGCAATGTCATTTAAGAACCATACATCACAGCCAAGTAGAGTCTATGCCTGGAAGGTTCAAGATTTTAAAAATCAATCATTTAAATTCACCAGATAAACAAGGTAAAATAGAAAAGATGATCCAATGGGACCATGGCAATTCAAAGAAAAATAAAAGCATTTAGAAAACCCAATATTGATTCCTGATTTTTTAAAAAAATCTCAGCATAGTAACAAGAAAACTGAACTTCCTTATCCTGATAAGAAGCATCTACAACAAATTCAATATTCATTCTTGATTGTTTTTTTTTAAAAAGTACAGTATCAAGAAAAGTAAACTTCTTTATCCTAATAAGAAGTATTTACAAAAATAAAAATCTTCAAAAACCATCACATAGGTTGCTCTGGTGGTGTAAATTCTAAAGCATTTGACTGCTAACCAGAAGGCTGGTGGTTCAAATCCACAAGCCACTCCTCAGAAGGAAGGTTGGGAAATCTACTTCCATGGAGATACCATCCCGGAAATCTAAGGAGGGGTCACTATGAGTCAAATCGACTCACGGTAGTGAGTTTAGTTTTTTGGTTTTTGAATCACTACTTTTGCTGTGCCCCAAAGATTTTGATATGTTGTGTTTCCATTCTTATTTGATTCAAGGAATTTTTTTAATTTCATTTTTTACTTCTTCTATTTCCCAATCATGTTTAAAGAGGGTGTTACTCAGTTTCCATACTTTTGCTCTTTTTCCAATGGTCTTCCTTGTGTTGATTTCCAATTGGATAGCATTGTGATCTGAGAAGATGCTTTGCAGTATTTCAATGTTTTAAAATTTATTGAGGCTTGCTTTGTGGCCTAACACACGGTTTACCCTGAAGAATGTTCCATGTGTGCTGGAAAAGAATGTGTATTTTGCTGTTGTTGAGCTAAGTGCTCTGTATAAGTCTATAAGGTCAAGTTGGTGGATTGTATTGGTTAGCTCTTCTGTGTCTTTGTTGAGTTTCTTTCCAGTTGTTCGATCTTTGATTGAAAGTGGTGTATTAAAGTCTCCTACTATTACTGTGGATTCATCTATTTGTATTTTCAGTTCTATTCAAGTCTGATTTCTGTATTTTGTTGATCTTTCATTGGGTGTGTAGATTATGGTTATATCTTCTTATTCAGTTGATCCTTTAATCATTACATAATGTCCTTCCTTGTCTTGTATGCTGGTTTTTGTCTTAAAGCCAATTTGATCAGAAATTAATATTGCCAGTCCTACCCTTTTTTGGTGGCTTTTTGCTTGGTATATATTTTTCAACCTTTGATCTTTAGTATATTTTTGTCTTTGTGTCTAAGATGAGTCTCTTGTAGGCAGCATATTGATAGGTTATGTTTTCTTATCCAGTCTACAACTCTCCATCTCTTGAATGGTACGTTTAATCCATTTACATTCAGTGTAATTATCAGCAAGTATGAATTTATTGATGTAATTTTGTTACATGATTTTTTCAAGGTGTTGTTGATTTTGTTCCATATAATTTTCAGTGCTGATATAATTTTGTTTATGAATTGTGTTATCATCTCTTTTGTTGCTACTGTTTTGGTATTTGCTAAATATTTGTGCTTGTCCTCTTTATCATTTTGATGCAAAACTATTATTTTTCATTGAGGTTACCTTTGATTTACGATTTTCTGCCCAAGTTTATTTAAAACAGTCTGTTCTATCCTGCAATTGTCTTGACTTCCTCACCATTTGGAAGTTCTATAACTACACTATTCATTCCCTCTGTTAGCTTTGTAGCTGTCCTTATTGACAAATTGATGTCTCTGGTTCCCCGTTTACAGTCTTGTAAGCTTATTTTACTTTGGGTACCCTATAACTGGATTAGTTTCTGGGTTATGTTAGCGTGTGTATTAATCATTGGTTGTTGTTTCCCCACTGGAAGTGCCTCCTTTAACATCTCTTGTAAGGTTAATCTGGTTTTAACAAATTCCCTTAGTTGATGCTTATTTGGAAATGTCCTAATTTCACCATCATATTTGAGGGACAATTTTGCTAGGCATATAATTCTTGGAGATTTGTTTTCTTTCATGATTTTATATATATCTTCCTGTTGACTTCTTGCCTGTATAGTTTCTGCCAAGAAATCAGAACTTAGTCTTATCGGTTGCCCTGTATAGGTAACTTTTCGTTTTTCCTGTGCTGCTTTCTGGATTCCTTCTTTGTCTTTGATTTTGGTGAGCTTGATTATGATACGTCTTAGAGATTTTCTTTTGGAGTCTATTCTGTTTGGGGTTCGTTGAATTTCTTGAATGGATACATTGTCATCTTTCATCACATTAGGGAAATTCTGTTCTAACAAATCTTTGACAATTTGCTCCATGGTTTTATTTTTCTATTCCTGTTCTGGAATTCTGATCACATGTAGGTTATTCCTCTTGATGGTATCCCACATGAATCTTAGGCTTTCTACATTTTACTTTGATCTTTTAGTATTGAAGTATTTGTCTTCAATCTTATTAATTCTGTCTTTCACTGATTCAGTTTTACTCCTTTGCCTGTTCAATGTGTTATCTATTTCTGAAATCTTAGTATTAATCTTCTGGCTTTTTATTTATTGTTTTTGTATCATTTCCAATTTTTTGTTTATTTTGTCAATTTCATCTTGTATTGATTTCCTAAATTTTGAGTTTTGTCTGTGTTTTCCTTCATTTTGTCAGTGTTTTCCTTCATTTTGTGTTTTCCTTGATCTTGCCAGTGTTTTCCTTGTCTGTCTCTTAATCTGTTGAATATACCCAAATACAATTATTTTGAATCCCTTATCAGGGAGTTCTAATGCTGCTTCTTCCTCGGGGATGTTCTTGGGGCTTGTATCTTGGTTCCTTGTTTCTATTACTTTATTTTGCTTCTTTGTGTGGGCTGTAATTGTAGTGTTGTTATATTTATGATTAATATGTGAAAGAGAATTAGTGTCTGTGCAGAGATTTCTGTTAGGTGTTTATAAGGAGCAGTTGAGGATGACTTAAGTTTGCACTGGCCATAGTCTATCATTGGTCAGCTGGTACAAAAGCAAGCATTGGCCCTCACTCGGTGGCTGGGCCTGCAGGAGATGCAGGTATGTTTGGGCTGTGTAGGAACAATTGCTGTCTTCCACTAACTTAGGGAGAAAAAAAAAGCAAGAGAAAAAAAAAAACTCAAACAGCATAAACAAACAGGAACAATCACAAAAAAAAAAGCAAAAAATTTTGAAAATGTATTAAGAAGGAATAAAAGAAAAATAAGTGGAAAAAAAAAGGCCCAATATATGGGGAAGGAATGAGAGATAAGAACAAGGGTAAAAGAATAGTAAAGAAAAAATAGGAAAATTGCCAAAGGGAAAACAAGGGATGAGGAGAATCAAAAGAAACAAAAAAGAAAGGGAAAGAAAGGAAGGCAAGCAGCCAGGCAGGAAGTAAAGAAGGGAACCCAGAAAAGTGAAAAGAAGAAAGAAAATCACGAACCAAGGACAGAAAAGGTGGGGAGAGGGAGATAAAAAGAATAACTTTAAAAGAAACAAAAACAAAACTGTGGGGGCTGAGGCACAGCACCCAGGTTCTGTCATAGCACAGACCAGGATAGAATCCCTGCTGGTCAAGAAGGTGGGTGGAGGCTGGCAATGTCCACTCTTCTGTTCACCAAGAGTATTTGGGGTATAAGAGTAACAAAGGGAATCTCACACCTTTCCAATCATCAGTCTCCACTGGAACTGCCCATCCTGTCTCCAGCAAGTGGGGACTCCCATATCACAGTCTAGGAAGAAGGCCACTTTCATATGTTCAAAATGGTCTCACTCACCACTTGTGATTATTTCAAAATGACTCTGCCCTCAGGACACCCACTGCAGTTCACAAGTCGATTAGTCTCCTTCTTTCCTGTTTTCTTTTCTGGTTGTCAAGCACCAATGCAGATTTTGCCCATGAAATCTTTAGTGAGCAGAGCTGATTCTTAGGTTGCTACTGGCATAGATTCAAAGTGGCTGTGCCCTCAGGGCAGCCAGCTGCCACAGCTCTGTTTGTCTCCTTACTCACTGTTTTCATTTGGGTTCTTCTACTCGTTGGTGTTTAATCCACCTCTTTATCTTTCCTGTCAAAGCTCAGGGTTCCAGGATCATCTTCTGTATCAGTGTCAATTGGTTTCTCATTCCTTTGTTGCAAAGGATCTGTGTAGCTCATCTGCTTATTCCATCATCTCGCCAGAACTCTCCATGTTTTTTTTTTTTTTTTTGGTTAGGAGCTGTTGAGCCAGCTCTGACTCATAGCACCCCTATGTACAACAGAATGAAATACTGCTGAATGCTGTCCCAAACTCACAATCCTTGCTATACCTCAGCCCATTGTGGCAGCCACTGTATCAATCCATCTTGTTGAGGGCCTTCCTTTTTTCTGATGACCTACCACTTTAACAAGCATGATATTCTTCTCCACAGAATGGTCCTTTTTGACAACATGACCAAAGTAGGTGAGACGAAGTCTGGCCATTCTTATTTCCAAGGTGTATACTTGAACAACACCACAACTCAAAAGCATAAACTCTTGAATTCAAAATAGAGTCTCGCCAGTGAGCAGCACGCTTTTACCCTCTGGCATTTAAAGTCTTGGAAAACTAGACACAACAGTTTGAATAAGGAACTTGGGTGCTTGAACAGCTCACTGAATCAGAGTGCATCAAACACAGAAGAGCAGAATTAGAGAAAAGGTACAAGGACAATACTTAGGAAAGAGCTACTCGTGGAGGACAGATGGGTACCCAAGAGAGGCATTGGAAACCTTTCTGGAGCAGTCACTGCATACCAGGCAAGGACGGCCGCCTGAGATCCCTGAGCCAGGAGGGAGGACGCCTTATAACAGCATACCAGCAACCAATCTGATATTCCGGCGGGCAGCAGCAGAGACCTGCCTCCAGCAGCTGATTTTGATTTTTTTTGAGGTAATCTGGGTCTTCTGGGTGCTTGGGGACACAGCCAACTCCACTGAGATTCAGTGGAGAACTTACTGTTGCGACAGGAAGGCTAGCTCCCTCTCTTCCCAGCAGTTCACAGAGTGGGCTGGGGTCAGACTGGGAGACATTGTGCTTTTCTTTGACACAGAGATCAGGACCACAGGTATCTAGCAGCTACTTCCCTGACCCAAACACAGCTGAAACTGCGTGCATCTTTGGTGCCGCAGCTGGGCGGTATCACAGACAAGCTCCAGAGTCAGCCATTAGCAGTCTGGTGGGATTCCGCCAGTACCATGGGTGGACGGAACAGGGAGAGCAAAGAAATGGCAGTCCTGGGTATTTTGCCTTGGAGCCGTTCTTTGGTGCTGTGTGGCTGTGGAGATGAGGTCTTTGAGTGTGCCTGAAATTGGCAGAAATTTGCAACACTCTAACAACAGTAATCTTTCCTGAGATTCAGTTGTGGTCTTGCAAATAAATACATCATTAATGATAGCCTGCTCAGGTACTCCCCTCGCTCCAACACACCTGAAACTGCGTGCATCTTTGGTGCTGCAGGTGGGCAGTATCACAGACAAACTCCAGAGCTGGCCATTAGCGGTCTGGTGGATTTGCTTCAGTACCGACGGCAGATGGGGCACGGAGAAAAAAGAAACCACAGCTGAGTGTGGTCCCGCGAATTTTGCCTTGGAGCCGTGTTTTGGCGCTGTGGGGCCACAGAGGCGGGATCTTTGAGTGTGCCTGAAATTAGCAGAAATTTGTGACACGCTAACAATAGGAATCTTTTCTGAGATTGAGCCTGGTCTTGCAAATAAATAAATCATCAATAATAGCCTGTTCAAAGCCCTAGAAACCGACCCTAGAAACACCAAGCTTTCCTCCTTTTGCTCCCACCTTCTCTGTCAATATCTTCACTCATTCAATAGAAGAAAACATATTCAGCCAATTACCCTAAAACCTCCCACTTCGAACTCTAAACACTCTACACCAGCTTCACCTTTTCAAAATATTAAACCATAAAACCAAGACAAAACAAATCAACACAAAACCAGCAGCTAGTGACAACCTAAAGAGACAGTGCTCTACCAGATTCCAAGGGCTTAAGAAGAGGTTCTGCTTTCCAGTATCCCTAACAACTCTCTGGACTTGCACTGCATGACTGAAAAGGTCTCAGTTTACACCTACTTCTTTTTTTTTCTCTCTCTCTCATGGTTAACCCCGTCCCCCCCCTTTTTTTTGTTATGTTTTGTTTTGTTTTTCCTTTTTTCTTTTGTAGTACTGTTTTTTTTTTTCTTTGTGTGTTTTCTTTATTCCATATTCCCCTTCTCCACTTTTTTCCTCTCGGTGACCTCTCCCCAGATATTGCAGATTTATCTGTTTTCTTCTTCTTTTCCCCCATTTTTCTTTTTTTTTTTCGGGGGTGGTGGTGGTTTACTGGTCCTGTGTGATTTCAGAGTGTATTTTTTGTCCATATACTTTTAGTTTTTTTTGATTGTTATTCAATTGTATTTTTTGCCTAACTGACTGGGAGATAGCAACAGTCCCTATAAGATACAAGTACACCCACACCTCCTGCAACTTCACTTAATGAGCAAAGGCCAGCACCTCCTTCTCCACCAACGGACCAATGATAGAAAACCACCAAGAAGAGCCTGAATAACCATTGGCTGCTCTTCACAAGCAATTAACCGAGATGTTAATACAATACCACAATACTTCGGAGACAACAGACCATCATCACAGTCCACACAAAGAAGCAAGATAAAGTGGTAGAAACAAGGGAACAGGATACAGACCCAGAACACATCCCTGAGAAAGAAGCAGCATTGGAACTCTCTGTTAAGGAATTCAAAAGAATTATATTTAGG
>NW_006921971.1:707651-708646 GCF_000298275.1 Orycteropus afer afer | reverse complement strand
CTATTTACAATAGCCAAAAGATGGAAACAACCTAGGTGTCCATCAGCTGAGGAATGGATATCCAAACTATGGTACATACACACAATGGAATACTACGCCACCCTAAAGAATAATGTAGAATTTTCAAAACACTGCATAATGTGGATGAACTTGGAGGACATTATGCTGAATGAAATAAGTCAATCACAAAAGGACAAATATTGTATTAGTCCGTTATTGTAATAGTCAAAGAAACACTTATCTATGGAAGGTCATTTTCTTTGTTGGTTACCAGGGGTGGGAGGGGAGGGGAGGGAATACTGTTAGATAGATAGAGGTAAGTTTTGATTTGGGTGAAGAAAAGGGAAATCTACCAAATATGAGTGATCAACATAGTGACATTGAGGAAGAGAAAGACAGAGAGGTGCGTGGGAAGTACAGACAACAGAGATGAACCCTTTTGCACATATAGCACGGTGTGCTCAGTGAAGGCAAACACGGGTATATGGGTGGATAGATGGGTGGACAGGCTGAAATATTATATATATATATAGATGAAGTGGAGAGTGCACCCAAGAACATGTATAGGGTTGGCAGACAGTGTCCCAATAACCTTAGGTGTATGATCTGAATTCCCAGGTGTACTATGGGGCTGACAAGGGGCAAGGTTGCAGTCACTGCTTGGCCGCAGCCAGCTACCCAGAGGGACTGAGTAGTTGAAACTGTGGGCTCAGGACCATAGTCGCAGAGGACATCAAGCTCAATTGGCATAACATACCACACAAAACATTGTTCTACCTCCTACTGTGGCAAGTAGCAACTGAGATCTTACAAGCTTGCAAGCTGCCATCTAGATGCAATGATGGGACTCTCCTCGTCGAGAGCCAAGAAGAATGAAGAAAACCAAAAATTCATGGAAACAATTAGTCCTAGTGACTGGTACACCATCTGATCTGCAGCCTATACGACTATGTGACCAGAAGAACTAGATGGTGCTCGGCTACTACTGTCAACCA
>NW_006921971.1:704248-707485 GCF_000298275.1 Orycteropus afer afer | reverse complement strand
ACTGAGACTATGGCCCCTAGCTGCCCTTCAGGTCTGGAATTGAATGCACACCTGTGGCTTTCAGCCAAACAAAAGACAGGCATTCTAGTTGAGCATTTACCTGAGGTAGATACACTCCTTGGAGAGAACAAGCAAGAGAGAAAGAAGGGCTGCTAAGGGACAGGGAGACCGCTCACGGGGTAGGAGTGCATGGAGGGATGGACACAGGGAAGAGGTGACTATCGGGAGGAAGTGGGAGGGGAGATAATACATTGTGCTAAATTATGGTCAATATCATGAGACAAAGTGTATGTGATCTGCTGTATGGAAAGTGTATTTACTCCATAAATTTTCACCCAAATCACAATTTAAAAAAAATTTTGAAAGCAAAAAAAAAAAAAAGCATCGACTCTTCTTCAGTCTTCCTTATTCACTGTCCAGCTTTCACATGCATATGAGGCTATTAAAAATACCATGGCTTGGGTTAGGTATACCTTAGTTCTCAAAGAAACCTTTTTGCTCTTTGGCACTTTAAAGAGGTCTTCTGACACAGATTTGCCCTGTGCAATATGACATCTGATTTCTTGACTGTTGCTTCCATTGTTGTGAATGGTGGATCCAAGCAATATGAAATATTTGACACCTTCAATCTTTTCTCCATTTATTGTGATGCAGCTTATTGGTCCAGTTGTGAGGATTTATTTATTTATTTATTTATGTTGAGGTATAATCCATACTGCAAACTGTAGTCTTTATTCTTCATTAGTACATGCTGCAAGTCATCCTTAATTTCAGCAAGCAAGGCTGTATTGTTTGCATATCTCATGATGTCAGATGGATCTTGGCTGAAAGCAAAGAATACCAGAAAGATGTTCACTTCTGTTACCGACTATGCAAAAGCATTCAACTGTGTGCATCCTAACAAGTTTTGGATAAGGCTGAGAAGAATGTTATCCAGTGGTATCTACTGACAAACTTCCAGAAATGCAAGCTGGATCCAGAAGAGGACGTGGAACAAGGCATATCATTGCTGATGTCATATGGATCTTGGCTGAAAGCAAAGAATACCAAAAAAGATGTTAACTTGTGTTTTATTGATTATGCAAAAGCATTTGATTGCGTGGATCATAACAAATTATGGATAATATTGAGAAGAAAGGGAATTCAAAAACAGTAAATTGTGCTCATGAGAAATCTACACATAGACCAGGAAGCTGCCATTAAAAGAGAACTAGGGTATGCTGCTCAGTTTAAAATCAGGAAGGGAGTGTGCCAGGCTTATATCCTTTCACCACACTTATTCAATCGATATGGTGACCAAATAATCCAAGAATCTGGACTATATGAAGAAGAGTGTGGTATCAGGATTGGAGGAAGACTCATTAACAACCTGTGATATGCAGATGACACAACTTATTTCTTAGTGATAATCTTTATACGACTCACAGGTGATTAGGTTTAGGACACACTTCACCTGGACATGATTTCATGTCCATAACAATCATATTCCCAAAAGGAATTACACCCACAGGGTTAGGATTCCAACAAACATTTGGGAGGTATACAATTTAATCCAGAACATTCTTAATTCAGAAGTAATGCACACATAGGGTATAGTCCCAGAGTGGCACAATTTGTTAAGTGCTTGATTAATAACGGAAAGGCTGGCGATTTGAATCCACCCAGCCACTTCTCAGGAGTAACACCTAGCAACAGGAGTAACACCTAGGGATGTGCGCCCATAAAGATTATACCCAGAAAACCCTGTAGGGCAGTTCTCCTCTGTCACATGGAGTCACTACAACCTGAAAACTGACTCAAGGGTCCCTAACAACAATAAAGACACAGAGAAAGAGGCAAGGAAGCACAAATGAAGAAAAGGCAGATGCCACATTGAGATCTGTAAGAACCTAAGGGACTCGACTTCTGGTAAGATGGAGGAAAAGGCAGACAAGCGACACAGACCCTCTTCAACAAAGAAAAGAAAAACTGATTGAAAGAGATACAGAAGATAATCCCAGAGCCCTGATCTTTGAAAGGAACTACACAGAAATGTAGTGTAGATTAGGCACCAACTAGTGGAAAAACCCGAACGAAAACAGTGAGTACAGAGATGGCTGGAGCTGTGGACTGTCAGCTACTCCGATGAGACCAGGAGCCTGAATATTTCCAAGTGGTGTTGGGACCTGAGAATTGACCTAAAGATCAGTCCTGGTCACCAAGGGCTGAGGGGACAACTGCACTGGACTGGTGGCTTATGACGAGGAAGGGAAACAGCAAGGAGGGAGACAACCTGAGCTGTTGACTTTCTGCTGTCCAGAGGGTGCAGCCATTTTGACTGTTTAAACGTGGCACCCATTTTGAATATTTAAAGTGACTGAGGGCGCAGCCATTTTGAATCTTTACAAGTGTCAACTATTTTGAATTTTAAAGTCATAGCATTCTCATTCTGATACCAGGGACCTAAGAGTAAGCTCTGCTTGCCAAGGTTGGCAGGGACGTACAAGAGGCTAACAAAAGGAAAGGAGACAGGCGGTGAGTGTATAAGTGCTGTCAACTAGTGAATAGAGGAGCACAGCACAGTACCCTGCTTATGTAGATAACATACAAACAAAACAAAAATCATGGTAAAGTCACTCCAACATACAATCACCAATAAATATAAACACAAAAATATCCCAGTGCCTCGGAGACAAGAGAGCATCACAGTCCACACAAAGCAGCAAGATAAAGTAGGAGAAACAAGGGACCAGGATACAGACCCAAAACACATCCCTGAGGAAGACGCAGCTTTGGAACTCCCTCCCTGATAAGGAATTCAAAAGAATTATATTCAGGTATCTTCAACAAATTGAGAGAGAGATCAAGGAAAACACAGAGAAAACCCCAGAACAATTTCAGAAGAAAATACAAGAAAAAAATGTCAAAATAAATGAAAAATTAGAAATGATACAAAATCTACAGATAGAAATCCAGAAGATTAATTTTAAATTGTCAGAAATAGATAACACATTGAAAGGGCAAAGGAGTAGAATTGATGCAATGGAACACAGAATTAATGAGATTGAATACAAATACCTGAATGCTTCTTTGGAAAGGGATCAATCAGAAAAAAGATAAAAAAAAAAAAGGAGAAAACCTAAGGTTCATGTGGGATACCATCAAAAGGAATAACCTATGTGTTACTGGATTTCTAGAACAGGAAGAGAAAAATAAAACCACTGAGAAAAATATCCAAGATTTGTTGGAAGAGAACTT
>NW_006921971.1:691891-703870 GCF_000298275.1 Orycteropus afer afer | reverse complement strand
CAACCTTACAAGAGATGCTAAAGGGAGTCCTTTGGACAGAGAAGCAACAATAGCCAACAACAACTGACCATTAACCACATGATGATATAACCCAGAAACCAATCCAGCTATGGAAGTATCCAAAGGAAATAAGCCTACAAGATTGTAAACAGGGAACCAGAGTCATCAATTGACAAACGAGGACAACTACAAACCAAAAAGGGGGGGGGGAAACAACAACTGTGTCATTACGGAACTTCTAGATGGTAGGGAAGTCAAGACAACTATAAGATAGAACGGACTGTTCTAAACTTGGGAAGAAAACGATAAATCACAGGGTAACCTCAAAGAAAAATGATAAACCTTCACATCAAAATAAAAAAGAATACCAGCACAAATATTTAGCAAATACTAAAACAATAGCAACAAAGGAAGTGGTAACAAGATTCATAAACAAAACAAGCTCAGCATAGAAAATTATATGGAACAAAGAAATCAACATCACAAAAAAGCACATAACAAAAATGACAGCAACAAATTCATATTTGCCAATAATTACATATCTGGCAAGGGACTTATCGCTAAGATTTATGGAAAATTCCAATGACTCAACACCAAAGGAATTAACAATTCAATTGAAAAATGGGCAGAAGACATGAATAGACACTTCACCAAGGAGGATATTCAGGTGGCCAGCTAATACATGAAGAGATGCTCACGATCACTGGCCATCAGAGAGATGTAAATCTAAACAACAACGACATATACCGTCTCACCCCAGCACTGATGGCAAAGTTCAAAAAGACAGAAAATAACAAATGCTGGTGGATATGTGGAGAGAATGGGACTCTCATACACTGCTGGTGGGACTGTGAAGTGACACGACCACTGTGGAAAGCAATATGGCGACTCCTTAGAAAGCTGGCATTGGAGATACCATTCGACCCAGCAATCCCATTACTAGGTGTATAACCTAGAGAGGTGAGAGCCAGGACAGGAACAGATATATGCACACTCATGTTCATCGCAGCACTATTTGCAATAGCAAAAAGAAGGAAACAACCTATGTGCCCATCAGCGGAAGAGTGGATGACGAACTATGGTACATAAGCATAATGGAATGCTATGCAGCACTAAAGAATAATGTAGAGTCTGCAAAACACCACATAATATATGTGAACTTGGACATTATGCTGAGTGAAATAAGTCAATCACAGAAGGACAAACATAGTATTAGTTCATTATTGTGGAGGGTCAAGGAAAGGTTTATATATGGAGGGAAACTTTCTTTGTTGGTTGCCAGAGGCGGGTGGGGAGGGAACACTGCGGAACACTGCAAAAAAAAAAAAAAGCATTGACCCATGTCACTTTAGTTTTGTGTATCTCACTGTACATAAATTATATTTCAATAAAATGCATTAAAAAAAAAAAAAAGAAAAAAAGAACCTAAGGGACTCAGATGAAAGCTAGAGGAGTCAAGAAGGGTCCCCCACAGACTGGACAGAGAGAGCCTTTCCCTAGAGATGGAGCCCTGAGTTCCAACTTCTCGCCTCCTGAATGGTGAGCAAATACATTTCTGTTCACTAAAGCCACCCACGTGTGTTATTTCTGGTCCAGCATCAACAGGAAACTAAGACAATTGGCAGCAGTATTCTTCTCTTAGAAGCTCTGCCTATCGTGTCCCTATGGGCTGTTGGACCTATGGCCTGCCTGTCACCTGTTCTCTGTGGACAGAGGGCCAGGTATTCCACAGACTACCAGCCTATTGGCCTTGGGGCAGGTTCAGGTACAAGGACACTGGCAGGGACTGGAGGGGGAAGAGTGGTCAGGGTGTCTGTCCCTGCCCCATGCCCAGGTGGCCTCTCTCTAAGGGACTGGGTCTGTGCTCCTGCTCCCGGCCCTTCTATTAGGCTCCAGAAGCTCCCCCTCCCCTGACCGTCTCCCCAGTCCTGGGGGTGGGAGCAGCTGTTAGCTGGGGTGAAGCTCTGTGTTGCCTCAACATTCCCTCCAGTAAAATACCCTGACTGCATTCCTTTTCCTCCGTGAACACAGACTGACAGAAAGCTACAGAAAATACACCTATGTCTTATAAATGATGGTGTCTTGAATTTAATAAATTAGGATACGTAAAAATTCTGTCAATAACCTTTTTTCCTTTTATTGTGGATATTATTATACTTAAGTGACTGGTTTTATTTAAAGATGGATTACTGAAGCATAATTTACAAAAATTAAATGCACACTGTTTAGGTGTAGAGTTCTCTGAGTTTTGTCAAATGTACACAGTCCTGTATGGCCCTGGGCAGGGACAATGGTTTGCACTTGACCGCTAACCTAAAGGTCGTTCTTCGATCCCAATGGAGGAACCACGAGAAAAAGACACAGTGATATGCTTCTTCTAAAATTGCGGCCAAGAAAACCCCATGGTGCAGTTCTACATTGTAACACACAGAATCACCATGACTCAGGATTACCGCCATGGAAATTAACTACCACCTATTGGCGCTCTGGTTAAGGCACTGGGCAGGTAACCAAAACGTAGGTAGTTTGAACCCACCATCCGCTCCACGTCAGGAGGAGGAGGCAATCTACTTCCGTGAAGATTTACAACCTTGTAAACCTGATGGGGGGGTCACTCTAAGTTGGAATCGACTGCATGGAAGTGTTGTTGTTCTTTGTTTTTAACAGTCGTGTAACCACCACCACATTCTACATATAGGGATTTTCCATCAATCCAAAGATTTCCTTTCTACCACTTCTAAATTAATATTCTCCTCCCAACTCCCACTGTGGGAATGCTGATTTAATTTCCATCCCTACTTCTTTCCCTTTTATGGAATATCATGTACACCCCGGGCGGCACAAACAGTTAAGAGCTGGGTTACTGATGAGAAGGTCGGCAGGTGGAGCCAACCCAGAGGGGCCTTTGAAGAAAGGGCTTTCCATTGTTGACTGGGCAGCAACTGGTTGGTTGTTGGTTGGAACTGTGCAGCATGGAACTTTTTGCAATAGGTTTATTTCAGTCAACACAATGCCTGTGATAGTCAACCATGGTTTTGTTTATAGCAACATATAAGTCTTCTTTAAATCACTGAACAGTATTCTGTTACTCAGATAGGCCACCATTTGTTTACCCTTCCATTCGTTGTGAGACATTTGGGCCAATTCCAACTTCGGAGATTATGCTACAATACAATAAGCACTGCATGTATGTTCCTGAAAAGGATGTGTGATGTAAAATTTTTATGTGTAAACATTTTAGGGAAGCTCTGGTAGTGTAGTCCCTAAGGCACGTGACTGCTAACTAGAAGGCTGGTGGTTCAAACCTACCAGCCACACGTCAGAAGGAAGGTTGGGCAATCTATTTCGGTAGTGATGCCACGTCAGAAACCCAAGGAAGGGTCGCTATGAGTCGCAACCGACTCGATGGCACATAACAACATCTTAGATATTCTGAAAATTCCATATTTTACTATAACTTACTCTTGATTAAAATTACATATTCCATATTAAATGTGGTCACACTTTAAAAAACTCTCAAGAATAGACCCAGAAAAAGACCCAAATATTTGAGGACCATTGATGTATCACAAAACCCTAAAATTCTCTCATGCTAGAAAGTTACGGCTTTAAAATATGTGTCATGATCACAGCATAGTGACACTATGAGCTAGCTAGTTATACGTGGGCTTTCTGGATCACTGACCTGTTCTCATTCTTGATGCAATGATCCCAGCACAGATAGGAGCCTTGCCTTCATGGGGAGAAGAATGATGAGCCTGGTGCTTGCTAACCACCACTGAGCTGAGGATGAGGGTAATGCAAACATATGCACAGACATACTAAACGCTGCTTGCATTGCATAAAGGAGTCCAGGGAGACACATGCAAACAGTTAAGGGCTTTGCTTATAACTGGTAGTTGGCTGTTCAAAGCCAACCAGAGGCACCTCAGAAAGTCCTTGGTGATGTACGTCCAAAAGTCATAGCCATCGGAAACCCCGTGCATCACAGTTCTACTGGGACCCCCATGGGGCAGCAGTGAGTCAGAAGTGACTGGAGAGCCACTAGTTTTCACATAAGGAGGGGTCCAGTCTAATCATGAGAAAGAAAGCATCAGACAGGTCCCACTTTTGAGATATTCTACAAAGCACCATAGCAGTGCTCCTCAAACCAGCAACAACTATAAAGAAGTATCAAAGACTGAATAAATGGCACAAAGCAGACACGATGGGGACCCGGTGACTTAATGCAATGTGTTATTGTGCATGGGACCTCGGAATAGATCAAAGACACCCACGTTTTCACGGCTGAGATGGGATTCAAGTCCTGCAGTTTGGTTAGCAGTAAGGTACCAGGGCTGTTTCCTTGATTTTGGCAAATGAACCTCGTAATGTAAGATGGTAACATTAGGGTAAGACGGTGAGGGTTATGTGGAAGCTCTCTGCCTTATTATGTAACTTTGACACACATCTGACAATATCCAAAAATAAAATTTAGATTAAAAGCAGAAACTTAAAAAATGGAATCATCATTTAATGACAGAGCTGTATTAAATGACTTTGTACGTCCAAGTTAAGATCGTAGGTGGTCAAATAATTTGCACTTGGCTACTAACAAAGAGGCGGGGGTTTCCAGTTCACCAGCTGGTGCCATGGAAGAGAGGCTGACATTCTACTTCTGTACAACTGAAGCCACTGAGTCTTACAGACTGTAGTTCCGCTCTGACAGACCTGAGGTCACTATGAGTCCTAACTGACCCAAAGCCAACAAGCTTTTTGTTTTGGGGCTCCTATCCATTTTGTTTTCTTTTAAGGTGCTCATTTTGCTCCAGAGTTGATTTCCAAAGCAGCAAGACTCCTCATTAAACAAAATAGATTCCTGTCTTTTTCCTCCACTGTGTTAGTCCTCTACTGCCCCAAGTTTGATGAAAGACTTCACCATAAATTTGTTTCCTAAAATTAGAAATGCATGCTTCCCCCGATACCTCATTCATGCCAAAACTGCCACCCAGCATCAAAACTGGCACAGAACCACCTATCTCCTAAAGATTCCCAGAATCCGTTTTGTTTCTTGGCATGCATGAACTGTCTCTTTAAGGTTTGCTTTCCACCTGGTGTCTTTTTAAGGCTCAGCTGCCATATCTTCTGCTGTTCTTTGTGTCCTTACAGTGTAATATTCCAATGTGTACCTGAAGATGAGTTAATATGCTAATCTTTCTCAAGACCCTGGGTGGCACTAAGTGCTGAGTGACTAACGGAAAAGGTTGTTGGTTCAAATCTACCCAGAGGCCCTCAGATGAAAGGCCTGGTGAACTATTTCCAAAATATATTAGACGTTGATTATCTGATGGAACACAGAACGATGCTGACACACGTGAGTTCACCATGACTAGGAGTCGATTTGACGGCAACTGGTCTGTGGTTAATCTTTCTCCACGAGCATTACAGTATTTCCAGTCACCACCATTTCTCTTATGATGTAAGGCACAATATGTAAAAACTGGCCTCCAATTCCTGCAAAAACTTTAACATTATTTCTGTCTAGTTTTCACACCAAGCCACTCACATGACAGCACTGGCCATTGTCCTCACATCTAGCTTTAGGAAAGGCTCTGTCACATGGTATTGCCTTTCAATGGAATGTCCTTAAAATCCTGTGCTGTTAATTCTTGTTAAGATTTAATATCTCAGATTAAAAGTTACACATTGAAAAATATTTCTAGCATATCTGCATTGTTTCAGAATGAAGTTTTATTATAGATTGCACTCTGAATATCTCAAATACATCCTCTAATGAAATACAATTATTTAAATATTTACATAATAATTATGCAATATTTCATTTATTTTGCTATTATGTTTCAGTATTGGAAAATAATATCTGTGTTATTCACCAATGTGCAATGTGACTCTTTTTTAATTGTGCTTATGATTCAATGATGTACATCGGTAACTGAACATAAATATATACTTTTCTGGCAAGACGAGGGGATTGTGTTTTCCTTCTGGTGCACAGACGGCACATCTTGGATACAACGGGGTCATGAGAATGAAGGGGCTGACAGCTGGGAAGCATCCATTGGTGAAGGCGCCCATAACCACCAACAACCAAAGGGGCTCATAAGCAACAGCAGTAAAATAAATGGCAAGTGCGGATGAGAGGGCGTAAATGGACACAAAGGTGCTCACCAGGACAAGGATGGTCTGGGTGGCCCGGGTCTCAGGGGACGCTCGGAGGGAGGGGCTGCTCCTGTGAATGTGCTGGACCTGCTTCTTGTGTCTCTGCAGGATGGCCACCATGGAAACGCTTGACCAGAACATGAGTCCCAAACACAAAACATCAAGGCAGGCTACCAACGCCTGATAGAGTGACTCGGTGATAGTGTTGTAAGAAAGTTGAGAACAGTGTCCTGAATACTTGTTCTCGGTAACGTTTTCGGATTTGCCAAACATAAAGAGAAGAACTCTGATATTTATCAGACTGTAGAGGACCCAGCAGAGGGCAGTGGAAGGGCCAATGTACTTGGGGGCTTTCCCTTTAAGCTTTGCCCACTTGGAGTTCCTGGGGCTGATGGTGATGGCCTGGAAGACAGTCAAGAGGCAGGTGGTGGCCATGGACACACCCCTGGCCACTCTGTGGACATAGAACACAAGGGTGCATGCAAAACCATGGAGGACATCTTTCCAGGCAAAAGCTGCCACTGTCTCTGGGATTCCTCTGGAGAGAATGAGCAATATATTGGCTACCGTCAGGTTCCTGACAATTGAATCCATGGACCTTAACTTGTATCCACTCAAGTCAAGAAAAATATAACGAAGCAACAGTGAGAAATTCCCCAGGATTCCAACGATTATCTGGAATAGGAAGATCAACCCGATTTTCAAATCCATGGAGACTCAGGATAATTTCCAGGCCTCAGTATCCACGTCCACACATAGACAGTTCTGCATGGAAACATGAGCTTTGGGATACCTGATCATAGAAAGTCTAATCCTAATGTCTCCACATACCGTTACCCGTCTCCACGCACCTGTGTTACTTGCCCCTGATATTTTATTTCTAAAACAATGACTTCTTTCTAAAGAGATTTCCAAAGGTCGATGTGTTTATGTTACACCTACAATGTGGGCGTTACTGTTATTAATCCTTTACCCATTCTAACTTATTTAATATTCACAAGACCTTGAATTAAGATCTAATATATACTCTTTTAACAGACAAGGACAACTGAGACAAAGAAGGGTAACTGGCTTGTCTAAACACTGGTGGAGTCAGGCACTGACTGGGTCCTCAAATCCCAGTGGCATAGACATTAGTGTTTACCACTGTGCTCCAGTCTCACACCTACCTGCTGTGTTCTTAAAAATACCTAAGGCACTATTTGGAAACTTTACTTTATAAGTGTCATGGTGTTACTTCCTCATTTCTCTGTAGATATTTATGCTACAGACCAATGTTTCTTGTGAACAAATATTCAAATGTTAATGTACATGTGCTGAAGAGCTTTCTGTGGGTAAATTGGATTTCTGCATATGGATCAATGTCAGCAGGTTGTTGTCATTTGGTGACTTTGAGTTGGTTCTTACAGCAGCACTACCAGCCGTGCACAATCCTCACAATCCTTGCTATGCATGAGCCTATCCTTGCAGCCAGTGTCAATCCATCTCATTGAAGCTCTCCCTTTGCCTCCACTTTACCAAGCATGATATCCCTCTCCATGGTCCAGTCCTTTCTCACCACATGACCAACGTAGATGAGATGAAGTCTGGCCATTCTGGCTTCCAAGGAGCATTTCAGCTGCACTTCTCCATGCACAGATTTGTTCATTATTCTCACATCCCATGGAATTTTCTGTATCCTTTGCCAACACTGTAATTCAAACACATCAATTCTTCTTCAATCTACTTTATGCATTGTCCAACTTTCACATGCCTATGAGGTAAGTGAAAACACCATGGCTTGGGTCGAGCACACCTTAGTCTTCTAAGTGACATACTTGCTCTTCAACACCTTAGAGAGGTCTTTTGCAGGAGATTTTCCCAGTGCAATACAACATTTGAGTTCTTGACTGATGTTTCCATAAGTGTTGATTGTGGACCCAAGTCAAATGAAATCTTTGACAACTTCAAAATTTTCTCCTTTTATCATGTTGCTGTTTCTTGGTCCCTTTTTGAGCATTTTTGTTTTATGTTGAAATGTAATCCATACTGAAGACTGTAGTCTTTGATTTTCATCAGTAAATGCTTCAAGTCATCTTCACATTCAGCAAGCAGAGTTGTGTTGTCTGCGTATCTCAGGTTGTTAAGGAGTCTTCCTCCAATCCTGATGCCACACTCTTTTTCTTACAGTCCACCTTCTTGGGTTATTTGCTCAGCATACTGATTGAATAGGTATGGTAAAAGGATACAACCCTGACCCACACCTTTCCTTATTTTAAACCATGCAGTATTCCCTTCTTTTGTTCCAACTACAGCCTCTTGGTACAGGTACAGGTCCTTCAGGAGCACAGTTAAGTGTCCTTGAATTCCTGTTCTTCACAATGTATTAACATAGCTACAAAAATAATCACAATGTTTTTCTTTTCCCATTAGCAACCATCGTAGAATTTGTATTGTAAGGTTGGGCTTTGGTAGAAGCATGGATTATGAAATTTAAATAAGTGGTAAAATATGTTTAGTGTATAATATAAACGATTCTTCAACACAGAGCGTTATTACATTGTTGTAGGAAAGTTAACTGAAGCTCTAATTTATATGTGATTTGTGCAAGATATTGAAATAGGTTTGTAAAATGGAATTTGAAATATGAAATATTGTGTTTGGAAGAAATTGAAATGGGAGTAATATGAGATGAGCCTGAACATGACACTGGAATTTTTAAAAACAGAATAAAGGAACATTTCATCCCAAACATGCTGAAGTTGTCATTATTTTTTTCTGAATCATTATCTGATTCAATCAAATGTGAATTCCCTCTTTCTTAAAGTCTTCTTCCCAAACTTTGCAAAGCAAATGGACTCACCTTGAACAACAGACTACTACAGTTTCAAGAAAAGCATAAATACCATCTCCGTTAATCATATCAAACTATAGTGAGAGAAAATGGTTCTATTTCAGCAGTTGCCACTCAGTCACATTGTTTATACAGAGAACTGGATGATCTAAGGCCATGAAACTCATTATCACATGCACATTACTTCTATTGAAATAGCTATGATCATAGTTGAGATTTCTCTGTGAGGTCTGGGAGCAGATTGAGTGACAGATCGGTTTATGAGTTGGTTTCTGGATCAGAGTCCATTATGGTTTGGAACAAACTCTCTGAACAAACAATAATAATAATCAAAAACTGTATGTGTAGTTACATAGGTCGAAGTGGATGCATGTATGTCTACAGCAAGACATATGTGAGTGCATCATGTGTAGACATAGCTGTATTTGTAGTTGAATGTAAATGTATATTTTTGTGTGCTGAATATTTTATACACACACAAAGGGGGAGAGTTACGGAGACTTCCTGGACATATCTGCACATCCAAACAACTCACTGAATTGGTTGACTAGTTAAGGGACTTGGGACCATAGTCTCATGGCATAACTTAGTCACCTGGCATAACATGATTCCTAAAAGTCGTGTTCCGTACCCTGGTCTTGTGAGCAGCACCTGGACTTTTCAGAGCTTGCCAATGACCACACAACCAACCATTCAGACCAGGGATATAATAGAAGATCCTGAGAGAGCGGGAGAGAAAAACGTACAACACAATTCAAATTCATAAAGATCAGACGTACTGGACTGCTAGAGACTAAAGGAGCCCATAGATTATTGCCTTGTGAAACCCTTTTATCCTGGAACTGAAACCATCCCTGAGGTCATCTTACAGCCAAATAATAGACTGGATTACAAAATAAACAACATCACCTGTGATTAATGTGTCCTGTAAACGGGTAACTACTGTACATTATAGACTACACGGTCAACATTTAGCCAAAAACAGAGATGGTAAGGCAAGACAGAAAGGGAGACTAGATCAAAGGAAACAGAAGAGAGTGGAAATAATGAGAACGCTGACATATTGTGAAAACTGTAAACAATGACTAGAATAATTTCATAGAGATTCTTAAAATCGAAACTAATTCACTACATAAATTTTCACCTCCAAAACATAATAAAATATTCTAAAAAGAAAAAAAAAAAAACTTTAACTACATCATCAGTGAGGATTATATTAAAATCTATTCATATAAGCTGGTGATTGGCCCAAGACCTTCACTCTCTCTCTCCACAAGCTCAGTGCCTCAGGCATTGTTCCTCCTCCTCCATCTTCCCTCAGAGGACAGCCCTGGTGATCTACTTCCAAACCTCAGTGACTGACAACTTGACGGAGTACAGCTCTGCTCTGACGCATGGGGTCACCAGGAGTCAGAAGCAACTCCACAGCAGCTAGTAAACATGTGTAGCTTTGACCCGGAACCAATTTTTGCCTGGGAAGAATCCCATTTCCAGACAAGAGAACTTCCCGACTCCCAATACATCGCCTTCCCTTACAGACTCTGACTCAGCCTGAAATAGAACAAACTCACCTCACTCCCTCCTCCTGCTGGGATGGTGGACCACTGTGTGTGTGGGAGGGAGCGAGGCAGACTCTGAGATAAAGGCTTATGATTCTGTGACCTCACCTCCCCACTGAATTGCAATTCAGTTGTGATTGAACTGCAATCCCCTCACTTCCGATGACAGTTCACAATTATTACCTCACCCTCAATGATACTTCACAACTGGGCATTTGAGATTATTTTGTAAAAACTTTCTTCCAGTTCCCAATTCTCAGAAATAATTAAAAGTTTCCAGTGAGCATCTCCAAAGGGGCATTTGATGTTATTGAGAGAGGTTCTAACCCATGGTCCCTGCAGACACTTGTAAACGTTATGTTGTTTGAGGACAATGATTGCCACCGCAGGTTGTGCGTTTGGGAGATGTCTTCTTTTCCCATAATCCCTGAGGCTGACTGGAACTGACAGAGCAAAAGCAGGGAGGGCTGGGATCTGACACATGGGGGACTGGCAGCGACGCAGGTGTATTTCACGGCATCTTGTGCTACCCTGAGAAGTTCATTGTCCAAAAACAGTTGTCTGTTAATCCTCAGCCTCCTGAACTACATTAAGAGGCCTATGAGTAAAGACATGGAAGGATATGGAGCTTAAGAAAGATCTGTATTAAGAAGAGAGTGAAAGGAAGTACATGGTGGCTTGAACTAATATTACAAGTCATTATAAATCACTTGCACAACACAGTGGTAATTAATTAGAAAGTACAGTTGACATGGTTGCGTTCTAGAAATACATGTTTTAATATTCTTGCACCAAGAGGAGGTAGAAGCCCTAAACTAAAGAATAGAATACCAATAGAAGAAATAGAGATATTTACAATGTGCTCCCTCCCAAAAGAAGCAACAGGTGATATGGTTTATCAGTGTGACATTCAATTTCTCTTGCATATCGGATTAATGCATGTTACATGTCCTTGTTAGGTGTCGTCAAGTCAGCTCTGACTCACAGTGACCCCATGTGCAATAGAACAGAATACTGTCCGGTCATGTGGCAGCTTCACAATACTTGCTAAACCTCAGCCCACAGTTACAGCCACCATGTCAGTCCATCTCATTGAGGGCCTTCCCCTTTTTCATTGACCCTCCAGGTTCCCAAGCATGATATCCTTCTCCACGGAATGGTCCTTTTTGACAACATGATCAAAATAGCTAAGATGAAATCTGGTCATTCTCCTTCTAAAAATTAAATTTTTATGTGCCTCCAAAGACTTTTCCAAAAGAGTCAAAAGAGAACCTACAGATTGGGGAAAAAATATTTGGTAATGACATATCTGACAAGGGACTTATCTCTAGAATTTATAGAAAACTTCAATACCTCAATAACAAAAAGACAAACAATCCAATTAAAAAATGGGCAGAAGACATGAATAGACACTTCACCAAGGAGGAT
>NW_006921971.1:658507-690238 GCF_000298275.1 Orycteropus afer afer | reverse complement strand
GTAGATACACTCCTTGGAGAGAACAATCATGGGAGAAAGAAGGGTTGCTTATACACAGGGAGACAGCTCAAGGGGCAGGAGTGCATGGGAGGGAAGGACACAGGGAAGTGGTTACTATGGGGAGGAAGTGGGAGGGGAGGTGTTGCATTGTGGTAAACTGTGGTCAATGTCATGAGACAAAGTATATGTGAACTGCTGTATGCAAAGTGAATCTGCTCTGTAAATCTTGACCCAAATCACAATTAAAAGAAAGAAAGAAAGAAAGAAATCTGGTCATTCTCGCTTCCCAGAAGCATTCCTACTGCACTTCTTCCAGGATAGATTTGATCGATCTTTTGGCAGTCCATGGTACTTTCAGTACTCTTTGCCAACACCACAGCTCAAAAGCATCACCTCTTCTACGCTCTTCCTTATTCATTGTCCAGCTCTCACATGCATATGAGGTGACTGAAAATACTACAGCATGAGTTAGGTTCACCTTAGTCTTCAAAGAGACATCTTTGCTCTTCAGCACTTGAAAGAAGTCTTTTGCAGCAGATTTTCCCAGTGCAGTATGTCGTCTGGTGTTTCGACTGCTTCTTCCATTTTTGTTGATTGTGGAACCAAGTAATATGAAATCTTTGACAACTTCAATCTTTTCTCTTTTCATCATGATGTCATTCATTGGACCAGTTGTGAGGATGTTTTTCTTTATTTTGAGATGTCTTCTGAATCCAGCTTGCATTTTTGGAAGTTCTCTGTCAATGGATACCATTGGATAACATTCTTCTCAATGTCATCCAAAACTTGTTAGGATCCACTCAGTAGAATGCTTTTGCATAGTCAGTAACACATGTAAACATTTTTCTGGTATTCTTTGCTTTCAGCCAAGATCCATCTGACACCAGCAATGATATCTCTTGATCCACATCCTCTTCTGAATCCAGCTTGCATCTCTAGAAGTTCTCTGTCAACACACTGCTGCAACCGTTTTTGAATTATCTTCAGCAACATTTTACTTACATGCAATATTAATGATATTTAATCTCCACATTCTGTGGGATCACCTTTCTTTGGAATGGGTACAAATAGGGATCTCTTCCAGTCAGTTAGCCAGGTAGCTGTCTTCCAAATTTACTGGCATAGAAGAGCGAGAGCCTCCAGTGCAGCACCTGTTTGTTGAAACATCTCAGTGGGTATTCCATCGATTCCTGGAGCCTTGTTCATTGCCAATTCCTTCAGTGCAGCTTCAACTACTTCCTTCAGTACCACTGGTTCTTGATCATATGCCACTTCCTGAGATGGATGGACATTGACCAATTCCTCTCAGTACAGTGACTCTGTGTATTCCTTCATCTTCTTTTGACGTTTCCTGCATCAATTGATAGTCTGTCCATAGAATATTTCAGTATTGCAACTCTAGACTTGAAATTTTTCCTCAGTTCCTTCACCTTGAGAAATGTGTATTCTTCCCTGTTGATTTTCTAACTCCAAGTCTTTGCACATTTCGTTATAATAATTGCCTTTGTTTTCTCAAGCTGCTCTTTGAAATCTACTGTTCAGCTCTTTTACCTTGTCAGTTCTTCCATTTACTTTAGCTTCTCCGCATTCAAGGGCAAGTTTCAGAGTCGTTTCTGACATCCATTTTGTCTTCCTTTCCTTTTTTAAATTTTTTTTTTCCTTTTTTTTTTTTTTTTTATTAGGATTTGGGTGAAGATTTACAGAGTAAATTCACTTTTCATACAGCAGTTCACATATACTTTGTCTCATGTCACTTTCCTGTCTTTTTAATGTCCTTTTGCCTTCTTCATGGATGATGTTCTTGATGTCCTCTCACGGTTCCTCTGGTGTTCGGTCATTGGTGTTCAATGCATAAAATCTATACCTTAGATGGTCTCTAAATTCAGGAGGGATATAATGTAGGTCATATTTTTGCTCTTGTGGACTTGTAATTGTCTTCAGCTTCAACTTGAACTTGCATACGAACAATTGGTGGTTGTTCCACAGTCAGCTCCTGGCCTTGTTTTGGCTGAAGATATTGAGCTTATCCATCACTTCCTGCCACATATGTAGTCACTCTGATTCTTGTGCACTCCATCTGGCAAAGTCAACATGTATAGCTGCTATTTATGTTGTTGAAAAAAGGTATTTGCAATAAAAAGTCATTGGTTTTCCAAAATTCTATCATTCAATCTCCAACGTTATTTCTACCACCAAGGTCATATTTTCCAGCTACCAGCAATTCTTCTTTGTTCCCAACTTTAGCATTCCTATCACCAGTGATAATCAACACATCTGATTTGCATGTTTGGTCAGTTTCAAACTGCAGAAGTTGGTAAAAATCTTCAATTTCCTCCTCTTTGGCTTTGGTTGTTGGTGTGTAAATACGAATAAAGTATTAACTGTCTTCCTTGTAGGCATATGGCTATTATCCTACCATTGACAGCACTGTACTTCAGGATAGATCTTGAAACATTCTTTGTAATGATGAATGCCATACCATTCGTCTTCTACTTGTCATTCCTGGCATAGTAGATCATATGGTTGTCTGATTCAAAATGGCCAAACCAGTTCATTTCAGCTCACTAATGCCGAGGGTATCAATCTTTATGTGTTCCATTTCATTTTTGACAACTCCCAATTTTCCTGTATTCATACTTTGTACATTATATGTTCTGATTATTAATGGATGTTTGCACCTGTTTCTTCTGAGTTGTGCCACATCAGCAAATGGAGGTCCCAAAAGCTTTATTCCATCCACATCATTAAGGTCAGCTCAACTCCAAGGAGGTAGCTCTTCCCCAGTCATATTTTGAGTGCCGTCTGACCTGACGGGCTCATATTCCAGCACTATATCAGACAATGTTTGAGGGTTATTCATAAAGTTTTCCAGTAATATGTAAGATGGTGTTTCACTGCAATTCATAAGGTTTTCACTGGCCAATTCTTTGAGAAGTGGATGGCCTCTTCCTTCTTCGAGTCTGTCTTAGTCTGGAATCTCTGCTGAAACCTGTCCACCATGGATAACACTACTGGTATTTGAAACACCAATGGCATAGTCTCCAACCTCACAGCAATCTGCAAGCTATCACAGTACAACAAACTGACAGAGGAGTGATGGGAGTGTTACACATGCCAGTCAAAATTATTAAAGGATAATGCTCCCGAATTATTTACTGTAACTTTACCAAGATATCCCTATAGATAAGAGGTTAGATAGCTAGACTGATAGATACACAGATAAATTGATGATAGACAGATAGATACATGACAGATATATAGATGATAGATCGGTAAGTAGATGATAGGTAAGTAGGTAGGGAGATGGATAGATAGATGATATAGCTAGATGGTTGACAGACAGGTAGATCTCAGCACACTAGGAAGGAAAGTAAACTTCCTTACCGTGATAAGAAGCACCTGTAGAATACCTTCAAGTGCCACCATGTTTAATGGTGACACACTGCATTCTTTCCCATGTAGATCAGAAAGAAGATAGGGATAGATGCTCTCACCAATTCTGTTCCTCATTCTTCTGGTGGATATCACTGGAGGAATCAGACAAGAGAATGAAATAAATTGAGGCACTGAGTTTGGGAAGGAAAAAGGAACACTATCTTGAGTCACAGAAAACAAGGGGCTCCAACCATTACATCCAAGTTCAAGGAAGCAACACTTACAAAATAATACACTTGTCCAAATGTCCAAGTCCTCAACTTATACCCAAACTCCACCCAGACCTGCCTTAGAAGTCAGACCTGGCAAACTCCTTCTGAATGTTCACAGCTTGCAAACTCTTTGAGGAGTTCTACTCCATACTTGGGGTCTCCATGAGCCTGTATCAACTCAACTGCAATGAACAACAAAAATAGGGAAATCCTCTCCTTTTTATAAAACTCTAGGAGTTTACACAACTGATTTTTGTTTGTATTTCTTTGTCCAAAACCTATTGCAAAGGTCAAATATATATGAAATGGAGACTGAGAAAGGCTTTTATCTGTGTACCCACAGAGCCTCCCACCTGAAGTTACTTTTGTTTACTGTTTTGTGTGTAATCCGTTGCCCTCCAGTCATCTCCAACTCATGATGAACCCATGTGTGTCAGAGGACAGCTGTGACCTTTTGGAAACTGACTACTAGGCCTTTCTTCTGAGGTGCCACTAGGTGGGTTCAAACTGCCAAAGTTTTGGTTACTAGCCAAGCACTTAACAATCTGTAATACCCAAGAGATCCATTTTATATTTAAAACCAAACCCGAAACCAAACTCACAGCCATCGAGTCAATTCTGACTTACAGTGACCCCCACTGGGTTTCCAAGGTGGTAAATCTTTACAGAAATAGATTGCCCTATCTTCCTTGTGTGGAGTGGCTGGTGGGTTTGAACCATCAACTTTGTAGCTAGAAGTCAAATGCCTCAGGTACTGCACCACCAGAGCTCCTTTCACCAGCTCCTGACAAGTGCTCAATGAATATACTGGAATAAGGGACAAATGAATCACAATCTTTAAGAGCCACAAGTCCAAGGCACAAGGTGCCTAACTGCTCACCCACCAGCCCACAAAGATGAGGTGGTGAGGGAGACTTCTTGGGAAATGTTGGCTGTCACCCATGATCAGAATTTCTGAAATATTTTTTATTGTGGTAAAGTAGACATACAAAACATACCCCAATGCAGCAATTTCTACATATACAAGCCAGTGCCGATGATTATATACTTCACATTGTGCATCTTTTCTTGATATCATTTTCCAAATCATTCTACCACATTAACATAAACTCAATGCTACATTAGAAAAATGAATTATTTTTTTGAAACAGGATCTTTCCTATGAAATTCTATTAAAGAATAAGCAAATCCTTTTTTTAACACCTAAAACTATCCAACTGTAGATAGTATTCTACCACATTTTATTTATCTAAGGGAAAACCCAAGGCTCAGTATTGCAAGGGAAAACCGGTGGTTATCTCCCTGCCTGTCCTTAGCAGCTCAGTGGATCTTGGGAAAATTACACTGGACACACGTGGTTTCCATTATGACTAAGGAGGGATCAGGCTAGGGGTCCTCTCCAGCTGCACTTGTACCACCCCAGAACATGAGCACGCTCAAACTGACCTAATCTACACAACACAATCACACTTCATCTAATCATCTCCCAGCCCAAGATTGGACAAAATGCTTTATTTGGTGCTTCATTTTCTTTGCATATTTATGTGATCACTTTTGTATATACCTGATACATAAACCAAACCAGACTCACTGACATTGACTTGTTTCCAATTCACAGAGGCACCTATTGGGTTTCCAAGGCTATAAACCTTTACTCCTAATACACATCTGAAAGCTGGACAATGAATAAGGAAGATCGCAAAAGAATTGATGTATCTGAACTGTGGTGTTGGTAGAGAATACTGAAAACACCATGGACTGCTGGAAGAATGAAATAATTTGTCCTGGAAGAAGTACAGCTGTAATGCTCCTGAGTAACGAGAACGGCCAGGCTTCATCTCATTTACTTTGGCCATGTTATCAGAAGGGACCATTCCCTGGAGAAGAATATCATGCTTAGTAAAGCAGAAGGTCAGTACAAAAGGTAGATTGACACAGTGGTTGCAACAACGGGCTCAAGCAGACCAAGGACTGTGAGAATGCCACAGTACTACTGAGAATGTTTCTTTCTGTTCCACATACGGTCGCTATGAGTCAAAGCCAACTCAGTGGCACCTAACCGAAACGAATCGTTAATGGAAGCAGACTGCCTCATTGTTCTTCCAAGGTGGCTGGTGGGTTCGAACCACCAACCTTTTGATTAGCAGCCAAATGCCTTAATCACTACACCATCAGAGCTCCTTTATATCAACTATACGATCCATATAGTTGATACAATCAACTATAATTTATCCCTGACAGTCACAGGACATTTAAGATATGTTCACATAGCGGTTACCAGGGAGTGGAGGAGGGGGAGGGGAGTCGTTGCTTAGAAAACAATGAGCTTTTGCTTACAGTGATGAAATTTGGCAGCGATAATGGGTGATGGTGTTATAGGAATAATAAGGTCCTTACCCCCTTTCATGTAAAGCCAATGATCACAACAGATCCCAGTGGGGAAGCAAAAGGATTTACTGCATATTGAGACCCAAGGAGACAGCGACAATCACTTCTCTGACACGTCTGTCTCCCCAAGAAAAGTGGTGAACATGGTTATATAGGAAGATGGGAAGGGAGTTAAAGATCCCTTGGGCTGCTAGGAATGTCTTTGTTCTTCTCTTCCCTGGTTACTCCAGCGTCAGCGTCCCTCTTCCCAGGGTCCTCTTGCTTCACAGACTACGGTTTTCAGCCCAAACCAGTCATGTTGTTGTTGTTGTTATTTGCCATCGAGTCGGACCCGACCCATAGCGACCCCTCCTTGGGTTTCCAAGGCGTTATCACTACGGAAGTAGATTGCCCAACCTTCCCTCTGAGGAGTAGCTGGTGGGTTTGAACCGCCAGCCTTCTGGTTAGCAGTCAATCGCCTTAGGCACTACGCTACCACTCATGGGAGAGGATTATGCTTAGAAGAACACATAATTGAAAGTAATAAACCTAAAGAACTCAGTGTCTGCAAAGGGACTGACTATTCTATTTACTTAAAAGAAAACAAAAGGAAGGGAAATAGCCAGTTAGTCGCCATGATTAATGTCTACATCAATCATGCCTGCTAGTCTGATAAAGTTCTGGAATTTCCAGCAAAGGGCACCCTCAGAGTTCTACTTCAGCTTCCGCAATGGTTGTTTCAGTCTATTGGTTTGTTACACTGTGATGACTTAAGTGTTGCTGGGACACTGGAGTCTATACCACTGGTACTTCTAATACCAGCAAGGTCATCCAGGGAGGACATTTCTGTGACATTTCCAGACTCAGACTAGGAGGAAGGACTTGGTAAGCTACTTCTAAAGATATTGGCAGGTGAGAACCACATGGACAGTGTGGGATATAGGCAATATATACCAGAAGAAGAGCCCTTCAGGCCGGAAGGCACTCACAATGCTTTGGTGCACAGCTGCCTTCTTAAAGCAGAGTCAGTCTTAATGATGTGAATGGAGTGGTGCTGTGGGGAACGCCATGTGCTGATGGGCCACAACTCAAAATGAGGAGAAAGTGCTGCAAACATCCATTCACAATGAGAATAGTGAAAAGTACCAAGTATGAATGTAGGAAAACGGGAATTATAAAAAATGAAATGGAATGCATACAGACTGATACCCTAGGCATGAGTGAGCGGAAGTGGACTGGTCTTGGCCACTTTGAATCAGACAATCATATGGTCCACTATGCTGGAAATGACAAATTGAAGAGAAATGGCATTGCATTCATCATCAAAAAGAATATTTCTAGACCTATCTTGAAATACAATGCTGTCAGCAATAGGATAAAATCTATAGCCTACCAGGAAGGATGACTCCTATGCTGAACATCAGCAGGTCAACACATCTCATCTGAGATTGGGTCTGGACTGAAAGCGGGGAAGGCCTGGGCTTTGCTCCTGGCTGTACTACTCAGGGGAGAACTTCGAGAAGCCCTGCACCTGCCATGTGGACACACCTACGGCAGACAGAATGCACATGTTCCTTGGGAGTCAAGCTGTTTTGATGCCACCTGACAATCAATGAATGGCCAGCACGTGCCAGCCCATCCCACAAAGCCAGCACCATGAGAGAAAGACAGGGTTAGGGGAACCAGAGTTTGGGAGTTGGGGGACGAGCCAGGGGCACATGCATCAATGGGTCTAGTAGCACTGTGAGTGCCAGAGTGGTGAGGGTTAGGTAAATGGGAGTGAAACTAAATGTACACATAATGTTGAATGTAAAACAAGCTTTTAAAATAAATAAATAAATATTACACTGTTGAAATTAAAATAATAATAATAATAATAATAATAATAAAATACATGCAGTTCCAGATACAAAGGATAGAAAGGAAAAAAAAAAGTGAAAATGACAAAGGGGTTTAAGGGCAGAAATGAACCCTGAGGACACATGCTTCCCACTGTGTCTAGCACTTGTTCACACCATATAATGTCTTAGCATCAGCATTCAACTATGTAGATCATAGCAAATTATGGGTAACATTGAGAAGAATGGGAATTCCAGACATCTAATTGTGCTCATGAGGAACCTGTACATAGACCAAGAGGGTTGTTTTTCAAACAGAACAGGGGAATATTGCATGGTTTTAAGTCAGGAAATGTTTATGTCGAGGTTGTATCTGTTCACCATATTAAGTCAATCTGTCTGCTGAGCAAATAATCCAAGCTGGAATATATGAAGAGGAACTCGACATCAGGATTGGAAAAAGTCTCATTAACAACCTGTGATATGCAGATGACACAACCTTCCCTGATGAAAGGGGAGAGGACTTGAAGCACTTAGTGATGAAGAGTCAACACTCCAGCGTTTAGTATGGATTACCCCTCAACATAAAGAAAACACTAATCCTCAAAACTGAACCAATAAGAAATATCATGATAAACAGAAAAGACTGAGATTTCCAAAGATTTCAGTTTACTTGAAGCCACAATCAACACTCATGGAAGCAACGGTCAAGACATTAGGCATCATATTGCACTGAGAAAAACTGCTGTGAAAGACCTCTTTAAAGTGTTAAAGAGCAAAGAGGTCACTTCAAAGACTAAAGTGTGCCAGACTCAAACCATGGATTTTCAATTGCCTCATATGCATGAGAAAGCTTGACAGTGAATAAGGAAGACCACAAAAGAATTGATGCATTTGAACCACGGTGTTGGTAAAAAGTACTGAAAACATCATGGACTGCCCAAAGAAGGAACAGGCCTGTCTTGGAAAAGGTACAGCATGAATGCCCATGAGATGTGAGAATGGCCAGACTTCATCTCATCTCCTTTGGTCATTCATGTTGTCAGAAGGAACCAGGCCCTAGAGAAGGGTATTGGTTTGGTTACCTCCATGCCGCTGTAACAGAAAAATATACCACAAATGGGATGCCTTGAAGAAACAGGAGTTTATTCTCTTACAGTTTGGAGGCTTTAAGTCTGAGTTCAAAGTGCCAGGCTGTAGGGGCTGGGTGAAGGCCCCTCAACCTTGGGCTTCAGCTCTGCCTCTTGCTCCTGGCCCACTGAAGCTGGAGGCTTTCTTCACTCAGGCAGCTGCTAGCTGCTGAGGCTGACCAATCAAGGTTGACAAGTAAAAAGGCACACTCCCAATATCACCAAACCATATGGCAGGCCATTGATTCAAGTCCATTAAGAGCCTCAAGATCGACAGACAATATGGCAGGCTGCTGAACAACGACTCAGCTACATGCAGGATTCAAGTGTGCCAGAAGTTGCAGACCTTCCTCAAAGCTGTCTCCTTATGCACTGGAAGCAGACCACATCCCCAAGGCAGCTACTCAGCTGCTCCAGTAGATCCCACCATGGAGCTGATGACCAATCTCAACATGTGGAATAACTACATCCAGCTGCCCAGCCACTCAAAGCCAGGCCCAGCTAAGGTGACACATAACCTTAACTACCACACCACCCCTTTACACAGTCCCACTTTGCTTTGAGACAACCCAGACACTGCTTCATTTAAAGCTCATCTATGCTCCACCTTTCCTCCAAACCCAGTAACTCTCCCTTTTCCTTTCATTGAGATACATATTGTTCTTCTGTCATGGTTTCGTTCGTTGCAATAAGGTAAAAAGTAAATAAATGAAAATTCTGATTTTCACCCAACTATAGGTTTGGTCTGGCTGTTCCCAGGCTTCTTAGGAAAAGTGGAAGCAACACAGCAAGACAAATCCTATCCATGTAACGGGAGAGAGACCAGAGGAGAACACAGGCCGAGTGAACACACCATCACGCAGGCAGGAACAAAGGGCCCCACAGCCAGAACAAATGGGTAAGAACAAGAGGAACTGAGATCACTCACTTTCCGGTATGGTCTGTGAAGTGGAGAAAAAGCACATTCGTGTGAAGATAACCTGACAAACAGCTAACACACATTTCTGTCTATTTATTTATTCTGGGGGGAGGGGTATTTCTAAGAAACACTGAAAAGTGACTCTCCAAACAATGAGAAGGGAAATGGTTCATAACGGTGGTGATATTAACAGTGCACAGGTGGTAGAGAAGGAAATCAGACTTCTGAATACCCTTTTTAAATATACATTTTAGTTTTGAACCACATGAAAGAAGTAAGTTAATTCAAAATACAAGCAAACCTTAAATGGGAACAGAACCAAGTAAACGTGATAGCCTATCAAACCGCTACCACCCACCTGAAAGTCCGTCAGACCGTGTTGTCTGGTTTGTGGCTGATGCAGGAAGCTATTCCACCAGGATTTCAAATCCAGCAGGTTTGGTGGAGCTTCCCGACTAAGGCAGAGTAGGAAGAAAGGCCTAGTGACTGTTCTTCTTGAGAAAGTCAGTTGATGACAAACTTGTGCATCGCACCAGCGCCCTGGCTGGTGCGGCTCCAAGAGGCGCTCTTACACTGGAATGTGTGACTCAAACAGAACAATGACAAATAGGCTACAGGGTTGGGAAGAAGCTTGTTCTGTAATAAAGAAGGTCAGAGTCTAACCACAGAACAGGAGACAGACTGGCTGAACGGTGTGATGGTCAAGCACTTGGCTACTAACTGAAAGGCTGATGGTTCAAACACACCAGTCTCTGTGGGAGAAAGACCTGGTCATTTGCTTCCACAAAGATGGCAGTGTAGGAAACCTTAGGGCACACTTTGACTGCCAAAGGGGGTTGTTATGAGTTGGAATCGACTCAAATTGCACCTAACAACAAAGAATAATAGGTCACCACGAGTAGGAGCCAACTTGATGGCAACAAACAATATGAATTGATCACATAATCATGCAGAGTTTGCTCTCTAGCAAATGTTATCAGCCTGGTGATCTCATGTTCAAGGCTTGATGTAAATATGTAACCAGAAAGTACACGGGCCACATAACAGCCATTCAGGCAACATCCGACCACACATACCTCCATGGTCCCATAAGGATATAACAGAGTTCACCATCTGAGAACAGGACAGCAGATGTGACTGGAGAGAGCTAACACAAAAACTTCCTGCATGAAGACTGAGTATCTCATGTCTCTTGTTTGCAAAATCACGGGGCCTCCAGACGCATAATGTATACATAAACCTAAAGCATTTGACTGCTAACCAAAGAGCTGGCAGTTCAAACCCACCAGCCACTCCTTAGACAAAAGGTTGGGCAAGCTACCTCTGTATTGATACCGCCTCAGAAACCCAAGGAGGGTGTTCTGGTTACCTAGTGCCACTCTAACAGAAATACCACAAATGGGATGGCGTCAGCTCTGCCTCTTGCTCCCGTCCAACTTAAGCTAGAGGCACCTCTTCACTTAGGCAGCTACTGGCTGCTGACACTGACAGACCCAAGGTCAACAAATAAAATGACATAGTCTCGATATTATCAAACTACACAGCAGGCTATTAATTCAAGTCCACTGAAAGTCCTAAGGTCAGCAGAGCATGGCAGGCTGCTGAACAACATGGCTACATGCAGGGTCCAAGCGTGCCATAGGCTAGAGCCCATTCCCAAAGTTTCTTCTTATATACAGGAAGCAGACCATATCCCTAAGGCAGCTACTCAGCTGCTCACAGTAGATTCCACCATGGAGTTGATTACCAGTCTTATCATGGGGAATTCTACATCCAGCTGCCCAGCTATTCAACCAGGCCCAGCCAAGTTGACACACAAACTGAACTACCACAGAAGGGTCACTATGAATCCCTCCTGACTCAATGGCAGTGAGTTTATTTCTTTATTTTTAATACCTATGTCTTGATAACTGTGATAGTTGGAGTTTTATGTCAACTTGGCTGGACCAAAATTTGAGCAGTTTAAGCAGCTGTGATGTGGTTTATTTCCATGATGAAAATGGATGTATATGTTTTGAGCAGCAAATCCATTGAAAGCAAGTTTCCCTAGGGGTGTGGCCTGCTTCCAATATATTTATGGACAGCCTGGAAAAAAGAGACACACTTCTGTGGATTGGGATACTGTTGTGCTGCCTACAACTGTCCGTGAGTGAACAATCCACCATTTGTCCTGGAGATCTTGGATTCATCATTCATTGGACTCATCAGCTGGTATACTGCCTGCCAACTTTGAGCTCATCAGCCCCTGTAGCTGTGTGAGTTGGCAAAAGTCTCTAGCTTGACGTTTGATCCAGGAACTTGGGACTTGCCAGCTTCTATAAGTGTATGAGCCATTTTCCTATAATAAATCTCTCTCTCTTTCTGTCTCCATCTCTCTCTCTCTCTCTACACACACACACACACACACATACACACACACACACACACAAGCTTTACTGGTTGTACTTCTCTAGAGAACCCACTCATTTGGTACTGAGTGGGGTCCGGAGAGACAAAATCATAAGGATAGGCTTCCTAAATTCGTTCTCACCAATTCTGTTTTGGTTCTCCAATCTGATTAATCTTATAGGCACTGGTGACTCTACCTCCATTAGTAAAGAGGGCCCTGCTAATCCATGGTGTGAGGTGGCAACATTAATATGCAAAATAGCACCACCAACAGATCAAGCACTTTTGAGAAGTGAGGCTCTGGGTGATCACATTTTTGATACTTTTTCACAATTTTGTCAGCATGAGGAGTATAAGGAAGCTGGGTGGTTGGTCCTACTTACGTTAGACAAAGTAGTGAAAGAGCAAGATGAGTTCAGGGCTTCTGAGTCAAAGCTCAGCGCTGCATAAAAGACCTCAATGTTTCCAGCTGTGCTCTGAAAGAAAGCCTTATTTCTTCTAGTAACAGAGCCGATATTGCCAAAAACCAAATCCAGAGTCTTATTCTATGGGTGGCTGAATTACAATGCCAATTGAACTGCCAATCCAGAATAGTGTCTGAAGTTAAAGTGAGGGCATTGAAATCCTGAAATGTGGAATGGGGACATAAGAGCACACAGTCAGGAAGATGAGGATATGGAGCCTGTAAATTCTGTTGAATCCCTCTCATCTGAAGGAATTACTATAAAACCATTATCCATTCTACCTCAGTTTAATGTGATTAACCCAACTGTTCCTGCTGGGTCAATACCTGAGGCACAGGCCAGGGAAGACATTCCTGAATGTTCTCAGGAACTGCCCCAACCACCCATTGTTGCTGGTAGACCTATAACTAAAGTTAAGTTCAAGTGAGCCCCAAAAGGTGAAATACAAAGTGTGACTAAGGGGTTAGTACACTACACCTGAAAAGACCTACTTGATTTGGCTAACATGTACAGACAGAAACCTGGAGAGTATGTATGGGAATGGCTACTGAGGCTGTGAGATAATGGTGCAAGGAATGTAACATTGGATCAGTCTGAGTTTATTGATTTAGGCCCACTAAGTACAGATTCTTCATTCAATGTTTCAGTTCAAGAGATTAGGACAGGATCTAATTGTTTATTTGGTTCGCTCATTGAAACATGGGTTATGCGGTGGCCTACCTTAAGTCAAGTTGAAGTACCAGACCTGCCTTGGTATAATGTAGAAAGTATCCAGAGGCTTAAGGAAATTGGCCTGTTAGAATGGATTTATCAGATTAGACCTCTAGAGCCAGAAATGGAGAGTCCAGAAGACACGCCTTTCACCAGTACAGTGAGGAACAAATTTGTGAAAGGAGCCCCAGCATCCTTGAGTGCTGTGATTGCTATTTTTTGTTAGCCCAATTTGACAGTGGGAACTGCCCTAATTGAACTAAGACAATTAACTACTATGGGACTGATTGGATCCCATGGTAGCAGGGGGACAAGTGGCAGTAGTTAATCTACAAACACAAGGTGGGCATGGTTACCATAATGGACAGCAGAATCAAAACAGCAATAAGAATACTCTGACTTATGTGGAATTATGACACTGGCTACTTAGGCTTGGTGTTCCCAGGAGTGAAATACATGGCAAACCTACTAATGTTTACTTGATCTGTTCAGACAGAAGAATTCGAGGTCACATGAACAGCAGTCTAGATTGAATTGCCAGAATACAGAGTCATGGCCTCTCAATCAATTCCAAGACTTGAGTAGTTTACAGACCCACAACCCCTTGAATGAAGGGGAGGCTGGGTCCTCTTGAGGAAGGACCCCACTACATTACCAAAAATGTATAATGTCAATCTTTCTCCCAGCCTTCCCCAAAGGAATCTGAGGCTTTTTACAAGAGTAACAATTCACTGGGGAAAAGGAAATAATCAGACTTTTTGGGGATTACTCAAAATTGGCTCTAAACTGACACTAATTCCAGGAAACCCAAAGCATTACTGTGTCCACCAGTCAGAGTGGGGGCATATGAAGGTCAAGTTATTGATAGAGTCTTAGCTAAGGTGCATCACACAGTGGGTCCACAAGGTCCCCAAACTCATCCTGTAGTCATTTTCCCAGTCCCAGAATGCATAATTGGAATAGATACACTAAGCAACTGGCAGAATTCCCACGTTGGGTTCCTGACACGTGGAGTAAGGGCTATTATGGTAGGAAAAGCCAAGTGGAAGCCATTAGAACTGCCTCTACCTACAAAAATAGTAAGCCAAAAGCAATACCACATCCCTGGAGAGGTAGCAGAGATTACTGCCACCAAGACTTGAAGGATGCAGGGATGGTGATTCCCACCACATCCCCATTTAATTTACCTATTTGTCTTGTGCAAAAAACCAGATGAATGTAGGAGAACAATAGTAGATTATTATAAACATAATCAGGTGGTGACTCTAATTGCAGCTGCTGTTCCTGATGTAGTTTCATTGCTTGAGCAAATTAGTACATCTCCTGGTACTTGGTATGCAGCTATTGATCTGGCCAATGCCTTTTTCTCAATACCAATCTCAAAGGACTATCAGAAACAGTTTGCTTTCAGCTGGAAAGGCAAACAATATACTTCCACAGTCCTTCCTCAGAGGTATGTCAACTCTCCAGCACTATGTCATAATTTAGTTCATTGGGATCTTGATCGTCTTTCCCTTTCACAAGACATCACACTAGTCCATTATATTGATGACATTATGCTGACTGGACTTAGGAAGAATTATCGATGACTCTAGACATATTAGTGAGGCATCCACATGCTAGAGGGTAGGACATTAACTCAACAAAAATTCAGGCATCTTCCACTTCAGTGAAATTTCTAGGGGTCCAGTGGCATGGGGCATGTCAAGATATTCCTACTAAAGTGAAGGATAAGTCATTTTATGTGGCTTCCCCACAACTAAAAAGGGGGCACAACGTCTGGGGGGTCTCTTTGGATTTTGGAGGCAACATATCCCTCATTTGGGTGTGTTGCTGCGGCCTATTTATCAAGTGACTTGGAAAGCTGCTAGTTTTGAGTGGGGCCCAGAACAAGAGAAGGCTCTGCAACAGGTTCACACTGCTGTGCAGGCTGTTTTGCCACTTGGGCCACATGATCTGGCTGATCCAATGGTGCTTGAAGTGTCTGTAGCAGATAGAGATGCTGTTTGGAGTCTTTGGCAGGTCCCAAGATAGGTGAATCACAACGCAAACCCTTGGGATTTTGGAGCAAAGCCATGCCACCCTCCGCAGATAACTACTCTCATTTCAAGAAACAGCTTTTGGCTTGTTACTGGGCTTTAGTAGAGACTGAATGCCTAACTATGGGCCACCAAGTGACCATGAGGCCTGAGCTGCCCATCATGAACTGGGCGTTGTCTGACCCACAGAGTCATAAAGTTGGACGTGCACAACAGCACTCCATCATTAAATGGAAGTGCTGTATCAGAGATCAGGCTCAAGCAGGACCAGAAGGCACAAGTTGCATGAGGAAGTGGTCCAAATGGCTATGGTCTCCACTCCAGTCACATTACTTTCCCTCTCCCAGGTCCTTATGATCAGTTGACTGAGGACGAGAAAACTCATGACAGGTTTACAGGTGGTTCTGCACAATATGCAGGCACTATTCAAAGTGGACAGCAGCAGCACTGCAGCCCCTTTCGGGGACTTCCCTGAAGGACAGTGGTGAAGGGAAATCCTCCCAATGGAAAGAACTTCGAGCCATGCATCTGGCTGTTTAGTTTGCATGGAACAAGAAATGGCCATATGTGCAACTGTTACAGATTCATGGGCTGTGGCTAATGGCTTGGCTGGATGGTCTAGGACTTGGAAGGAGAATGTTTAGAAAAGTGGAGACAAGGATGTATGAGGAAGAGGTATATGAATAGATCTCTCCAAATGAGCCAAAGAAGTAAAGATTTTTGTGTCTCATGTGAATGCCCACCAAAAGGTGACCTCGGCAGAGGAGGACTTTAACAATGAGGTCGATAAGATGACATCTTCAGTGGAAACCAGTCATCACTTTCCCCCAGCTACTCCTGTCACTGCTCAATGGGCTCGTGAACAAAGTGGCCATGGTGGCAGGGATGGAGGTTATGCATGGGCTCAGCAACATGGACTTCCACTTACCAAGGCTGATTTGGCTACTGCCACTGGCCATCCATTTCTCAAAGAATTGGCCAGAGAAAATCTTATGAATAGCAGAAAAACACTGTCTGATACATTACTCGGCAACTTCATGAATAGCCTGGAAACACTGACTGATACAGTGGTGGAAGACGAGCTCCTTAGGTCGGAAAGCACTCAACATATGACTGGGAAAGACCTGCCTCACGAGAGTAGAACCAACCTAAATGATACGGATAAAGCAAAGTTTTTGGAACCTCCATTTGCTGACGTGGCACTACTCAAATTGAGGAGAAACAGCTGCAAGCATCCATTAATAACAGGAACATGGAATGTACAAAGTATAAATCTAGGAAAATTGGAAGTTGTAAAAAAAAATGAAATGGAATGCATAAAGATTGATATCCTAGGCCTTAGTGAGCTGAAATGAACTGGTTTTGGTCATTATGAATCAGACAACCATATGATCTATTATGCCACGAATGACAATTTGAGGAGAAATGGTGTGGCATTCATCATCTCAAAGGATGTTTCAAGATCTGTCCTGAAGTACAATACTGTCAGTGATAGGATAATATCCAAACAACTATAAGGAAGACCAGTTCATACAGCTCTTATTGAAATTTATGCACCAACCACCAAAGCCAAAGATGAGGAAATTGAAGATTTTTTTAAATCAACTTGTGCAGTCTGAAATTGACCGAACATGCAATCAAGATGTGTTAATTATCACTGGCGATTGGAATGTAAAAGTTGGAAACAAACAACAATCACTGGTAGTTGGAAAATTTGGCCTTGGTGAAAGAAATAATGCTGGAGATCATATAGAATTTTGAAAGACCAATGACTTATTCATTGCAAATATCTATTTTCAACAACACAAACAGTGGCTATACGCACGGACTTTGCCAGATGGAATAAACATGAATTAGACTGACTACATCTGTGGCAAAATAGGATGGAAAAGCTCAGTATCTTCAGCCAAATCAAGGCCAGGAGGTGATTGTGGAACAGACCATCAAATGCTCATATGTAAGTTCAACTTGAAGTTGAAGACAATTAAAAGAAGTCCATGAGAGCCAAAGTATGACCTGGAATATATCCCTCCTGAATTTAGAGACCATCTAAGGAATAGATTTGATACACTGACAACACCAATGACCAGAAACCAGAATTGTGGGATAACATCAAGAACATCATCCGTGAAGAAAGCAAGAAGTCATTTAAAAGACAAGAAGGGAAGAAAAGACCAAAATGAATGTCAGAAGATACTCTGAAGCATACCCTTGAATGGAGAGTAGCTAAAGCAAATGGAAGAAATGACAAGATAAAAGAGCTGAATAGAAGATTTCAAAGAGCAGCTCAAGTAGACAAAGCCAATTACTATAATGAAATATGCAAAGACCTGCAATTAGAAAACCAAAATGGAAGAATATGCTTAGCATTTATCAAGGTGAAAGAACTGAGGAAAAAAATTAAGCCTCAAGTTGCAATACTGAAAGATTTTGTGGGCACAATACTGAATGATGCAGGAAGCATCAAAAGAACATGGAAGGAATACAGAGTCACGGTACCAAAAAGAACTGGTCAATCTTCATTCATTTCAGGAGGTGGCATATGTTCAAGAACCAATGGTACTGACGGAAGAAGTTGAAGCTCCACTGAAGGAAATGGTGAAGAGCAAGGCTCCAGGAATTGACAGAATACTCACTGAGATGTTTCAACAAACGGATGCCCTGCTGGATGCACTCACTTGGCTATGCCAAGAGATTTGTAAGACAGGTACATGGCCAACTGACTGGAGAAGATCCATATTTATACCCATTCCAAAGAAAGGTGATCCCACAGAATGTGGAAATTATCAAATGATATCATTAATATTGGATGCAAGTAAAATCTTAATGAAGATAATTCAGTAAAAACCGTTGCAGCAGTATACTGACAGAGAACTTCTAGAAATGCAAGCTGGATTGAGAAGACGACGTGGAATGAGGGGTATCATTGCTGATGGCAGATGGATCTTGGCTCAAAGCAAATAATACCAGAAAGATGTTTACTTGTGTTTTATTGACTATGCAAAAGCATTCAATTGTGTGGATCATAAAAAATTATGGATAACATTGAGAAGACTGGGAATTCCAGAACACTTAATAGTACTCACGAATAACCTATACATAGACCAGGAGGATGTTGTTCAAACAGAACAAGAGGACACTGTGTGGTGGTCACGTTTGTGTATCAACTTGGCTGGGGCTGGTTGAGTGGCTGGGCAGCTGGATGTAGTATTCCCCATGATGAGACTGGTCATCAGCTCCACGGTGGAATCTACTGGGAGCAGCTGAGTAGCTGCCTTTGGGTATGTCATTCATTTCCCATATATAAGAAACAGCTTTGAGAATGGTCTCTAGTTTATGGCATACTTGGACCCTACATGCAGCCATGTTGTTGTTCAGCAGCATGCCATGCTCTGCCGAGCTTGGGACTTACAATGGACTTGAATTAATGGCCTGCCGTGTGGTTTGGTAACATCGGGACTGTGACGTTTTATTTGCCGACCCTGGGTACATTATTGTCAGAGTGGCACCAGGTAGGCAACCAGGACTCTCTGCATGGTTGACAATCAAGAAGGAAGTGTCTGAGGGTTGTATTCTGTCTCCACACTTATTCAGTCTGTATGCTGAGCAAATAAAGAAGAAAAGTATCTATTCCTAAGAACAAAATGCTGCCCTTTCCATAATGGAAGTGGTCCAATGTAATCAACTTGCCACCAGGTTGCTGGCTGATCACCCCAAGGAATGGTTCCATATCACGGACTCAGTGTTGGTCTCTGCTGCTGGCAGATTAGGCACTCAGCAGTGTGGTTGTGGTTGTTAGGTGCCATTGAGTCATCTCCTACTCATAACAACCCTGTGCACAGCAGAACAAAGCACCACCTGGTCCCATGCCAGCTCCACGGTTCCTGCTATACTTGAGCCCATAGTCGCAGCCACCGTGTCAATCCATCTCATTGAGGGCCTTCCCCTCTTTGGATTATATGAAGCTGGATTATATGAAGAAGAACATGGCATCAAGATTGGAGGAAGAATAATTAACAACCTGCGATACGCTGACGAAACAATTTTGCTTGCTGAAAGTGAGGACGACTTGAAGCACTTACAGATGAAGATTGAGGCATATAGTCTGCAGTATGGATTACATCTCAATATAAAGAAAACAAAAATCCTCACAACTGGACCTATAAGCAGGATCACGATAAATGGAGAGAAGATGGAAGTTGTCAAAGACTTCATACTGCTTGGTTCTACAACTGATGCCAATGGAAGCAGCAGTCAGGACATCAGACAACATACAGCACTGGGCAAACTGGCTGCAAAGGACTTCTTTCAAGTGCTGAAGAGCAAAGATGTCTCCTTGAGGAGTAAAGTGTGCCTGATACAAGTCATGATATATTCAATCACCTTGTATGCATGTATAAGGAAGACCGAACAAGAATCAATGCTTTTCAGTTGTGGTGCTGGCAAAGAATTCTAAAAGTACCATGTACTGCTATATGAACTAACAAATATCTCCTGGAGGAAGTGCAGCCAGAATGCTCCTTGGAAGCAAGAACGGCTACACTTCATCTCACCTACTTTGGTCACGTTATCAAAAGGGACCACTCCTTGGGGAAGGATGTCATGTTTGGTAAATGCAGGGTGTATAAAAGAGGGGAAGGCCCTCAATGAGATGGATTGACATGGTGGCTGCGACTATGGGCTCAAGTATAGCAGGAACTGTGGAGCTGGCATGGGACCAGGTGGTGTTTTGTTCTGCTGTGCATAGGGTTGCTATGAGTAGGAGATGACTCAATGGCACCTAACAACCACAACAACACTGCTGAGTGCCTAATCTGCCAGCAGCAGAGACCAACACTGAGTCCGTGATATGGAACCATTCCTTGGGGTGATCAGCCAGCAACCGGTGGCAAGTTGATTACATTGGACCACTTCCATTATGGAAAGGGCAGCATTTTGTTCTTAGGAATAGACACTTTTCTGGATATAGATTCACCTTCCCTCCATGCAATATTTCTGCCAAAACTACCATATATGGACTTACAGAATGCCTCATCCACTGTCATGGTATCCCACACAGCATTGCTTCAGATCAAGGAACTCACTTCACAGCAAATGAAGTGCAGCAATGGCCCTATGCTCATGGAATTCACTGGTCTTACCATGTTCCTCATCATCCTGAAGCAGCTGGCTTGATAGAATGATGAAACGGCCTACTAAAAACACATTTATGGCACCAGCAAGGTGACAATCCCTTGAAGGGTTGGGGCAATGTTCTCCAGGAGGCTGTATATGCTCTAAATCAGCATCCAATATGTACTGCTGTTTCTCCAATAGCCAGGATTCATAGGCCCAGGAACCAAGGGGTGGAAATGAGAATGGTACCACTATTACACCTAGTGACTCACTCAAAAAATTTTTGCTTCCTGTCCCTCCTACCCTATGCTCTGTGAGTCTGGAGTTCTTAGTCCCAAAAGGAGGAGACACAATACTGATTGCATTGAACTGGAAATTAAGAATGCTACCCAGCCATTTTGGCTTCCTCATGTCTCTGGATCAACAAAGAAGGGTGTTACTGTACTATCTGGTATGATGGATCCTGATTACCAAGGGGAAACTGGATTGACATTATATAATGGAGGTCAAGAAGAATATATCTGGAATACAGGAGATTCTTTAGGACGTCTCTTAGTACTACTATGCCCTGTGATTAAAGTCAATGGAAAATTACAGCAAGCCAATTCTGATATGACTACTAATGGCCCAGACCCTTCAGAAATGAAGGTTTGGGTCACCCTACCAGGCAAAGAAGCATGACTAGCTGAGTTGCTTGCTGAGGGCAAGGAAAATACGGAATGGGAGGTGGAAGAAGGTAGTTCTGAATATCAGCTACAACCACGTGACCAGTTGCAGAAACGAGGATTGTGATTGCTATATTTCTTCATTGTATATGCGCATCAAATATTTTTGTATGAACTATGAAATTTAAACAGGGCTAATGCATTTCAGTTGTATGTGTTTTAGTCTATCATGTTAGGTGCAAATATGAGTTTATAATTGTCCTTATTTAGAGATTATGTATGGGTAAGAAGATGTGTACAACTGCCAAGTTGATAAGGGGTGGACTGTGATAGTTGGAGTTGTGTGTGAACTTGACTGAGTGGTTTAAGCAGTTGTGATGTGGGTTATTCCCATGATGCTATCAGATGTATATGTTTTGAGCAGCCAATCCATTGAAAGTTAGTTTCCCTAGGGACGTGGCCTGCTTCCAATATATTTATGGACATCCTGGGGAAAAGAAACACACTTCTGTGGATCGTGATCCTGTTGTGCTGCCTACAACTGTCTGTGAGCAAACAATCCACCATTCCTCCTGAAGATCTTGGATTCGTCATTCGTTGGAATCAATAGCTGGTATACTGCTTGCCAACCTTGAGCTTGTCAGCCCCTGCAGCTGTAGTGAGTCAGGAGAAGCTTCCAGCTTGATGTGTGATCCAAGAACTTGGGACTTGCCAGCTTCTATAAGTGTGTGATCCATTTTCTTAAGATAAATTTCTCTCTCTCACACAAGCTTTACTGGTTTTGCTTCTCTAGAGAACCCACCCTAACACAATGGTCATAATAAATGCCCATGGTACTGGCTTATGTAGGTACTGTACTGTATAAATATGAAACAGCCAACAGTAAGGAACAAGGTTTCCCCTTTGACACCATGAATATTTCTTGCTCAGGCTAATAAGTTAGACTTGAACAAACATTTCTGAAAACCATTAGAATTCTTACCTAAAATCCATCCTTGTGGCTCATATAGGCTTGCCAACTTCTACTTAGTACATTTTCAGTATCCCAGGAGAGGCAAAATTCTTAAAAACCCCTTGCTTCACTTTGTTCTTTGGAGTTGAACTCAGACTTATGCTGAGGTCTCTCAGTGTGTTTATTTAACACTGTCCAGTACCACTTCTTTTACAGTTATAAAAAGTCATAACCTTAAATTTGTATTGGCTATAACCCACTCACTACCACTGAGTTGATTCCAACTCAAAACGACCCCCATTTGGTGTCCAAGGCTGTATATCTCTATAGAAGCAGACTGTCTTATCTTTCTTCCACAGAGTGGCTAGTGAGTTCAAACCACCGATCTTCTGGTTGGCAGCCAATTGCCTTAACTACTACACCACCAAAACTGCTGTACTGGACATATGAGTATGAATTTATGATGTAGGAAAATAGGTATTTTGGATGTTTACAGAAAGTCTGAGACAATATTGACTCAATGGCAAGAAGTTTTGGTTTAGCACTAAGACCATGTATTGTACAGACCTTGATTTTTAAAAGGAAGGAAAGTTTTGGGGAGAAATGTGGTTGATTCTATGTCCACAACAGCAAAGTACAAAATGATGCAGGAACTTCTTTCACATTCAAACACTAATAGGATTGTGTCAACAACCTTTGTGTCTAGTGCAACTAACAAACTGAATGAATTTTAATTTTAATTAATTTAAGTATAACAATAAACAATTATGGGAAAAATATGTTTGGACTAACCTGGGATACTGAGTCTACTTTTTGAACAGTAAAATTTATGAGATGTGCTGCTTCTGGAGTCTGGAAGAGTACAAAAGGAAGACAATATAAAATAACCCATAAATAAATTTATATTGATTAGTTGTTAATTTCATTTACAATTTTTACATTGTCAATAACGATATAGTGGGATAAGTAAAACTTTTCATTAAAAATTTCATACTTACATTTAAATTTTTTCCATATAGCTGCTAAACTACTTTAAATTACACCTTTGGCTTACATTATGATTGTATAAGACAGAACTGTACTAGAACCAATGTCTATCTTACAAACCCACAGAAGACAATAATCATGATAAGCCACAATGAGGCTGTGTGAAAACTGGAGCTCCATGGGATTGCCTGGTTTTTCTGGGTCTCACTTGTTTTGTAACTTTGATAGCTGGTTACTACTTTTCTCTTGCTCTGAAGTAACAATTTCACTTCATAAACACCCAGTAAGTTTTCCTTCTCTGACAGATTTCTGATGTTCATAGATTCCAGCTTTCACAGGTTTTGCTATAACAGAATGGTGAATATTTTAACATTTTACAAGACAAACAGGAAAATATTCTGTGTAAGACAGATTAAACAACTAAAAATAAAAAGGAAATGTGGGAATCTTGTTTGGATCCTAGCTTCAAAAACTCCAACAACTGCAAGAGATATTTGATGGACAACTAGAGAAATTTCCATTTGCTGTGTGGGACAATGAATATGTGTTTTTGTGGTGGGAAATTGGTCTGATTTGTAGCATGTACATGCTTAAAGGCTGAAGTCCATGTCTGCAACTAACTAATGGTTAATTCATCATAATAATGTATATATATGGACAAATTCTATATCTATAAAGCCTTTCGCCACTGTCAATGTTTATATGATTAGTGAGGTTTCAGGATTCACCAAAGAATTTCTCACATTCCATATATTACAAATATTTCTCCAGGTGATTTCTTCCACATTCAGTGAAGGACGAGGAGGAAGTAACTGCTTTCCCACATTCCTCACATTCCTAAAGTCTCTCCCACTATGAAGTGATTTATGTTCAGTAAGCCCTGGACACTGAGTAAAGGCTTCCCCACATTCCTTCCTTCAGGCCTCTCTCCACGGTGGGTTCTTAAATGGGCAAGGAGGTGTGAGGATTGACGAAAGGCTTTGCTACATTCCTTACATCCATAAGGCCTCTCTCCACTGTGAGTTCTCATATGTTCAGTGAGGTTTGAGGACTGACTAAAGGCTTTGCCACATTCCTTACATTCATAAGGTCTCTCTCCACTGTGAGTTCTTATATGTTCTGTGAGGTTTGAGGACTGACTAAAGGCTTTGCCACATTCCTTACATTCATAAGGCCTCTCTCCACTGTGAGTTCTCATATGTATAATGAGGTATGAGGAATTACGAAAGGCTTTGCCACATTCTTTACACTCATAAGACCTCTCTCCACTGTGAGTTCTCACATGACTAGTGAGGTGTGAGGAATGACGAAAGAGTTTGCCACATTCCTTACACACATAAGGCCTCTCTGCACTATGAATTTTCATATGTATAGTGAGGTGTGAAGAATGATGAAAAAGTTTCCCACATTCCTTACATTCATAAGACCTCTCCTCGCTGTGAGTTATCATATGTCGAGTAAGGTCTGAGGACTGACTAAAGGCTCTGCCACATTCCCTACATTCATAAGGCCTCTCTCCGCTGTGAGTTCTCATATGTGCAGTGAGGTGTGAGGAATGACGAAAAGTTTTGCCACATTCCCTGCATTCATAAGGCCTCTCTCCACTGTGAGTTCTTAAATGTGTAGTCAGGTGTGATGGCCAACTAAAGGCTTTCCCACATTGCTTACATTCATAAGGCTTTTCTCCACTGTGAGTTCTCAAATGTACACTGAGTTGTGAGGAATTATGAAAGGCTTTTCCGCATTCCTTACATTCATAAGATCTCTCTCCACTGTGAGTTCTCATATGATTTGTGAGGTGTGAGGAATGACGAAAGGCTTTCCCACATTCCATACATTCATACGGCCTCTCTGCACTGTGAATTTTCATATGTATAATGAGATTTGAGAAATGAGGGAAGGCTTTCCCACATTCCCTACATTTGTAAGACCGCTCTTCACTGTGAGTTCTCATATGCCTAGTGAGACATGAGGATTGAATAAAGGTTTTCCCACATTGCTTACATTCATAAGGCCTCTCTCCACTGTGAGTTCTCTTATGTATAATGAGGTGTGAGGAATGACGAAAGGCTTTCCCACATTCCTTACATGCATAAGGTCTCTCTCCACTGTGAATTCTCCTATGTGAGGTGAGGTGGGAGGAATGGCAAAAGGCTTTTCCACAGTCCTTACATTCGTAAGGCTTCTCTCCACTGTGACTTCTTAAATGTGAAGTAAGTTGCGATGGCCAACTAAAGGCTTTCCCGCATTCCCTACATTCATAGGGTTTCTCTCCAATACTAGTTCTCACAGGAATACAGGGGTAAGAGGAAAAATTGCAGGCTTCTCCACATTCCTTACACTGACAGGCACTGTATCCATGGTGAGATCCCATATGATGCTGAACTGATAAGTGATTTATCAAGGATTTTCCACCCTCAAGATGTTCAGAAGGATATGCTTCCATGGGAGTTCTTTTGAGCACAGAAAGATGGGGAATCCGGCTGAAGTTCTGCCCACACTGAATTTCTTCATCACTTTCACAAAGGTTCTCTACCACGTGCCTTCTGTTAAACACAGGCAGCAGGCTGTCGGATAAAAATTTGTTACTATTTCACCATTACTATACACAAAAAACTTGTATCCTTTGCCCTGAATTGACTCATGTGTCATAGATTAAATCATCTGGCAGAGATGCTACTGTTATTTACCCTGTGTTTCGAAAATATGGGGTTTTCTGATAATAGTATATAAGTGAAGTATGTTTCAAATATTCAGTATCTGACCCACATTTATGAAAATATTATACTGTGGATGTTGGGTGATTGGGTAAACACACAAAATTAGAGCTGGTGATGTACATACATATATAAGATACCTGGATGGCAATAAAGGTTTGTGCTCATCTAAAACCTAAAGGTTGGGAATCTGAACTAACCCACTGGCACTGCCATAACTTGGAACAGAATCAAATATATATACATATATTTGGCCCCACCCACCAAGATACAGCCCAGTCCTGTAGACACACACACAGGTTTCCTTCACTATTGGCAAGCACAGCATTTCTATGAAACATTGGCTGAAATGGCATAACGTTTATGTTATGGATTGAACTGTATGCCCATAAAAATATGTGTCTATATGTCTAGGCCATGATTCTCAGTAATATGCAACTATCCTCCATTTTGTGATCTGATATAATTATCCTACGTGCTTTAAATCCTCATCTCTATGATGTTAACGAAGCAGGAGTCAAGGCAGTTAGGTTGATAAGGCAGGATGCAGTCTACAGGACAAGTTGTATCTTGAGTCAGTTTCTTTTGAGGCGTAAAGGGGATTAAGCAAGTGAGAAGACATCAGAGGGTGTGTTACTAAGGAAACAAAGAGCCAGGATCTGAGCATGTCCTTTAGAGTCAGGGTGTACTCTGTCCTACAGGGTTGCTAGGAGTCAGAATAGACTGGATGGAAATACATATGTGTGTGTGTGTGTAAATGTATGTACGTATATGTGACAGCTGCTGCAACAATGGGCTCAAACATAGCAAGGACTGTGAGCACGGTGCAGAACCAGGCAGTGTTTCATTCTGCCGTACACAGGGTGGCTGAGTCAGAATCAACTCGACAGCACCTAACAACGTGGACATATATGCAGTTATATGTACAAATCTATACATATGCAGATATACATATGTATGTGTGGGTATGTACACACACACCCACACACACATATATATACATACATATATGTACATGTATACGTATACATATAAAGACATTACTTTGACGACTAAGATCCTGAACCCAAGCCATGGTATGTTCAATCACCTCAGATGAATGCAAAAGCTGGACAATGAATACGGAAGAGCTGATGTCTCTGACTTATGGTGTTGTCAAAGAATACTGACTATACACCATGGACGTCAGAAGAATGAACAAATGTCTTGGAAGAAGTACAGACAGAATGGAAGCAAATGGTCCTTAAAAGGGAGGATGGTGAGACTTCATCTTCTGTCATCCCACATCTCTGGATGTCACTGGAGAAGGACATCATATTTGGCAAAGCAGGGTGTCAGCAAAAGAGAGGAAGACCAACAAGATGGACTGACCCAGTGGCTGCAACAAGGGGCTCAAACACAAGTGGCACACCGATTGTGAGGATGCTCAGGCCCGACAGTGTCTGGTTCTCCTGTACACGGGGTACAAGAGAAGCCACAACTACACTGACAGCACACAAGAATATACATAGTTGTGGTGGATGCTAGGTGGCAGCTCCTGGAAGACCCTTGTGACAGCGTAGAACTTCCCCATAGAGTTGTGCTGCTTGTAGTTATTACGGAAGCAGACTGCCAGGTATTGTTCTTGCAGAGGCCCTGGGTAGGTTCAGACTGTCAACCTTCTAGGTACCAGTTGAGTGCTGAACAGTTTGTGACACATGGGCTCCTTGTTGTTGCTGTTAGAGGCCAGAGTTGGTTGTGAGTCATCGCAATTCTATGTACAACAGAACAAAACGCTGCCCAGTTCCACATCATCTACATGATTGCCTCACAATCATCTATATATGAATACTTTAATGACATTTTTAATAATCTCTCCGGAAGTACTGCTACTTCTCGAGTGAGTGATACTCACCTTGCGTGTGTTTTCTGATTGTTATTCTCATCGTCAATGCCATGAAATTTGCAGATGTCTCCTTCCATGGAAGACCAGATGTCATTTTTCATACATTGTACTATTATATTTTCAGTGGGTTGTTTTCCTCCATCATTAACGTTTTGAGAAACTGACCCAATGATTTATGTTGAGGTTCACAATATGAAACAAAAAGGAAAGGCAGCTGTGAGCCAAAAAACATTGCCACATTTTGGTGTGTCAGTACTTTGAAAATGATCACAAAGCAAACAAGTAGGAAATAGTTCCATGAAGATTAAGAGCGATGATGTCATAAATAGGATATAATTAGAAGAGCAAAGTCAAATGGTGTTGGAGACAATGAACATGTAACATTAAAACAAGAAGGAATAGTCTTTCTCCCTGACACAGGTGTGCCTATATTGACGAAATTCAAAAAACAAGCTCAGGTTTCTCTGAAGTAAATACTTCTAAACCCAAAAGAGACTTTTCATAACTGACTTTTTCAAATCACATTCTCTCAATGAAGGTGTGGTCCTTCAAAAGGCTCCTTGCCTCTTGGTGACCGCCGACACAGTGGTCCTGAGGGGTGCCATCTGCACTGTCCTCTTGCTAGTCTGGGAGGGCGAGTGGGTGTGGCTGACAGGGTGCTCGTGGAGAAAGCCGTATCACGAGGGAACACAGGGAAGAGCAACAAACTTTCCTGACACCGAGCCAGTACTTCAGTGTTCAGCTTCTCTAGCGACGGACAGGTGTGAAGTTATTTACAGCAACATAATCACGGCAAATTGTAATAAACACAGTGACTCCCTTTGCCAGACCCCAGATGATGATTATTCTCCCCGTGCACCAAAGAATCCCTGAAGTCAATGGTCACACTTACAACACTGAAGACTTTTCACCAAATTGAAATGAGAAGCAGTTTACTACACAGAGCTTTGTATTTACAGGGAGGTCAGGATATGGAAGCCAGAGAGCGAATGACCACACCTTTCTTATTTCACAACGAACTCCCATTCCTTGGCGAACATCCTGGAGTAACAGCACTGAATATGACATATTTGGTCAATAAAGGTAAAAAAAAACACACAAAAACGGAAGCCATCCGTACCTACTGAGGCCAGGTTTCTGAAGGTTTCCAGCATCACATCTCTGTAGAGCTTCCTTTGAGAAAGATCCAGCAGCGCCCACTCGTCCTGGGTGAAGTCCACAGCCACATCCTCAACAGCCACTGAGCCCTGCAACATCCCACACTCTGGTCAGCAGGGTCCCATGTACGCCCGTGTGTGTGAAAGGACGGGTGAGGCTGACAGGCCTGGGAACTGAGATTTCAGGGAATTTGACACAACATTCTGTGTTGTACTAAGGTCTCCTCCAGGGTGGAGTCATCAGCGTCATGCCTTCCCTGTCTACAGTCACATCCTCACTGACTGTACTCAGTCTCATACACTTAACAATACTTCCAACACAACAAACTTAGTTTTCCACAGTTTGACTATGACCAACTCCAGTCTCATTTCTAGTTTTACGGTCTGGAGCAGTCAGAACACACAGCATAAACTTAAAAAATGCTCTACAATCAAAGCCTTTTTTCCACATTCAGACCATTTCTTCCTTGGGGGAGAAAAAATTTTTAAAAAGTTCACCTCCTTGCCCAGGATGCAGCAGAACATTTAAAGAAACATGGAGCCCAAGGTGAAAGCGGGGTGAGGCGTAACAGCTGGGACACACTGCAGGACGGGCAGTTTTTCCCTCAGCTCCTCACCAATCATGGGAGGCCCAGTGGCCTGCACAAGGTAACAGCAAGGCCCTGAGCTTGCTGTATTTTCTTGAAGAGCTCCTAGTGATCAGCAGTTGACAGGACCACCTGCTGAAAGGAGATTATTCTGAAGGACTGTGGATTTCACATGCCTGCCACCTACTTTTCAGTAACTCTGTGAGTGCACTTCATGCTCTCTGTGCATTGACGGACACAGGTAAGGTACCGGAGCTCAGGTGAGGCCCAGGAAACAAGAACCCAAACGTGATCACAACTGTCAATCTTGGAGAGCCACGGCTGCCACCCTCAACAGACAGAGACCCAGACACCCACACAAACACACGCACAGCCACGGGCCCACTCTCTGAAGAACCAGACGAGCACACCCTGTCTCCTGACGCTGAACATGAGGACAGAGGCCTATTTTGTAGTAAGTTCACTCAAGTGCTGAAGATGTAGCTGTCAATCTGCTCGTGCATCCAAGGAACAGACTTACACACTAACCCTCGAGACATTCCACTCCACAATTCTCTCCCATTTGCAGCCCTTGGATGGCACACATGCACGACTACCTGAACCCTGACCACTGGCATCCTCTGGGTTACAGGACTGGTCTCTGTAAAGGAAGATCAACCCTCTGGCTTCAATATGTAGTGAGAAGATAAAAGCCTGCAAGACTGTACTTGTGTTGCTAAGATTGTACTGACCAGCCAAGCACTAACAAGCTGAAGTTAGCTGTCAGGGTCATCCATAACAAATCCCGGTATGATAGTGTCATAGCGAACTCTTGATTCAATGCCACATCCGACAGCCTCCTCCACTGCAGTGGGCCAGTGTACACATACTGAAGCCGTCAAAAACTAACTTCTATTCCTACGACATATTCATGATAATACACTGCATTTGAAAAGAATGATGTGAGTTAAGACTTGAAGGATGTGAAGGAGTTACTCAAGGGACAGCTGAGAGAGACTATCCCAGGCGGAAGAACCACCAAGGCAGAGGCCAGCAGGTGGCAGTGGCCTGGAATGCTTTACACACACTGCCATTGACTCGGACCTGACTCAGCAACCCCTCCTTGTGTTTCCGAGGCAGTATCACTACGGAAGCAGATTGCCCCACCTTCCTTCCGAGGAGTGGATGGTGGGTTTGAACAGCCAGCCTTCTGGTCAGCAGTCAAGTGTCTTAGGCACTGTGCCACCAGAGCTCCTTTAGGGAGAGACCACGCCCAGCCTGATAGGAGTAGACAGGAGCACAGTGAGACGCAGGAGAGGAACAGGAGAGCCACGTGGAGCGGCAAGGAGTCTGGTGGCAGATCATGGTTTTGGGAAGATGCTGGCTTCTGAAAAGACTCCAGCTTCTGATCTGAGTGAAACCAGAGCAATTTGACAATTTGCTCAGAGATGGAAGATGACAGGACAGCTCCTTCAGAATGTAAAGAACCTGGGTGGGAGTCTTGGGGACATGTTAGAAGGTTATGGATGTAACCAGGAAAGAAATGATGAAAACGGGCAGATACAAAGAAAAATGCACACCAAAGAAAGTATGTACTGAAAACACCAACACTTTCTAGTGAAAGGACACAGAAAACAAGGATCCTGATCATTCCATCCCCATTCCACATTATCCTAGAGATTGCAGTCAACACACACCAGGAAAGAAAAGGCAAGGAAAAAGGTACAGAAATAAGAACATTAAAGACACTTTTTTAAAAATAAAAAACACTTCAATTTATATTTTAAGGTAAAATAATTACATATGTACAAGAAAATGAAAAGTAAAGAAGTAAGACTGTTAAAGATAAAATTTTAAAAACCCAGCCCAATCTGTATTTTCTGATTAAATGAGCGTATTATATGTACTATATAGGATAGATGATCTTAAGACTGAGAGTACTCAGATTACCAAGTAAATCTTAACGCAAGATTTGCTTATGGTATTTCATTCACACACACCAGCACCAAGCAGTTAAGAAATTAATTTGAAAAAGACAGCATATGGGGAGGCGGGGCAAGATGGCGGACTAGGCAGAAGGACTGCACAGACCCTCTTCAACAAAGAAAAGGGAAACCAATTAATACAGACACAGAAGATAATCTTGGACCCCTGAGCCTTGAAGGAAAGGATGCAGATTTGGAC
>NW_006921971.1:638056-639678 GCF_000298275.1 Orycteropus afer afer | reverse complement strand
ACCAACAAAAAAAAGTCCTGGCCCAGACAGTTTCATCAGAGAATTCTACCAAACATTCAGAGAAGAACTGACACCAATCCTACTCAAATATTCCAAAACATAGAAAAGGATGGAATCCTCCCTAACTCATTTTATAAAGTAAGCATAACCTTGATACTGAAACCAGGCAAAGACATCATTAAAAAGGAAAATATCCCTCATGAATATAGAGGCTAAAATCTTCAACAAAATCCTAGCCAAAAGACTCCAACAGCATATCAAAAATTAATTTATTATGACCAAGTGTGGTTCATATCAGGTATGCAAAGATGATTCAACATTAGAAAAACAATCAACAACATTCACCACATAAATAAAACAAAGGAGAAGAACCACATGATCATATCAATTGATGCAGAAAAGGCATTTGATAAAATCCAACATCCATTTCTGATCAAAACTCTCAACATAATAGGAATAGAAGGGACATTCCTCAACATAATAAAGGGCATTTATGCAAAACCAACAGTCAACATTATTCACAATGGAGGGAGACTGAAACCATTCCCCCTTGCGAACAGGAACCAGACAAGGATGCTCTCTATCACCACTTCTATTCAACATGGGATTAGAAGTCCTAGCCAGGGCAACAGAACAACAAAGGGAAACCAAAGGCATCCAAATTGGTAAGGAAGAAGTCAAACTATCCCTATTTGCTGATGATATGATCCTTATACCTAGAAAACCCCAAGAGACTCAAGTCAAAACTTTACCGGAACTAATTGAGAGATTTAGCATCGTGGCAGGATATAAGATCAACATCCAAAAATCAGTTGGATTCCTCTATATCAGCAAAGAGATTGATGAAAAAGAAGTAAGGAAATCAATACCATTTACAATAGCTACCAAAAAATAAAATACTTGGGAATAAATCTTACCAGTGATACAAAAGACCTGTACAAAGAAAAGTATAAAAGACTACTTCAAGAAACCATAAGAGATCTACAGAAATAGAAGAACATACCATGCTCATGGATAGGAAGATTGAAAATTGTTAAAATGTCAGTTCTACCCAAAGCAATCTATATATACATTCAAGGCAATCCCAATCCAGATCCCATCAACATTCTTTAAGGACATGGAAAAACCAATCATTAACTTTATATGGGAGCTTTGGTGGCGTAATGCCTAAGACATTTGACTGCTAACCAGAAACGTGGTGGTTCAAATCCACCAGCCACTCCTCGGAAAGAAGGCTGGGCAATCTACTTCTGTAATTTCCGCTTCGGAAACCCAAGGAGGGGTATCTATGAATTGGATCCAACTCGATGGCAGTGAATTTGATTATTATTATGATTGAAGAAAAACAACAGAGTAGAAGGTCTTACACTGCCAGATCTTGAAACCAACTATACAGCTACAGTAGTCAAAACTACCTGGTATTGGTACAAAGAAAGACACAAAGACCAATGGAATAGAACTGAGAACCCAGAAATAGATCCATCAACCTATGGTCAGCTGATCTTTGACAAAAGGCTGAAACCCATTAAATGGGGAAGAGAATGTTTGTTTAATAAATGGTGCTGGCAAAACTGGATATCCATTTGCAGAAAAATGAAACAAGATCTGTACCTCACACCATA
>NW_006921971.1:603978-636651 GCF_000298275.1 Orycteropus afer afer | reverse complement strand
TGGAACCACTGAGACTATGGCCCCTAGCTGCCCTTCAGGTCTGGAATTGAACCCACACCTGTGGCTTCCAGCCAAACAAAAGACAGGCATATGAGTTAAACATGTACTTCAAGTAAATACACTCCTTGGAGAGAACAATCATGGGAGAAAGAAGGGCTGTGTGTGCACAGGGAGACAACTCAGGGGGCAGGAGTGTATGGGGGGATGGACACAGGGAAGAGGTAACTATGGGGAGGAAGTGGGAGGGGAGCTGTTGCATTGTCGGTGTGGTGTGGTAAATTATTTAGTGTGGCTTTTCTACCCATAAGTCTTTGTAAACTCCAAGGTGGGATTTGCTATGAGCAACTGAGGAGCTCTCCTGATTGATAAAGTTGTCCACCTGGAGTATTTCTGTTGGGAGTGGCACAAAACCCTTCCGGGCTCAAAAGGAGGCCTCCTGGAGGCAGAACTCTCTCTGACTGCTGGTTGAGGAAGATGTGCTGCTGAAAGAGACACGAGCTCCTGAGACACGCGTTGCTGGGAAAGAGATGCAAGAGACATGCGTTGCTGAGGAAGACACTGAGGGACATGCACTGCTCGGGGAGAGACTGTGAGAGACTTGGCTGAGAGACGGTGGGCTGAAAGAGAGACTGAGCGTTTTTCCTAAACTTGAATTGTAGCCTGGTGCTTCCCTAATAAACTTCATAATCTGTGAGTTCTGTGTGGCCACTGCAGCAAATTATCGAACCCAGGAGAGAGGTGGTAAGTGCTTTGGGAGGAACGGTTGGTGAAAGGGCTGGAGGGAGGCAGCATGTCTGGCCTCGCAGGAATAGGCCTTGGGTTACTGATGGGGATGCTGTCTTCCTCTTGTGGGATTAGAGGTCAGAACATGTAGCCTCCTTACAGTTTTTGCAGTGGGAAACTGTAGTCAGTGTCATGAGACAAAGTGTATGTAAGCTACTGTATGGAAAGTGAATTTACTCTGTCAATATTCACTCAAATAAAAATTAGAAAAAAGTAAATAAATAAATAAGAAACCCAAATGGGATTGCTATGAGTTGGAATCGACTCAATAGAAATCAGTTTGCTTTTGGTTATGTGGAGTTATAAAAGCTCCAAGAAAACTGGTTAATTAAAAAGCAAGTCCAAATTTCAAGCTACAGTTTACATAACGAAGTAGGTGAAACAACTTTTTTTTTTTAATTTTTTTAATTGTGATTTGGGTGAAGATTTACAAAGCAAATTCACTTTCCATATAGCAGTTCACATACACTTTGTTTCACGACATTGACCAGTTTCCCACAATGCAACAGCTCCCCTCCCACTTCCTCCCCATAGTTACCTCTTCCCAGTGTCCATCCCTCCATATTCTCCTGTGCCCTGAGCTGTCTCCCTATGCATAAGCAGCCCTTCTTTCTCCCATGATTATTCTCTCCAAGGAGTGTATCTACCTCAGGTAAACATTCAACTCATATGCCTGTCTTTTGTTTGGCTGGAAGCCACAGGTGTGGGTTCAATTCCAGACCTGAAGGGCAGCTAGGGGGCATAGTCTCAGTGGTTCCACTAGGCTCTATCGAACCAGCAAACCTGGTTCCCCCCCCTTTTTTTTTCCTTCCAAATGATTCTGAGTTTTGTTCCACATTGTTCTCCCTCTCTATCAAGGATCTCCTATATAGATCCCCTTCCAAGTGGATGACAGTGGTAACCGGGCACCATTTAGTTCTTACAACTTTTGAATTCTTACACTGACATCAGTCAAAATATGCATTCCTGTGTTTGAGAATTTTATAGCCATGAAATTGAAAATTCTCAGCAGAAACACAAAATGATCTAGACATTTTCTTCCAATGGAAACTGTAAGCCCACGAAGTTATATACACTGCTTCCTACACTGAGCTTGTCCAGCAGAAGACCCCTTCAAATTCCTCTCTAAGGCTGTGGAAAGCAGTGGAAAATTCCAGCTCCAGGCAGAGACGGGAGGGAGGACAGACTTCAACTGGGAAAACACACAACCCCAGAAGCCTCAAGGAGACAAAGTCCCTGCCAAAGAGTGGCTCTGGAGACCCCACACACGCTTCAGCTGGACTCCCTGCCCCCATCTCGTTTCACTGAATTCACGAGGACCAAGCCCCACAAAGAACCCCACACACGAACAGTCAGGGCCTTCCGCTACGAACTCTCCCCCCCACTTTCTATCACATCACACCGTGTGAGAAGTGGAGGTGTAGCTTTGGAACTGCATAAGGGAGGCTCCAGCGCTGGGGAGTCAAGAAAACGTTGGCAGGGATGGGACAAGATGGCACTGGAGGCACTGGGCCCAGTCCCCTCAGGCAGAGCTGCTCCGTCTTCAGACCCTGGTCAGGCTCCGTCATTCAACACAGAGAACCAAGCTCAGGGTGGGGATGGTAACGTCCCACAAGGAAGGGGGCTCCAGGAATCCAAGGCTCGACACCAGATGCATGTGGAGAGGAAGGAACCAGTGACAGTGGCGCAGGCCTCAGGTGCCTCTTGGGGCTCAGCCCTCAGCTTCCTCGGCCACACGTCATGTCCCTGAGGAACTTGGGGCCCAGAAAACATGTCCCCCCAATGATTCACATCCAGGGCACCCCTTATACTATCAACACCCCAGTCTCTGCAGCACTCACCACTCCTGGCCTGGCTGCCAGCAGTCTAAGCAGATGCGTTCCCTCAGCCCAGAAAACACATCCCCCCAATGATTCACATCCAGGGCACCCCTTATACTACCAACACCCCAGTCTCTGCAGCACTCACCATTCCTGGCCCAGCTCTCAGCAGTCTAAGCGGATGTGCTCTCTCAGCCCAGAAGCACTGCAGGGGAGGGGCGGGAGAGGACGCAGAGCCAGCAGGCAGTGTGGAGGCGGGGGAAGGCGCTTGGTCCACACGGGTGGGCGGAGCCGTTACAGGCCTCCCTGTGACCCTATGGATGAGCAGGATGGTCGCCCCGAGTCGGCAGTCACTGGAGTGGACTAGCTAGCCTTGCACCACACCTGGGACCTGAAACGGAAGGAGATAATGCTGAGGGGGGAGTGCGGGTTCTTGGCCCTCAGCTCCCCCCTGGGCAGAGCCCCGCAGGCTCAAGGCCAGCTTCCGCTCTGAGAACATCTGCGTTGAAGGCAGGGCCTGCTCCAGCTTCCAGAGCATGCACGTGTGTTCTTCAGGCAGTGCCGCAGGCCTCTTCCTGTGACAGCAACGTCAAAGAGGGCGTTCCCTCATCCCAGGGCAGGAGAGGCCCTCAGGCCTGCGCAGGCTGGACAGCGGGTCCCGGCTTCCTCCACGGAGTCAGGGGTCCACAGCTTAGGTAAAGAGTTCACCTAAGGTCATAGGTTCCCCTCTGTAGAACCACCACACTTTAGTTGATAACAAATGAGTCAATTTTCAGAGAGAATAAATAATTATAAACTTCAAGTTCAAGTCAATGAACTCATCACGCATCACAGAAGAGGTGAAACTCTTCTGTTGTACTTGTTTTGAAAAACTTTCATTTCATTTATATCACGGTAGTAATGATCAGTAGTTTTTCTGTGGAGTTTTTAGGTTTTCTTTTTCTCCCTTCACTCAGTGGCAAGGACACCGCCAGAGTCCCCAAGTTCTTCAGAATTCTGGGAGGATTTCTGAACACATTCTCTTTCAACCTTACGATAACTGTTCAACCTATAAATTAGAAAATCAAGCTCTCTCTGAGGAGGGGTCGCCCACACCCGTTCCACGTCATTCCTCACCACTACTCCACCCAGCTGGCTGCTGATCCTTGATTTCCTGGTCTCGGTTCATGTTTTCTCTCTCCTCTCGCTCCACCTGCTTGCCGCTCCTATCTGGCCTATACTAGGCTTATCACAGAAGGCAGGTGCCAACTCGGTCCCGCTGCCCCCCTGAAGGCACAGCACACTAGCTGGCATGTGCAGAGAAAGGCCTGGGGACAGGTAACCCCCACGTGCATGCCCACGGACACCAAAGTACAGTGCAGGTGACCGATGAAACTTACAGGAGAGGTGGACACCCAGAGGTTGGGAGACAGACAGCGAGACTCTCTAGAAGGGTTTGAGCCAGGACAGAGGCATAGCCTAACCTGGGCACAGTCCCCGAGGCCGGCCTTCTTTCAGCTCCCCCAGCTCACGAGTCTGAGGATGTCCAGTATCTTGGCCTTGCTGGAGAGACTGAGAGCTGCCCCTGCAGCCCAGGGATGACCAGGCTACGTGCAGAGGGGGTCAAAGGCCACAGCGAGGGCAGAGGTTGTGGGGTGCCTGGGAAGGATATAGAAAGGAGGAATCAAATCAAGCCCCACAATGGCAAGAGCCTGCAACTGAAGCCTGGAAAGAGACGCGCCAGGTGGCAGATGGCACACACTGTGGGAGGGGGGCAAGTGATCTGGACTTGGAGGTGCTCCTTCCATGGCCTTACTGTCCTGGGGGAGAGGAGGGGACCGGTACCCAGCTCTCACGCCCAGCCTGGAGACTGTGCACGCACCATGCCCTACCTGGAGCCTGAAGGGCATGAACCAAAGGACTGTGGTGGGGAAAGGTTGTGCTGGAGGACGGGGCAGTCACAGTGCAAAGATGGCTGGGAATACTGGGTCTCTACATGCTCCCAAGAAAATATTTAGGGATAAGGAGCTCTGGTGGCATAATGCCTAAGGCACTTGACTGCTAATCAGAAGGCTGGCAGTTCAAACCCACCAGCCACTCCTTGCAAGGAAGACTGGCAATCTACTTCCGTAGTGATACTGCCTCGGAATCCCAAGGAGGGGTCGCTATGAGTCAGAATGGACCCAACGGCAATGAGTTTGGGTTTTTTATGTTTGATAATACCCAGAATGTATGAATAATTCCTACAACTCAACAACAGAAAGATAAACACCCCAATAAAAAGGGCACAAAGGACTTGAATAGACATTTCTCCAAAGAAGATATAAAAAAGGCCAATGAGCACATGAGTCAAGGTTCAAAGTCATTACTGATCAGAGAAGTGCAAGTTAAAACAAAAATGAGCTACCACTTCACACCAAATATGATGGCTCTTATTAATGGCAGCAATTTGAAATGGTACCACCTCGATGACAAACATTTTGGAGATTTCTCAACAACTCAGGAGGCCACGGTGGTTCAGTGGTAGAAATGTCACCTCCATGTGGGAGACCTGCCTTTGATTCCCAGCTCACCTTGGGTGCAGCCAGTATGTGTCTGTCAGGTGAGGCTTGCTGATAACAGACCGATATTGGCTGAAAGCAGAGAACATCAGAATGACATTTACCTGTGTTTTACTGACTATGCCAAGGCATTCAACTGTATGGATCATCACAAATTATGGTAATTATGGTAAACTGTGAACATTGATCCAGAGGCGATCATTTGAACAGAAGAAGGGGCTACCGCATGGCTTACAGTCAGGAAGGCTGTGTCAGGACTATCATTTCACCATGCTTATTCAACATGGATGCTTAGCAAATAATCCAAGATACTGGACGACATGAAGAAGTCGTTGAATCAGGATGGAAGACTCCTTCGCAACCAAAGATGGCACAATGTTGCCGAAAGTGAAGATGAGTTGAAGCACTTACTGATGAAGACGAAAGCCTTCAGTATGGGTTACATATCAGCATAAAGAAAAGCAAAATTCTCACCACTAAACAAACAATAACATGATAAACAGAGACAATACTGAAGTTGTCAAGAATCTCATTTTACTTGGATCCACCATCAACAACCATGGAAGTTGAAGTCAAGAAATCAAATGACACATTGCACTAGGCAAATCTGCCACAAATGACCTCTTTAAACTATTGAAAAGCAAAGCTGTCACCTTGAGGGTTCATCTGACTAGCGCAGGGCATTTTCAGCAAAAGCTGGACAATGAATGAGGAAGACTGCAGAAAACTGATGCGTTTGGAATTATGATGGTGCAAAATACGGATCATGACTATATGTAAAAGGGACTGGCCGTAGAATGAAGAAATCTGCATTGGAAGAAGTACAGCCAGAATGATGCTTCAAAGTAAGGACGGGGAGACTGTCTCACGTGGACTGAACATGTGATCAGAAGGGAACAGTCCCTGGAGAAGGACATCACGTTTGGCAAAGTAGAGGGTCACTGGAAGCGAGGAGGGCCCTTAAAGAGCCGGCCTGACTCAGTGGCCGCAGTGACAGGCACACTCACAGCACTGACTGTGGGGACGGCACAGGACCGGGCACGGTGGCACTCTGTTGGACACAGGGTTGCTGAGCTGGAATCGACGCTAAGGCGCCAACTCTCTAAACGCACACGCGTTTACGAAAGCAACAGTCTGCAAGGTGACTGCTGTATCTGGACTTGGGGATCCAACACGACTGCAAGGACGTTTCTGTTAACTGGTGCCTCTGGCCCAGCACGAATTCCTGCAGAGGCGTCTGGCTCCAGAGCAGCAACAGCAGCCTATGCACTTCCAGACTGGCATTTCCATCCAGGCGAGTGTGGGGCCAAGGGCTAAGCCCGACTGCTCCACACGCTGCCTCCAAGACGGACACAATGTTGAGAATGACTCCCTCGTTCCTGCAAAGACTTCTCAGCACCTGCTCTACGCTCCGTCCCAGGGAACCAGGAGCAAATCTGGATGCAAATGGTGACCAGCGTCAAGTAGGAGCTGCCCTGGACTGAGCCCTGCAAACCCACGAATTCAAGGTGCAGTGGCCGACGCGGCAAGTTGAGCACAGCCCTGCTCGGCAACAACGCATGCTGCCCTTCACCCGGAACGAGGTCCAGACTGACCCCAAGCTGTCACCCCCTGTGCTCCGGGCATCACCTTCAAATCACCGTCTGGCATGCTTTCCTTTAGCTGTTTCCAGTATCAGCTGGGGGACCCTCCTTCCCAACTCCCAAATGGCCTCCCCCTGATGATCTCCCAGGGCCAGGAAAAAGCCACCTCTCCCAGGAGCCTTCCCATGCTCCAAGCTGTAAATGGCGTCTCCCACCCTGCGCACCCAGTCCACACCTCACCATCAACTCCGCCACTCATTTGTTTCTCCTTTTGAGAGCTCCATCATGTTTGTAACCCTCCTAACTCCTGAACTAGACTGGACCCCACAGAGGGCAAGACCTATGTCTGACTCACCACTGTAGGCTCCATCACACAAGAGGACCAGCTACTGGGCGTGGCTGAGCCTGCAGGCCATGTGTTAAGAAATCATCATCATCATCATCATCATCCATTGACTATTCAAAGGCCTCAGTGGAACCTTTTGATGAATTCTCGAGACCTCAGAAAACCCCCAGATAGAAGGTACCCTTATAACCCCTATTTGCAGAAGAAACCAAGGCAGAGAAACACTGACTGGTGAGTCCATGGCCACCCACCTAGTAAGTGGTGGGGCTAGGCTTTGAACTCAGGTAATAGTCCTTACACTCTCTGGTTTTACCCTCTTACTATGGCTGATGCCAACGTTAGCCAGGTTCTTTAACTCAGGGAATTACAATTTGATGTGGCCAACAATTTTGTGTCTTAGAATTGTGTGGAGCCAGGTCACTCACTCACTTACAGTCCGTCCACTGTGATGACTTTCTCTTCCTACTTCCCCAACCTCACCCTGCCAACACACCCTTCCAGATGGACAAACCACGTCTTTAAAGTCAGGAGTACTAAGGACTCACTGTGTGGCCTTCACGTCATGGGCACCTCCTTTCCTCCCCCTCTTTCCCTCAACCCACCCGGTGACGGCACATGGCTGTACCGAAAAGTCACGAGGTGTGATATGGGGACATACTAGGGTTCTGTCTCAGTATCTCCCAAGGTTCAGTGTTCTCACTTGTGACAGGACAGACAGCAGCACCCACTATATTGGTGACAGGGAAGAAGAAACCATAACGCCCTTGTCAGTCATGCAAGAGCCAGTCCTGGTCCAGGCCATCTTCTATGGACACTCGTGAATGGGTTCAGTCCCATCTCACACTGACCCTGGAATCATCACATTCGTCCACTGCTACAGATGTGGAAACTGAAGAAAAGGAGGCACCCACACAAATGTCCGGCCAGTGCCCAGCCTCAAATGACACTGGGTTAATATTAGCTCTAGTTCCTAAAAGATGGGACATGTTGCAGGGAACCAGCCCGTGTCCTTGAAGACGATCCTAGAAGCAGGCAGGCTGCAGGGCTGGGCACTGAGGGCATTACGTTGGGGCACATGTGTCTAGTGTACAAGCGGGGCTGCCCTTTTCCTGGGTGCCATCCCAGGAGAGCAGAGCTAAGTGGGTAGAGGTGACAAACCAGCCGACAACAGCTCTGGGTCAGAAGGTCTTTCTCTTTGAGCCGCGCTGCAAGGGGGGTATCACCACAGGCAGTGAGCTGCCCCCACCAAGGCAGGCAATCCCACCACGAAGATGTTGGAAGAGAAGGCAAAGGGGGGTTTTCAACTCCGGAGTCCCCCTGGGATAACAAGGCCCTGCAGGAAACGGAGGCCTCCCTCCAAGGGTCAGGAGAGGGTGGAGATCAGCCAAGTATCTCCCAACATCCAGGGCAGGGTCCTGTTTCCAGGCCCAACAGAACAGGGTTGTGAATCCAGGGTAAGGTCCTGCTTCCAGACCCAACAGAACAAGGCTGTGAAACTTCCCCTCCCCTCCAAGACAGTGTCAATGATGCTCCTCTCCCCTCCTCCAACAGGGCAAGAAAACACACACACCTTATTATCCAAAGCACCCCACAGGAGCCCATCATGGTGCCTGGAGGAAAGCAGTCCAAGTCTCCCACCCTCCCTGCACAGGCTGTTCCCTCCAGCCCTTCCCCGGCTCTGCAAGGTCTTTCTGTCTCACTCTTCTTCCTGATGGATTCTTACTCATCTCTAAGACCGAACTCAAATGTCCCATGATGCCTTTTCTGCTGCTCTGCGGCCCGCCTGGTTCTTCCCCCTTGTTCCCAAAATACTCAGGACACTCCGTTTTGAAAGCGGCTAATGCAAAGGGAGCTCTGGTAGCATAGTGGCTAAGCACTTGACTGCTAACCAGAAGGCTGGCGGTTCAAACCCACCGGCCACTCCTCGGAAGGAAGATGGGGCAATCTACTTGTGTAGTGATACTGCCTCAGAAACCCAAGGAGGGGTCGCTATGAGTCGGGTCAGACTCGACAGCACATAACAACAACACAATGCAAAGCTTTAGAACGTTATGAACCAGTTTGTCTACACTGGCACTGCTGGCATTCTAAGCCAGATACTTCTTTGGTCAAAAGTCCTGTAAACTGAAGGACTATTAGCAGCAAGTAGGGGGCAGTTCTACCCTGTCACAGGGACTGGCCAGGAGTCAAAATCAACTCCACACTGCGTAGTAACAACACTTCCCCAGAAGATGCCTGTAGTATTCTCAACCCAGATGTAACAACTAAAAATGTCTCCAGACATTGTCTCCACGTCCCCTGGGGAGCAAACTGCCATCACTGAAAACCACCAATGTAGCCTCTGGGCACCGTGGCTCGGGGCTGGCACATCCAGGCAGGGACTGTACACGTGTTTGGACACATTCAGAACCAGAAGTTGGCTGCACCAGCTGATGTGCATTTGCTGTGTGATGTAATCACCTTAGAGAAGAAACTCTGCTGCACCCCTGCTCACGGTGCCTTTTAAGGCCCCAGTGGCCTCTGTCACAGGGCTGACCGAGCCATCACCACACTGGCCTTGCTCCCAGCCACGCCTCCCACGCACCGCAGTCTGCATGCCTCTGAGCACTGCAGCCTTGGCCTGGAGTCGACTGAAACGAAGCGCTGCCCTTGAGAGATACCGCATCTGGCCATGCTGCACCTCCGATTCCCAGGCCACTCTATCCCCAGGCGGAGGAAGGGACAAGCAACACGGAAGTGTGCAAGCCTGGAAGTGGGTGAGGCTGAGAAGACTCCTACACTTCAGGAGTCACACAGGTGTAACAGGAATTTGTGAGGCATTTCCAAGGAGCGGGCCCTGAGCGCTCTCAGTCTAGGCACGGGACACCTGCAGCGAGTGACTCAGAACCAACTGGGACTCCTGTGTGAGCACGGGGCCGCAGAACCAGGGGGATGATCAGCCTGGAGGCCAGAGGCCTGGGTGTCCCCTCCGGCTGGGGGACCTCGGGTATTAATGATGAATCTGGGCTTGTATCTCCCACCATCCAGGGCAGGGTCCTGCTTCCAGCCCCAACAGAGCAGGGCACTGGCCGCCAGGGGAACGGAAGGCGATTAGCACCGCTGTCTTAGAGATGAGCAAACTGGGGTTCAAACAGAACAAAGTTACCAGCGACTCCAGAGTCAAACAGCAACCGCTGGGATCCATCTGATCCCTCAAAGAGCCCTGGTTCGTCAACGGCGTCTCAGTCTCCCCATGAAGGAAGAGAATGAGGACTGGGAGAACCGAAGCCCGGTTCTGGGGTTCTGGGCTGTGGGTCCCAGGCAGAGCTCGGCGGCTCAGTTGCTGGGCTGGCGATGGGGAGGGGCGGGAAGGGAGAATGGCGATTCCAAAGGGCAGCGCGCAGAAGGGGAACCCAGCCTCCCAGGGGAGACGGTGTCACTCGGGTTGATAGTCCTTAGGATGTCGCTCTTGCCACCGGTGCAAAAACGGTACCCGTAATGTCGCCGCCCATGACTTTGGAGCCACCCCTCTCTCCCTGGGGCAGGCTGGCCACCGCCTTCCACGCGGAGGCACACAGCGGGCACTTCACGGGCAGACCCTGTCCAGGGCCACGAGGGCGCTGCAAGGAGAAGGGGGCAGGGGCCCCGAATGCACCCAGCCTGTCACCATCGGGCTCCACCGGGAGGACCGCACCACTTTGGAGGAGCACAGGGGACGCGCCGCTTCCTGGTTCGCGCTCCCGCTCAGCCTCCGGGAGGACGGCGCTCGGTCAGCCCGCCCGCGGCGCCTTAGGAGCCCCAAGATCCAGGACGCTGCCGGGCACCTGCGAGGGCCGGGCGCGCGCCGCTGGCCTTACGGCACCCTCCGTGCGCCCGGGCGACCCGCCGTCGCCCACGGCCGAGGCGTCCGGGCGCCCAACCACGCACTCACTGATCCCTGACGGCATCCAGCCCGCCGGGCGCCGGCCCGCTCGCCGAGCCCCAGCCGCTCCGCAGGGCCGCGCTGCGTCTCGCACCAGCTGAGCTCCGGTTCCGGACAGGATGGCAGGCGGCGCTGGCGTACGGGGCGCTCTAGGGGCGGTGCTGGCTCGGAGCAGGCTCGCGCCCCGCCGGCGTGCTGACACTAAAGATGCGGAGGCTCCGACCCTGGAACCGCGGCCTCGCGAGCGGCTCACCCCACAACCGTCACCACGTAAAGTGTACGTGTCAGGCGATTGGCTCGGCTGCTGCGGCGCCAGCGCGCCTGCGCGGTGCCGGCAGCCTACCCGCCCCAGGGGATTCGCCCCCAGAAAGTGACGTATGTTGTGCGCCGCCCGTGGCCCCGAGAGAAAGGCGCAGTAGTTTGCCCCGAGAGAAAGTGCTCCAAGTGTTGTAGGGAACCAAGGGCCTTACCCAAAGAGCCAATGATCACAACGGGTTGAAGAGGGAAAGCAAAACGTTTATGGAGTAACGAGACCCAAGGAGACAGACAGTCATTTGTGTAAAATGTGTCTCCCCGAGGAAAGGGATAAACATGATTATATACGAAATGGGAGGGAGTTGAAGAGTCCTTGGACTGCAAGGAATGTATCTGTTCTCTTCCCTGGTTACTCCAGACCCAGCATTCCTCTCCGCGGGGTCCTCTTGCGTCTCAGCCGAACCCAGGCGCGGGAAAGTGTTCTGCTTAGAGGAATACATAATTGAAAATAATGAATCTAAAGAACTCAGCGTCTGTAAAGAGGTTGACTACCGTATTTACTTAAAGCAAAAGGAAGGGGAAAATAGGAACTTAGTTACTATGATTAATGTCTATTTTAATCATGCATGCTAATCTGTTAAAGTTCTGTAATTTTCAGTGAGGGGCCAAGAAATTGATAAAAGAAAAAGCTATACATTTAATGGTACAGCTGGGGTATTTCTCAGCGAATATTTCCAAAGTTGCAGGAGGCAGGACCTCAGCTGACTGTTGTTGCAGGAGTCGACCTCCTTTGCAAAGATGGGGCTTCAGGTGACAAAATGTGGCTGAGCGTGAATTTCTTGGAACATTCTACGGTATTTGAAATATAGAGTTAAAAAAAAAAAAAACTTAAAATGATGTTAAGCTAGAGTGTTATGAGAGTATAGCTTAGCACTGAAGGTACATGTTTACCACCATATCTGACACCTGTTGTCAGATGCCATCAAGTTTGTTTTGACTCATAGTGACCCTGTGTACAACAGAAAGAAACACTGCCTGGTCTTCTACCATCCTTACAGTCACCGCCATGTTTGACTCCATACACAGCCGCTGTGTCAACCCATCTCATTGAGAGTCTTCTATCGAACATCACGTGTTCCTCCAGGGACGGATCCCTTCTGACAATATGAGCAAAGTATGAGATGAAGCCTGGCCATTCTCACTTATAAGGATCACTCTTGTCCTTTCTCCAAGACAGATATTTTTTTCCCATTCTTCTAGCAGATCATGGTACATTCAGTATTCTTCGCCAACACCACAATTCAGATGTGCCAGTTCTCCCATCTGCCTCGTTCACTGTACGTTCTCACACGCATATGAGGTTACTGAAAATACCATGGCTTGGGTCGGGCGCACCATAGTTTTCCAAAGTAGGAGAGGTTTTTGAGGTGCCTGCTGTAAAATATGTTTTCTCTGTCATGTCTGTTTCTGGGGGTCCATTTTAGATATTTATCACTGATGCTGTGCGTTAAGACCCGTTGGGTATAAGAAATGTCATCTTGCATCTGTTTGACCATAGTGGGAAGACCCTCTGGGAATCTTTTACTATGGAGTGACTAATCTGTTACTATGCAGGAGGGCCACATTAGAGGAACTATTTGGTTTGCATATAATTAGGAAGCCAGGGGTCAGATCTGTTGATGGAACAAGTGTCATTAATTTAAATGAGCTGCTTCACTGGACATGTTAGTTCTCTGGGTCAAGACACTGGCAGTACTTTTTATACAGCATTTGATGATTCCAGTTAGAGTGACAGTAACTGTAAGTAATGCAATGACCTCAATTATTCCTTCCACAGTGGTGGATACATTCCGAATGACATGTTTTAAATCAATGACTATGCGGCGGAAAGGAAGGCCCTTAAAAGGAGTAGCCTGGGCTAAGATTTTCTTTGAAAGGTTCCCATTTGCTGGCCTTATTCATCTCTCGACCATTTACTTTTACTTTCTAGAATGTTTAGTCTAATGAAAAAAAAAAAAAATATATATATATTAGTCTAATGAAGACTTTGATGATAGGAATGTATTTCCAGTGTGACACTTAAATGGAATGATACATTGGCCTGTCATTCTAAAACAAGTCAGACACGACAATGCCTAAGCCTAAGACCCAGGATTAAGTTTTGGTCTTTGTGTTCTGAGGACCTTGCTCCTCCGCAATGGAATATGGAGACCTATGGGACACAAATTACATCCTTTCCGATACTGTATCTGCAGGGCAAAGAATGAAAACTAGAAAGATGGTAGCAGTGCTAAAGAAAAACGGTTGTAAAGAAACTTCTGGGCAGCACATAAAGTCAATGCCTAAGTGGTCACAGAGATCAATTTTTTAAGTAATTAATATTAAATACAGAATGATGACTGACAGTTTTCATCTACCCAGGGACGGTTATTAAGTACACAAACTTCAAGGTTATGTAATAGTAATAAGATGGCAGTGTACAAGGTCCAAGGATTTTAGCTCTACTGATGTGATCTTGTTCCATGATCTGGGAGCAAGCTGTCTACCTCATGGAGTCGTCTTAATTCTGGCTGTTGGGTCAGATAAGTTAATGCTTATTTTTGGCCTGGACAGCCCACTCCGGAGCTGCAGTTTAATCAGGACAGGCAAATCCAAGTTTTAACTCAGTAATGTAGTGGCACACGGATTAGTAAAGAGAACTACATCTGGTCCTTTCCTTCAGAGAGTCTTCACTGAGGTCCTTTCTTTTCAGTATACATGATCCCTGGGAACAACATTAGGCTGATTTGGTTTTTAGTCACTAAAGGGCTCTTTAACCTGTGAAAACATTCTTTGGAGTATTGGATCTGTATAGCAGAAAGGGAAGCAGTTTAATTACAGGCATTACACAGGCATTTCATATAACATTGTCTTGGAGGCCAAATAAAATAATTATTGATTTATCCTAAATATATATATACCAAGACTATCAAGTTTCTGATCATCTAAGATGGTAATGAAAACTCCATGGGTAAACAATAGGAACTCTCTAGTTAAACCATTGGCTTTGGTAATGCTAAATTTAAAAGAAAGAAATTTACAACCAAGTTAGCCATTTGAAAAATAGTGCAATCATTACATAATGGTATGCACTGTTGTCTAATATCAAGCAAAAGCATGAGGAGCAGTACCAAGATAGACATTTTTAACCGAAACTTCTTCTCTTGATTTCCCACCATGCTTCATGTAATCTGTAACTTAGGAAATGAAACTTTTCAGCACTTTTCTTTTTATAAAACAGAAAAACCTTTTGTGACTTTCCATGAAGTTTCACATTGTGAAGAGTTCATTACAGGCCACAACAAAACAAGACTAAAGGTCCTGAAGGTAAAAACTTTTTTTTTTTTTTTTTTTTTTAAGTCATGCTGCTTGCTTAGAAATTTACCCTTGTCTTCAACCCCATAATCAAAATGTTGCTATTTTAACAGTGAGAAACGAAATTCTTTGTTTTATACACTATTTAACATTAAAGCCCCTAATATACCTATGGTCCCTTTAAGTAGCAAAATGAACACACTCATTAGTGTGGCACAATGTTCAAAGACTGCCAACCGAAAGCTTGGTGGCTTGGATCCACTGGCTGCGCAGAGGGAGAAAGGCAAGGCAGAAAAGATTTACAACCCTGGAAACCTCATGAGGCAGCTCTGCTATGTCATGAAGGATTCCTATGAGTCAAAATAGACTTGTCAGCACTGGGTCTGGTTTGATTTTCTCTGTAGCATAATATAAACTTTTAAATTAATATTTATTAATATCACTAAGTTATCTAAAAAGGAGCTCCGGTGACACAGTGCTTTGGCTGCCAACTAAAAGATCAGTGGTTTGAACCCAACAGCTGCTCTGTGGATGAAGGATGAGGCGGTCTGCTTCTGTAAACATTTACAGTCTTGAAAACCCTATAGGAATTGCTGTCACTTGGAATCAACTCCATGGCAGTGAGGTTTTTATTTTTATTTATTTATTTTTTTTAATTGTGATTTGGGTGAAGATTACAGAGCAAATTCACTTTCCATACAGCAATTCACATACACTTTGTCTCATGACATTGACCACAATTCCCACAATGCCACAGCTCCCCTCTCACTTCCTCCCCATAGTTGCCTCTTCCCTGTGTCCATCCCTCCATGCATCCCTACCCCCTGAGCTGTCTCCCTGTGCATAAGCAGCCCTTCTTTCTCCCATGATTGTTCTCTCCAGTGAGTGTATCTACCTCAGGTACATGTTCAACTCGTATGCCTTTCTATTGTTCGGTTGGAAACCACGGGTGTGGGTTCAATTCCAGATCTGAAGGGCAGCTAGGGGCCATAGTCTCAGTGGTTCTACCAGGCTCTATCAGACCAGCAAACCTGGTCCCACCCCTCTTTTTTTTGTCTCCAAATGATTTTGAGTTTTGTTCACATTGTTCTCCCTATCAAGGATCTCCTACATAGATCCCCTTCCAAATGGTTGACACTGGTAGCCGGGCACCATCTAGTTTTTCTGCTCTCATAGTCATATAGGCTACAGACTGGACAGTGTACCAGTCGCTAGGACTGATTGTATCCATGAAGTTTTGTTTTTCTTTGCTCTGGACGAGGAGAGAGTCATCGTTGCATCTAGATGGCAGCTTGCTAGCTTTCAAGATCCCAGTTGCTACTTGCCAAAGTAGGAGTTGGAACAATGTTTTGTGTAGTATGTTATGCCAGTTGAGCTTGATGTCACTTGCAACTATGGTCCCGAGCCCACAGGTTCAACTACACGGTCCCTCTGGGTAGCTGGCTGTGACCAAGCAGTGACTACCACCTTGCCTCTTGTCAGCTATTCTGGGAATTCAGATCATTCACATAAACTTACAGGACCACTGTCTGCCAACCCTATACATGTTCTTGGGTACACTACCCGCTTCATAGACATACCTAATCGTTCAGCCTGTCCACCCATCTGTCCACCTGTATACCCATATTTGCCTTCACTGACAACACAGTACTTACCATGCCAAAGGGTTCATCTTTGTTGTCTGTACCTCCCATGTACCTCTCTATGTCTTTCTCTTCCTCAGTGCCACCATATTGCATGGCAGTGAGTTGAGCTCTGGTAGCATAGTGCTTAAGGCACTTGACTGCTCACCAGAAGGCTGGCGGTTCAAACCCACCAGCCACTCCTCAGAAAGAAGGTTGGGCAATCCTACTTCCGTAGTGATACTGCCTCGGAAACCCAAGGAGGGGTCACTATGAGTCGGGGCCGACTTGACGGCAAACAACAACAACAACAACAAAGATCTTAGAGATTATTTTAAGCCCACATGGAGCCAACACAATTACTTTGGAAATTAGGTTTGTTTAAATATTCTAAGTTTTCATTTAAACTTTTTACTGTTTTTCCTATTTCCGGAATTTAAATTTAGCTGTTAAGATTTTGCCAACTAGTTTTTGAAATCACAAGGGTTTTTGCTTAACCGGCAAATTTATGAATCCGTGTTTCTGGCTAAGGACAGAAATGTTTCCCTAGGCCATTCTGACTGAGTCTCACTGCAATTTCTGTTTAAGCTTTTTAGAGTTATCCTGCAATAGAGAGAAACTGCCCACAGTTCATCCATGATGGAGATCCACTCATTTTTCTGATAGCTACAGTAAAACACCATTTAATTTTTTCTTTTATCTTAAAAAGGCCTACACCAAGTTTGGGAGAGGTCCTTCAGAATCTTCCCTAAAGGTCTTAAAAGCTTGCAAGTGGCCATCTAGATGCAATAACCGGTCTTTCTTTATCCAGAGCAAAGAAGAATGAAGAAGACCAAAACCTCATGAAAACAATTAGTCCAGGGAACCAGTGTACCATTCAAACCTCACCCTACAGGACCATGAGACCAGAAGAACTAGATGGTGCCCAGCTACCACTGTAAAACACAGAGAAAGGGATCAGTGCAGGAGATCCTTGATGGAGTGGGAGAAAAATACGTAACAAAGTCAAAATCATTTAAAAAAGAAAGTACCGCACTTGCTGGTCTTATAGAGGCTGGTGAAACTCCCTGAGACTATGACCCCTGATCACCCTTCAGGTCTGGAATTGGTTTATATATGGCTTCCACCAAAGAACAGACATGCGTGTAGGTTGAAAATTTACACTGGGCAGGTAAACGCCTTAGAACAATCCACATGGGAGATAAGCAGGATGGTATTTGCACAGGGAGATAGCAGAGGGCAAAAATGAATAGAAAAGGACACCGGGAAAAGGTAACCACAGGAAGGAAATGGGGAGAGAGCTGTTATGTTATGGGGTTGGGATTGATGTCATGCAACAAAACGTGTATGAATTGCTATATGGCAAATGAATTTGTAGACTTTCACTCAAATCACAACAGAAAGAAAAAACCTCCCGAAAGCTCCATGACCTCAGACTGGGGCCCAATAAGCCTCATTTCTGTCTTGCCCTCCCCATCTTTGGCTCACATTTAATCAGTCATCCCAGTTCACCTTTCATCTGCATATGTTCAGATTGGCCTGGGTATTTTGAAAGAATAAAGATAACCAATTTTACTATTCTCTTGCTAAGCAGGTTTCTTGTTTTGCTTTTTTCTTTATCACAACTAGGAGCAAGCCCCGCCCCCCCCCCCACACACACACATAGGCTTCTCCTCTGCCTCTGGAACTGCTAGTTTCACTGTAAGACAAAATTACCTCTTTCTTCAAATAAAACACTTTCTATAATACGTAACAACATACTTGGAAAAACTTCACTTTCAAGAACGTCATAAACATAAAAACCGTTTGTTAAAAATGAAATCATTTTCATGAACTCTTTGGAATATTAGTAGTGTCTAATTTATGAACACTTCAATTTGTCAGTACACCAATCAGAATGAGTTCCTTGAAGAAATATTATCATCTAATTTAATAATGCCATCCAAAGGTAAAAATGGTATTTTCATAATCCTGTCTTTTGTGTAGGAGCTCTGGTCTTGGCTGTGGTTAAATTACTGGGCTATTAGTCAAAAGGTCAGTGGTTTGAATCTACCCATTGCTCCATGGGAGAAAGAAGAGGTAGTCTGTTTTCAAGCTTTGAAAACCCCATGGGGCAGTCTTTATTATAGAGTCGTTATGAGTCAGGAAGGAGCTCTGATAGCATAGTGCCTAAGGCACTTGACTGCTCACCAGAAAGCTGGCGGTTCAAACCCACCAGCTACTCCTCAGAAGGAAGGTTGGGCAATCCTACTTCCGTAGTGATACTGCCTGGGAAACCCAAGGAGGGGTCGCTATGAGTTGGGGCCGACTCGATGGCAAATAACAACATGAGTCAGACGATAAGACGGCTTTGGTCATGTTGTCAGAAGGGACCATTCTCTGGAGATGGATGTCATGCTTGGTCAAGTGGAGGGTCGATGAAAGAGGGGAAGGCCCTCAATGAGATGGACTGACACGGTGGCTGCAAATGGGCTCAGGTGCTGTTGGGATCGTGAGGCTGGCGCAGGATCGGGCAGTGTTTTCTTCTGTTTTACATAAGGTCACTATGAGTCAGCAACAACTCAATGGCACATAGGAATCAGAACTGACTCTATGGCAGTGTTTGCTTTTTTTTAAATCTTTTGTGTGCTTTATAGAAGTTTTTGGAGAAAGCAATTTAGAATAATTTGTTTCTTTTTAAGGGCTCTCATACTCAAAATAATCAATTTATCGATTACTTTCCAAATGAACCAATTTGTATTAAAGTTTCTCAGAGTAGCTATTGAAACCCTAATTCATAGGATAGGTTCAAAAAGCAGTTTTATTTGGAGCTGAGGCTTAGAGCAACCTCATGACAACACAGAGAGGGGGGGAAAAAGGAAACAGATTGAATGCTGTCTCTAGATTAGAACCAGAATCCTCAAGACAGCATGTCATCCACTTTTCTACGTGACCCGCCTCAGATTTCAGCCAGGTGGAAGCCATCCTTAGTGAGAATCACACACTGAGTGTCTGAAACAAGTTTAATAAGACTTACCTGGTCTCTGCCTGGGCTTTTCCTGCAAACAAAAACTCATTGCTATGGAGTCAGATCTGACTCATAGTGACCCCTCCTTGGGTTTCTGAGGCAGAATCACTATGGAAGTAGATTGCCCACCCTTCTTTCTGAGGAGTGGCTGGTGGGTTTGAACCGCCAGCCTTCTGATTAACAGTCGAGTGCCTTAGGCACTGCGCCACCAGAGCTCCCAGGCTTTTCCCTATGATTTTCTATTTTATGAAGATCAACAACAGCCTAACATTCTTAAAACAGCACAACACAACACAAAACAACACATACATAAACAAGTTGCCACATAATTCCAAGGTGTTTCAGTTACTTCGACCTACCTTAAAATTGTGGGGATCTCCCTCAGATCTAGTCTGAGAAATCTTGTCCTCAACCTGGACAAGTAACCGTTGCCCCTAAAAGGGCCAGTGGCTCTCTGAAGAGTGACTTGGTAATCACATGCCAGTGTCTACTGCAGAAAACAGCACTGTGGCCATAACAAATATGTGAGCCACTGAAGTATTCTAGAGGTCAGCCTGATCTTCAGATGTGGCGTTCCTCATCTTAGCAAGCAACAGCACGTGTTTCTGAACACACAAAACTTCTGCTTTCCTTTAATTAGCACATGTGGAGACAGACTTTCCAGAGTTCAGCACGTGCAATTTCTCTTGAAATTTGTAAATCTGCAGATACAATCAGGCACTCCTGGAGGTGCTAAAATACAATCTTCAGACATGCAAGAGTGGCATCTGAGATCAAAGGCCGTCTTATCAAGAGAGATTTATTGCAGAATACAGACGGTTCGGACTAGGAAGATGTCAAGAATTCAGAGTGAGGACGGCTGCTCTGCTGGACAGTGAGGAAGAAGACAATTTTCCACAGTTGGAGTAGGAACTAAAATTTACAAAATCATAATTGTCTGAAAGACAATTAGGAGAATCAAAGGCAATATATCTAAAAGCAGGGACTTAGCAGGAATAGAAGGATAAGGCGGCACTCGGGTGGCACAATGCCTAAGGCATTTTATTGCTAATCAGAAAGTTGGCAGTTCAAACCCACCAGCCACTCCGCAGAAGGAAGACAGGGCAATATACTTCTGTAAAGTTTTACTGACTCAGAAACCCAATGGGGGTCGCTATGAGTCAGAATCAACTCGATGGCAGGTTTTTTTTTTTTTTTTTTGAGTAGAAGGATAACATGGGATCACATGAATGGTTAAGGGTACATATTTCCCATCAGATGTTCTTTCCAGTTACTACAGGATGTTCACAAGACAATGGCAGGATAGGATTTTTGGACAACCTGCTGTAAAAATCACATCTATTTCTGGCGGTCCATTGTAAAAATTTACCAATAATTTGAATTAAGACCATTCACATAGAAGCTGTCACATCTTACATCTGATTGACCACAGTGGAAAGACCCTCTGGAAACAGATGTTCTGCACCTGCCAGACCTCAGAGACAAAGAATGGACCACAGCAAGGTTCGAGGAGCTGCTGTAAGAAACGGAAGCTTCACAATCCAGCAGGGATCCCAGACTCGTGTTAAGACTTTAAAAGAGAGGCAAGGCTCCACTTGCAAGCTGCTCTATTTACTCGGAAGTGCCTCTGAATTTCAGCCCTCATACAGCCTTAGACCAGTGTCACTGCCAGCACCTCAGTCTGCAGCAGGAGCAGACCCTGGAATGGCTACAAACACCCTCTCTCACAGAAGTCTGACTGAGCCGGTAAAAATGGCTGCCTTCTGCTCCTGAGTCAACATGGTGTGCCTGGCTACACAGACTCTCTTCTAGATCTGTTTCCGTATTCTCAGAGACTCTAGCTCTGCTCAGATCAAAAGCAGGATCCTCTCTTCATGTAGCTATGACTCGGGATAGTGGTGGGAGCATGTAAGGCAGAGTTAGCTGCCAGGGAGCCATCCTCTGTTGATTCTGGAAACCTGGGATGGCGCCTGGGGCCATCTTAGAAGAGAGCACTGTTGAAGTCTGGGCCATCATCCCAGCAGCTATGTACTGCTGGCATTTTGCCCTCCGTGCAACAAAGTCCCTTGGCTTGCATCTATAAGACTTATTGAGATTTATTGCCTCAATAAGTCTATTGTTCGTCCATAGTGATGAATGAAGAAGAAATTGGAATTGTCCATATAAACTTATGGCAATGTGTTAATCTCTGGTTCCCAGGTGCCACATTTGGCAAACCCACACAGGTCACAAAATGAAGCGACACGAAAAGATTAATGGTGTTTTAAAAGGAACGCGGGCCAGGCAGATGCCCTGCATATTTTGCGAGAACGACCCCTTGTTGTACTTTATTTATATGTTTATATGCTTACATCATCATTCTTGGAATCCATACAATCAGCTTATTCGCTACAGAGTTAAAGTTTTACTCCTCTACGTGCTCAGGGACAACAGGTGGTCATTAAAGCAATCACAGAAGCCTCCTCAGGAATAAGGAGTGTAAAATGATAAATGTTTACTAGGGCACAGTGACCCAAAGAATGAAATATCCCAATAAGATAAAAACATGGACTACTGGAATAACATCTACTTTTAATGCTTGATGTTTTTTCAAGTAAGCATTTAAGGCCTTGCTTTCTCTTGCTGCTGTTGGGCATTTGCCTAGCACTCATGTCCTTTGATGAATTTTCTCTTGGTCTCCAACACCCTGGTAAGAATAAGTGGATTCTCTTCCCCAATGTTAAGTGGGCGCTTGCTGCTGGATCCCTCGTTGGCTATGCACATTTGACATATACCATTATCATCAATGTGGCCGCCATGCCTCAGTCTGGGCTGCGTAAACAGATGAATAGCTAACACCTAAGCTGGTGGTATAACAGTTTTCAAATCACTGCACATTATCAATCCTCATGCATAAGTTAAACTTTTTCCTGTTTGAGATTATCTACAGTAGACATCTAAGGGGGAATTGAATATCACAGACATGGTTTTAGACTAGTTTTAATGCAAAATATGACATTGATTATTTCTCTGCTGAATTTAGAGACCATTTAAAGAATAGATTTGATGCATTGAACACCAATGACCGAAAACCAGATGAACTGTGGGATTACATCAAGAACATTATACATGAAGAAACCAAAAGGTTATTAAAAAGACAAGAATGGAAGAAAAGACCAAATTGGATGTCAGTAGAAACTCTCAAACTTGCCCTTGACTGGAGAGTAGCTAAAGCAAATGGAAGAAATGACAAGATAAAAGAGCTGAACAGAAGATTTCAAAGAGCAGCTCGAGAAGACAAAGCCAATCACTATAATGAAATGTGCAAAGACCTGGAGTTTGAAAACCAAAAGGGAAGAACACGCTTAACATTTCTCAAGCTGAAAGAACTGAAGAACAAATTCAAGCCTCAAGTTGCAATACTGAAAGATTCTATGGGCAAAATATTGAATGATGCAGGAAACATCAAAAGAAAATGGAAGAAATACAGAGAGTCACTGCACCAAATAGAACTGGTTGATGTTCATCCATTTCAGGAGGTAGCATATGATCAAGAACCAATGGTACTGAAGGAAGAAGTCCAAGCTGCACTGAAGGAACTGGCAAAGAACAAGGCTCCAGGAACTGACAGAATACCCATTCAACAAACAGATGCTGCTCTGGAGGCACTCGCTCATCTATGGCAGGAAATTTAGAAGAGGGCTACCTGGCTAACTGACTGGAAGAGATCCATATTTGTACCCATTCCAAAGAAAGGTAATCCCACAGAATGTGGAAATTATCAAACAATATCATTAGTATCACATGCAAAAAAAAATCTTGCAGGAGATTCAAAAACGGTTGCAGCAGTATATTGACAGAGAACTTCCAGAAATGCAAGCTGGATTCAGAAGAGGATGTGGAACAAGGGATATCATTGCTGATGTCAGATGGATCTTGGCTGAAAGCAAAGAATACCAGAAATATGTTTACTTCTGTTTTATTGACTACACAAAAGCATTAGACTCTGCAGATCATAACAAATTATGGATGATATTGAGAAGAATGGGAATTCCAGAACACTTAATTATGCTAATGAGGAAACTGTACGTAGACCAGAAGGCTGTTCGAACAGAACAAGAGGATACTGCATGGCTTAAAATCAGGAAGGGAGTGCATCGGGGTTGTTTCCTTTCACCATAGTTATTCAGTTTCTATGCTGAGCATATAATCTGAGAGGTTGGACTATATCAAGAAGAGCATGGTGTCAGGATTGGAGGAAGACTCACTAACAACCTGTGATAAGCAGATGACACAACTCTGCTTGCTGATTGTGAGGATGACTTGTGTAAGGCCACAGTAAGGAGAAGAGGAAGCACAAAAGTGAGGTTAAAGAGAAGTTTTTATTCTGAATTTCCAGGTGAGGTTTACGGGTCCCTGAGAGGGGCCCGGGTGAGGTTCATGGGTCCCTGAGAGGGGCCTGAGAAGTCGCACTGCCTGGCTGGGGAGGGGATGGTTTATAGTCTTGTGGAGGACCTAAGTGGGGACACTAAGGAAATGGTGGGGTCCAATTAGTTGTTAGCATGGGTCTGTACTTAATTAGCATGAGGAGGTTTCATAAGAGGAAGTTTGCCACTGCATGGGACTTTCCAGTCTGGGCGGGTTCTGCCACTTTGGTTGTCTTATCAGGCTGTCTCATCAGGGCCTGACACCCGGAGGAAGCTGCTAACTGAAATATTGGTGGCTTGGGTTTGCTTCGGCCTAACAACTTGAAGCCCTTACTGATGAAGATTAAAGAATACAGTTCACAGTATGGATAACAACATAGAGAAAACAAAAATCCTCATGACTGGACTAACAAGCAGCATCATGATAAATGGAGAAAAGATTGAAAGTTGTCAAAGATTTTATATTAACTTGGTTCCACATTCAACACCAATGAAAGCAGCAGTCGGGAAATCAGATGACATTGCACAGGGCAAATCTGCTGCAAAACACCTTTAATGTGCTAAAGTGCAAAGATGTCTCTTTGAAAACTAAGGTGTGCCTAACCCAAGCCATGGCATTTTCAGTCGCCTCATGTGCATGTGAAAGCTGGACAGTGAATAAGGACGACGGAAGAAGCTGAAGCCAGTGAAGGATACTGAAAGTACCACAGATGGCCAACAGAATGAACAAATCTGTCCTGGAGGAAGTGCAGCCAGAATGCTGGTTGGAAGGGAGAATGGCCAGACTGTCTCACCTACTTTGGTCATGTGAGAAGGGACCATTCCCTGGAGAAGAATATCATGCTTGTTAAAGTGGAGGGTCAATGAAAAAGGAGAAGGCCCTCAAGGAGATGGATTCACACAGTGGCTGCAACGATGGGCTCAGGTGGATGGGATTGTGAGGGTGGCACAGGACAGGCAGGGTTTCATTCTGTTGTACATAGGGTTGCTATGAGTCAGAGCCAGCTTAGTGGTACCTAACAACAACATGGGGATCTAGCTTCTGTTAGGTGGAACTGGCTCAAATGAAGTATGCAGGCTAACGAAATGTAACATAATGGTGATAAATAGAAATTCAAATTAAGTTCCAACAATCTAGCACAAATTCATGTGTTCTTTTAGATTTTTCATTTTGAGGGCAACTGAGAAGGTGGCTCTACCTATTGTGGGGTTGAATGTCATGGAAACGTCCCACCCAACATTTTGCAAATTGAGGATTCCCTTGTGAAGATCTCCTACTGAGTCAAAACTGCACTTTGAAGTCTGTTTGTGGATCCCTTGTTTAGTGGCCACAGGACTGACGAAGTGGAGGAGCCCCCATGTGACTAAAGGATCTGAAGCATATAAGAGACAGGAGCATGGGGGGGAATGGTCAACTCTGTGCGTGGGGGCAGCTTTGCAGGCCCAACAATTTCTGCCACAAGGGGGCGCCAGAATACAGAGGATGGTGGGATAGGGAGGGGTCAGAGGGATGCAGTCCTAGGAGAGTTGGTCATTGCAGGCCAGCTGGGCAAGATGGGTAGAAGGGCATCAGCTAGTGTTTCCAGGAAATCACACTGCAAGGGTCTCCCTGCACCTACACCCACCTACCGTTGCCAATCCTCCGGGACCTGAGAGCTCCAAGCAGACAACAGTTCTCCTAGTGGGAGTTGGCAAGTTGCCCAAGTATGAGCCAACACCAAGCCATGTTCTTGTCAGGACTCACACAAGGACACGTCCTGGAAATGCTGAAGGACATAAATTGATTTTAAAACTTGAAAGCCCAGCATCACATAACTGAGATAAGGTCCTACTGTGGCCAGTGGGGCCACACTGGAGTGCTGGTCCAGGGCGAGAGCCACGAGTGGGATTTGCTTGGTTGGGAGTATTAGATTTGTTAACTAGAGATCCCATTTGCTCAGTTCTGGGCCTTAATGTGAAATGCCCTATTTTCCCCTTAAACAGAATGGGACATTGGCAGTGGCCATGTTCTGGGATCCCATAGAATTCATGGCAAGTTGGTTGTAAATGAGGAAGAGGGCCTAGTGATGTCCTACTGGCTTTTGTTTTCCCATTTGCATCATATATTTAGGAATCATATCCCAAGAAAAGACCAAACCCACTGTGCAGGCCCCTGAGAAGAGGATGAGGCTGTCCTACGGTGGTCGCTCAGGCCTGGTGGCCTCCCCTACCCTCTTCCCCCACTGACACACATTGCAGTCTTCTTACAGACTGAGCAAGGAGTCCTCCTCGGCCTCCTGCAAAGCACTGTATGGGTAACATACAGGGAAATCTCAAGCCCTTCACACAATCCCACTCTGCTTTCAGACAATCCAAATACTCCTTCACTGAAACTTCATCCAAGGTTGATCCTTCTTCAAAATCTAGTAACTACCTTTTGCTTTGGTTGCGATATGCATTCTCCTGTTAACGTACTTTGCTTTGTTGCAATAAGGTGTGTGGGGGGAGGAAAAACCACCTCATATTGTCAAACTGTTTAAGTTCGTTGTTAGGGCTCTTTGGCTGTTTAGAATAGGAAAAGTGGAAGGCACACAAATGCTAGCGATGTAATAGGAGAGAGACGGGTTGAAAGCACAGGCTGACTGAACTACTATCAGGCAGGCTCAAATGAAGGGCTATGCAGCCGGAAAAAACTGGGTAAGGAAGAGCACCAGGAACTGAGACAGATCCATTTCCAGGATGTTTTCTTAAGTGGGGCAAAGAACATTTATGTGAAGATAACATGACAGATAACTAAGGAATGTTATATATGCATTTACCTAATCTGAGGGAGGGCTATTTCTCAGAAATGCTGAAAAGTGACTCCAGAAACACTACAATTGGAAAAGGTTATTAAAATGGGAACGGTTGGTAAGTGGTGGTGATACTAACAGAGCACAGGTGGGAGGGAAGGAGTCAAAGAGTTCTGAGTACACCTTTTTATATAGTTTTGAGTTTTGAGCCATGTGGAAGTTCTGTTTGTTAAAGAAATGTAAAAATGAAAGCATACTTTCAAATGAAATGCAAACACAACCCACTGAACATATGAAATGCCATGGCCTGCCAGTGTGCCCTACTGTGGAGGCTGGTATATTGCTGATGCAGGAAGCTCTGCTACCAGTATTTCAATCTAAAGAAGGTTTAGAGGAGCTTCCAGACTGAAGCCAACTAAGGAAGAAGGCTTCATGACCCACGACAGAAGCCGAGTGAATGAAAACCTACAGGTGACAAGAACACACTTCCGAGATAGCGGACAATATTTATGACTATATATATATATATACTGTGTTATGTGGAACACCATCCAACACAGTGATGAGTCCCCAAGATAGGAAGGGGCTGCATACAAGGAATCATGAAGATGATGCAGGACTGGTGACATTTTGTTCTGTAACAAATAAGGCCAAGGAGCCACAGCAGCACAATGGGTAAGTACTTGGCTGCTAACTGGAAGGTTGACAGTTCAAATCCACCAAGTGTCTCTATGGGAGAAAGAGCTGGCAATTTGCTTCCATAAAGACAGCAGCCTAGGAAACCCTATGGGCCAAATTTACTGTGACAAACAGAGTCACAATGCGTTAGAATTGACTCAAATGAACCTAGCAACAACAATATACATAGATTGGAGCCAACACAATGGCAACAAACAAAATCAAACTGATCACATAAACATGCAGAGGAGTTTGTGCTCAAGGAAATGTCTGAGCATAATCTTATATATAAGCCTTCATGTAAGCATACAATTAGTAAGTACAAAAATGAAGTCATGTGCTGCATGATGTCCACTCAGGCAATGACTGCACACACGTGTCCGTGGTCCCATATAGACAAAACAGAGAATCAGAGAATGGGACATAGCAGACATACCTGGACTTAACTAACACAGCAGCTTCCTGCATACCAGACATGTTATCTCATGTCTCCTGCATACCAAGTCATTGCATGTTGTTATGTCCCATCGAGTGGGACCCGACTCATAGCGACCCCTCCTTGGGTTTCTGAGGCAGCATCACTACGGAAATAGATTGCCCCATCTTCCTTCCGAAGGTATAAGATGTAAATAAGCTATAATACATGTCGTTAGTCATGATAAAACCAGGTTTCTTCTAAACTGTGTATGTATTGTTGTTGTTATGTGCCATCAAGTCAGATCTGACTCATAGCGACCCTCCTTAGGTTTCCGAGGCACTATCACTACAGAAGTAGATTGTCCAACCTTCCTTCTGAGGAGTGGCTGGTGGGTTTGAACCGCCAGCCTGCTGGATTGCAGTCAAGTGACTTAGGCACTGCGCCACTAGAGCTCCTAGTATGTATTGTACAGACATAAAATAGTAGACAGTGCCAGGATGTACCATTTACACCATTCTTCCCATGAATGTTTTCTGCTTCATCTTAATAACTTGCGTTAAGCAAATATTTCTGAAAACCATTAGCATTTGACCCTAAAATACATCTGTGTGCCCCATATGGGCTAGCCAACTTCCACTTAGCAAGTTTTCCCCATGTCACCCAAAACTCTTAAAAAGGTCCTGCTTCACCTCACTCTTTGGAATTTAGCTTAGACTTAGCTGAAGTATCTCTCTGCCTGTCATACCCTGAATAAAATCTAGTGTGCTTATTTAAAATTATCTGGCACCACTTCTTTAACATTTTAAAGAGTTATAACCTTAAACTTGTAGTGAGTATAGGAGCATCAATTTATGATATGTGTAGTTTAGATGTTGAAAAAAAGGTTGAGACAAACTTGACTCAATGGCAAGAGGTTTGGGTTTAGCACTGAGACCATGTATTGCACAGACCGTGACTTTTAAAAGGAAGCAGAGGTTTAGGCAGAAATGAATGATTCCAAGCCCACAACAGGAAAGTACAAAATAATCCAGGATTTTTTTTTTTTTTTTTTGCATTGAAACACTCATAGGGTTGTGTCAGCAAACTGTGTAGCTACTGTAATTAAGAAACTGAATGAACTTTCATTTTAATTAATTTAAATATAACAGTAAACTTGATTCAATTACAGGAAAAGTACGTTTGGAGTAACCCGACACAGTGAATCTACTTTTTGAACAATAAAATATATGATATATACTGCTTCTGGATTCTGGCAGACTGAGTACAATAGGAAGAAAACATAAAATAATCCAAAATATATGTATATTAATTACTTTGGTTGTAAATTTCATGTACAGTTTTTAAAATGAGAATGAGTAACTTGATATATGAGGTGAAATAAGACTTCACTGAAAATTCCACAATTACATTTTAAATTTTCTAATATATTAAAATATTTTAAATCACATCTTTGACTTGTATTACATTTGCATTAGACAGAATTGTGCTAAAACCAACATCTACTTTACAACAAACTGATAAAATCATGATAAACCTAATATAGCAAAACCTGTGAGAGCCAGAAATCAACAAGACTGCCTTGGTTCCTCCAGGTGTTGCATGTAGTCCACCTTTCACAGGGTTCTTACCACACTTCTCTCATTCTCCATTAAGAATGCTACTTCACAGATACCTAGTGAGTTTTCCTTCTCTGACAGGTATCTGACATTCAGTTTTTTGGCTTTCACAGGTTTCAGAATACAGAACACTTGAACATTTTACTAAACAAGCAGGAAAATATACTCTGAGGCAGATTAAACAGAACTAAAAAGAAAAAGGCAATGTGGAAATCTTGTTTGGATCCTAGCTTCAAGTAACTGAATACCTGTAATAGGTACTTCATGGGCAACTGGAGAAATTTTCATTTGTTGTGTGGGATAATGAAGATCTGTGCTTTTTGGTAGGAAATGGCCTTGTTTGTAGGAAGTACATGCTTAAAAGGGGAAGTGAATGTCTGCAATTAACCACTGGTAGTTTCAGGATAAGTGCATGTGCATATATGTGTGTATGTATATACATACATACACACACACACACTCCTTACATTTATAAAGTCTTCCCCACCCAACCTTTTTATGTAATTAACGAAGTTTCAGGATTTCAAAAAAGAATCCACATTCTGTACATTCAAAACTTTCCTCTCCAGAGTGATTCCTTATGTATTCAACAAGGTAAGAGAAATAAGTAAATACTTTCTGACATTCCTCACATTCATAAATTCTCTCCCACTGTGAGGATATTTATAATCAATAAGCCCTGGACACTGAAGGTTTTCCCACATTCCTTACCGCAAGCCTCTCTCTGCACTCTGAGTTCTTATGTGTGCAATGAACTGTGAGGACTTGCAAAACATTTTGTAGCATTCCTTACATTCATAAGGCTCTCTACACTGTGAATCTTCATATGTATAATGAGGTCTTGCTGTAATCTTTATATTAATAAGACCTCCCTGCACTGTGAGTTCTCATATGTTTAGTGAGGTGTGAGGAAGCATGAAAGGCTTTGCCACATTCCTTACATTCATAAGGCCTCTCTCCACTGTGAGTTCTCATATGTATAGTGATTTTTGAGGACTGACTAAAGCCTTTGCCACATTTCTTACATCTATAAGGTTTCTCTCCGCTGTGACTTCTTAAATGTGACGTGAGGGCTGATGGGCAAGTAAAGGCTTTCCCACATTCCTTACATTCGTAAAGCCTCTTTCCACTGTGAATTCTCAAATGTATAATGAGTTGTGAGGAATTACAAAAGGCTTTGCCACATTCCTTACATACATAAGACCTCTCTCCACTGTGAATTATCATATGTCTAGTGAGGTTTGAGGATTGATGAAAGGCTCTGCCACATTCCTTACAAACATAAGACCGCTCTCCACTATGAATTCTCCCATGCATATAGAGATTAGAGAGCTTAACAAAGGTTTTGCCACATTCCTTGCATTCATAAGGCCTCTCCCCATTGTGAGTTCTCCTATGTAGAGTGAGGCATGAGGAATGCCTAAAGGCTTTTCCACATTGTTTACATTCGTAAGGTTTCTCTCCACTGTGAGTTCTCATATGTGGAATGAGGTGTGAGGCCTGACGAAAGGCTTTGCCACATTCCTTACATCCATAAGGTCTCTCTCCACTGTGACTTCTTAAATGTGAAATGAGGGCTGGTGGGAAAGGAAAGGCTTTGCCACATTCCTTACATTCATAAGGCCTCTCTCCACTGTGAGTTCTCATATGTCCAGTGAGGTGTGAGGAAAGACGAAAGGTTTTGCCACATTCCTTACATTCATAAGGCCTCTCCCCACTGTGAATTCCCATATGTCTAGTGAGGTGGAAGTAAAGACGAAAGGCTTTGCCACATTGCTTACATTCATAAGGCCTCTCTCCACTGTGAGTTGTCATATGTGCGGTGAGGTGTGAGGAAGCACGAAAGGCTTTGCCACATTCCTTACATTCATAAGGCCTCTCCCCACTGTGAATTTTCATATGTTTAGTGAGGTGTGAGGGAAGACGAAAGGCTTTGCCACATTCCTTACATTCATAAGGCGTCTCCCCACTGTGAGTTCTCATATGTCTAGTGAGGCGTGAGGAAAGACGAAAGGCTATGCCACATGCCTCACATTCATAAGACCTCTCTCCACTGTGAGTTCTCATATGTCCAGTGAGGTGTGAGGAAAGACGAAAGGCTTTGCCACATTCCTTACATTCATAAAGCGTCTCCCCACTGTGAGTTCTCATATGTCTAGTGAAGTGTGAGGAAAAACAAAAAGGCTATGCCACATGCCTCACATTCATAAGACCTCTCTCCACTGTGAGTTCTCATATGTCCAGTGAGGTGTGAGGAAAGATGAAAGGCTTTGCCACATTCCTTACATTCATAAGGCGTCTCCCCACTGTGAGTTCTCATATGTCTAGTGAGGTGTGAGGAAAGACGAAAGGCTATGCCACATGCCTCACATTTATAAGGCGTCTCCCCACTGTGAATTCTCTTATGTTTAGTGAGGTTTGAGGAAAGACGAAAGGCTTTGCCACATTCCTTACACTCATAAGGCCTCTCCCCACTGTGAGTTCTCATATGTCTAGTGAGGCGTGAGGGAAGACGAAAGGCTATGCCACATGCCTCACATTCATAAGGCCTCTCTCCACTGTGAGTTCTCATATGTCTAGCGAGGCGTGAGGAAGAACGAAAGGCTTTGCCACATTCCTTACATTCATAAGGGCTCTCCCCACTGTGAGTTCTCATATGTCTAGTGAGGCGTGAGGGAAGACGGAAGGCTTTGCCACATTCCTTACACTCATAAGGCCTCTCTCCACTGTGAGTTCTCATATGTCTAGTGAGGTGTGAGGAAAGACGAAAGGCTATGCCACATGCCTCACATTCATAAGACCTCACTCCACTGTGAGTTCTCATATGTCTATTGAGGCATGAAGACCAAGCAAAGGATTTCCCACATTCCTTACATTCATAAGGCTTCTCTCCACCGTGACTTCTTACATGTAAGGTGAGTTGTGATGGCCAATTAAAAGCTTTCCCACACTCCTTACATTCATAGGGTTTCTCTCCAGTACGAGTTCTCACAGGAGCACAGAGGTAAGAGGGACAACTGCAGGCTTCTCCACATCCCTTACACTGATGGGCATCACGTCCAGAGTGAGATCTGAGACGATGCTTAAGTGATGAACAATTCCTCATGGATTTTCCACACTCAAGGCACACAGAAGGGTATACTTCCACGGGAGTTCTTTTGAGCACAGAAAGATCTGGAATCCGGGTGAAGGTCTGTCCACACTGACCGTCTTCATTACTTTCATAGAGCTTCTCTACCATACGTCTTCTGTTAAACACAGGCAGCAGGCTGTCGGATATAAATTTGTTGGCATTGCACCATTACGATAAACAGGAAACATGTATTATTTTTGCCTTAAATTGTCTCATGTTTCATAAATTAAATCATCTGGCTGAGATGGTACCATTATTTTTACTGTGCTTCAAAAATTTATGGCTTTTTGATATACTGTATATACGTGAAATGTTTCAAATAGTATCTCACTCACAAATAGGAAAATATTGTACTGTAAAACTGTGAATATTTTTTATATATATGTGTGTTTGTGTGTTTGTGTATGAGCTCTGGTACCATAGTGCCTAAGGCACTTGAC
>NW_006921971.1:597014-598868 GCF_000298275.1 Orycteropus afer afer | reverse complement strand
CCTTCAGCGAGATGGATTGATACGGTGGCTGCGATGATGGGCTCGAGTATAGCAGGGATTGTGGGGCTGGCGCGGGATCGGGCAGTGTTTCGTTCTACTGTGCATGGGGTAGCTATGACTCGATGGCCCTTAATAACAACAACAACATACATACATACATACACACACACACACACATACATATAATATATATAAGATATATAAGATACTTGGATGGCAAAAAGTGTTTGTGTTACTTGAGAAGCTAAATGATGGTAGTTTGAACCACCAGTGGTAATGCCATAAGGTGGACAAGAATCAACTATATATACATGTATTTACAGGTTTTCCCTGCTTTCAGAAAGTAGAATGTTCCTATGAAACCTTTTGTGAGCAGAAATGGTGTAATGCAAATGTTATGGACTGAAATGTGTCCCTCAAAAATTATGTGCCCACTTGGCTGGGACATGATTCTTAGTATTATGTAATCATCTTCCATTGTGTACTCTGATGTAATTATCATACATGTTGTAAATCCTCACCCTGTGATGTTAATGAGGCAGACTGAAACAGTTAGGTTAAGAGACAGGATGCAGTCTATAGGATTAGAATGTATCTTGAATCAATTTCTTTGAGATACAAAAGGGATTAAATAAAGGAGCAGTGATAAGAGGAACCTACTACCACCAAGAACAAAGAGCCAGGAGCTGAAAACATCATTTAGACCCAGGGTCCCAGTGCTGGGAATATCCTATGCCCAGGAAGGATGGACACTAAGACACACGGAGATCTCCAAGGAACTCCAGGCCCACAGACGCTGGAAGGAGACAAAGCCACTTCCTCTACAATTGAAAAAGCCTTCACCTAGAGTTAGTACTCTGAATTCGGACCTCTAACCTCCTAAACTGTGAAAGACGAGATTTCTGTTTGCTAAAGCCATGCACTTGTAGTGCTGCTGTTACAGCAGCATGAGTTAACTAAGGCAGCAAAAAATCGTTACCACTAATTTATATGAAAACAATTGTTGAACATTACCAGATGAAAAAACCAATCAAATCATACCACATAACATATGAAACCTAAAATAACACTAACATATAGTAAAAGCAGGAATGATAAAACAAATTCACAACCTACATAAAGTAAAATTCAAGTATCTACACCATAGTTCCCAGGGAAAAACATTCACGACGCCACTCGCTACTTGAGGCACATGCTTCTGATGTAATGGCTCGCTGCAAAACAAAGCTGAAAACTTTTTTCCCTCTTTTTGTAAAAGAGAAAATCCTCTTAGGATTTCTTCTAGTTACAAAAATAGGTACTAATGAAGGTCTTTCTTGAAAGCGAAGAGGCACACAGCGACCTTTCATAAAGCAGGAGATACCTGCATATACACACACCTATGTACATACGTATGTGCTACAGTGGTTAAATTCACAGCTGTTAAGTAAAAGAGCAGAAGTTTGAGCCCAGCAGCAGTTCTGGAGGAGAAAGATGTGGCCATCTGCATCTGTAAAGATTACAGCTTCAGAAACCAAATGCGACAGTTCTAATTTTTCCTATTGTTGTTAGGTGCCGTCGAGTCGTTTCCAACTCATAGCCACCCCATGCACAGCAGAATGAAACACTGCCTGATCCCATGCCAACCCCACAATCCCTGCTTTACTTGAGCCCATCATTGCAGCCACCGTGTCGATCCATCTTGTTGAAGGCCTCCCCCTCTTTCATCGACCCTCCACCCTACCAAGCATGACATCCTTCTCCAAGGATGTCCCTTCTGACAACATGCCCAAAATAGGCGAGACGAAGTCTGGCCATTCTCACTTCCAAGGAGCATTTTGGGTGCATTTCCTCTAGGACAGACCTGTTAGTTCT
>NW_006921971.1:589750-595565 GCF_000298275.1 Orycteropus afer afer | reverse complement strand
CTGCTCTTTGAAATCTTCTGTTCAGCTCTTTTATCTTGTCATTTCTTCCACTGGCTTTAGCTTCTCTCCACTCAAGGGCAAGTTTCGGAGTCTCTTCTGTCATCCATTTTGGTCTTCTCTTCCTTTCTCGTCTCACCTATTTTGGTCATGTTGTAAGAAGGGACCATTCCCTGGAGAAGGATGTCATGCTTGGTAGGATGGAGGGTCGACGAAGGAGAGAGAGGCCTTCAATGAGATGGATTGACACAGTGGCTGCGATGATGGGCTCGAGTATAGCAGGAATCGTGGACGTGGCATGGGATCAGGCAGTGTTTTGCTCTGCTGTGCATGGGGTTGCTATGAGTCGGAAATGACTCAACGGCACCTAACAACAACAACAACGATAGGAAAAATTAAAATTAAAAAAATTAAATAGGGTCACTATTAGTCAGAATATACTTAATGGCAATGCATTTATCTATCTAGCTAGCTATCCAGCTACCTATCCATCCATGTATATGTATATGTATAAAGAGAGAGAGAGATGACTGTACATAAAAACCCACCGCCATAAAGTCAATTCTGACTCATAGCAACCCTCATAGAGTTTTCAAGGCTGTAAATCTTTACAGAAGTAGATTGCCTCATCTTCCTCCCATGGAGCAGCTGGTGCATTTGAAGTCAAATACCTTAGGCACTATGACCCCACAGCTCCCAACATGTGTGTGTCTATAAAGGAGCTCTGATGTGGTAGTTCCTAAGGCATCTGACTGCTAACCAGAAGGCTGGTGGTTCAAACCCACCAGTCACTCCTTGGAAGGAAGACTGGGCAATCTACTTTCGTAGAGATACCACCTCAGAAACCCAAGGAGGGGTTGCTATGAATCGAATTGGCTCAACAGCAGTGAGTTTGGTTTTCTGTATATTTATTTGTGTCTATATATATGCAAATTAACATGTCACTTTGAGGACTAAGGAGCATCTCACCCAAGCCATGATATTTTCAACTACTTCATATGCATGAAAAGTTGGACAATAAATAAGGAAGACTGAAGAAGAACTGATGCCTCTGAAATGTGGTGGTCTCAAAGAATACAGAATACACCGTGGATTGCCAAAAGAATAACAAATCTGTCTCAGAAGGAGTAGAGCAAGAATGTTCCTTAGGTGATCAACATGGTGGCACTCAGGAAGAGGAAGACATAGAGAGATGCCTGGGAAGTACAGACAACAAAGATGAATGCTTTTGCACATACGGTACTGCACTGTCAGTGAAGGCAAGCATTGATCTATGGGTGGATAGATGGGTGGACAGGCTGAAGGATTAGGTATGTCTATGCAGGGGAGAGTGTGACCATGACCAGGTATTGGGTTGGCAGACAATGTTTCTACAAGAGTATTGGTAAAGGGGCAAAGGTGTAGTCACTTTGCCACAGCCAGCTACCCAGAAGGAGTGAACAGTTGGACCTGTGGACTAGGGACCATAGTTGCAGGGGACATCAAGCTCAACTGGCATAACATACTACACAAAATCATTGTTCTACATACTACTCTGGCAAGTAGTGACTGGGATCTTAAAAGCTTGCAAGTGGCCATGTACTTGCAACGATGGGTCTCTCCCTGGTCAGAACAAAGAAGAATGAAGAAAACCAAAGATGCATGGAAATAATTAGTCCAAGCGACTGGTACACCATGAGCTTCTTGGCCCATATGACTATGAGACCAGAAGAACTAGATGGTGCCTGGCTACCACTGTCAACCACTCAGAGGGGCGTCTATGTAGGAGATTCTGGATCGAGTAGGAAAACATTATGGAACAAAACTCAAAAATAAAAGAAAAAAAAAAAAAGGGACCAGGCCTGCTGGTCTGATAGACCCAGGTGGAACCCCTGAGCCTATGGCCTCTAGCTGCCCTTCATTTCTGCAACTAAACCCATTCCTGTGGCTTCCAGCCAAACCAAATACAGGCATAAGAGCTGAACATTTACATCAGGTAGAAACACTCCTTGGAGAGATGAGTCATGGGAGAATAGAAGGGCTGTGTATGCACAGGGAGACGGCTTGGGGGACAGGAGTACATAGGAGGGGAGGACACAGGGAAGAGGTGACTAGGGAGAGGAAGTGGGCGGGGAGCTGTTGCAATGTGAGAAATTGCAGTCTGTGTCATGAGACAAAAGTGTATGTGAGCTGCTGTGTGGAAAATGAATTTGCTCTGTAAGCTTTCACCCAAATCACAAAATTAAAAAAAAAGAGAAAAGAATGCTCCTTAGGTGGGAGAATGGCCAGAGTTAGTCTCATGTACTTATGTCCCTGGAAAGGGACATCATGCTTGGTAAAGTACTGGGTCAGCAAAAAAGAGGAAGACTCTCAATGAGATGAAACAATGGGCTGAAATCTACCAACACCTCTGAGGACAGTGCAGAAGGAAGCAGTGTTCTGTTCTGTTGTATATAATGTAGCTACGAGCCAGATCTGAACTGATAGCACCTGATAATTTGTAAGGCTGTTGTGGCTACGTGTTGTGAAGTCCTTTCCGGGCAACAGCAACCACACATGACTGAACTGCCCCAAAGGGTATTCTTGGCTATAATTATTATGGAATCCGAATGCCAACTATCTCACCAATAGGGCTACTGGGCAGGTTCAAGTTGCCAATCTTCTGGTTAGCAGTTGAGTATTTACTATTTGTGCCAACTAGGTTTCCTATATATATTGTATTTCAATGCCATGGTACCTGTGGTAGTTAAATGTGTGTGTCAACTTGGCTGGGCCTGGTTGAGTGGCTGGGAAGCTGGTGGTAGTTACTCCCTCTCATCAGAACAGTGATCAACTCCATGGTGGGATCTACCACAAGGTACTGAGAGGCTGCCTTTGGAATGTAGTCTGCTTCCTATATATAAGAATGAGCTTTGGGAAAGGCTTCTAGCCTTCTGGCATGCTTGAACCTGCATGTAGCCAAGTCGCTGTTCAACAGCGTGCCATGCCCTGCTCTTTGGACTTCATGTGGAGTTGAATCAATGGCCTGCCATGTGGTTTGGTAACATCGGGACTGTGCCTTTTTACCTTTCAAACTTGGGCTTCTCAGCCTCAGCGGCCAACAGTTGTCTGAGTGAAGAAAAGCCTCCAGCTTCAGTGGGCCGGGAGCTGGAGGCAGAGTTGAAGCCCAAGATTGAGGGGCTTTTCCCCAGGCCCTGGAGCCTGGCACTTGAACTTGGACTTACAGCCTCCAGAGCGTAAGAGCCATCCCATCTGTGGTACATTTCCTATCAGAGCAGCACAGAGGTAACCAAAGCAGTACCCACCTTGGAGTCTCTCGTCAAGCACTGCTGTCTCTTGAGTGAATGGCACCCACCTCGTATGTGTGCTCTGGTCGCCATTCCGATCTTTAAGGCCATGGAATTCGAAGATTTCTCCACCCATGGAGGACCAGGTATCATTCTTCATAAACCGCACTATTGCATTTTCAGTGGCAAGCTTCTCTCCATCATTAAGGTTTCGAGAAACTGACGCAATGGTTTGAGTGGAGGTTCACAATACGAAACAAAAAGGAAAGACATTACTCAGTGGTTACGTGTATCTGTGAGCAAAGAAAGACTCTGACACATTTGGCTGTTTAAGTACTTCAGGAGTGATCACAAGGCAATTCACAGGAATCGCCCAGGAAGACTGAGAGCGAAGGAGTCATAATTAGGGTGTGACTATAAGAGCAAAGTCAAAAGGTATTGTACAAATGCACCTTTAACAATGAAAGAAGAAAAGGCAGGCTCTTCCTCCATAAACACAGGTGTGGGGTGCTGATAAAAGTCAGAACAGCAAGCTCAGGTGTCTGGGACGCACATGCTGCTAACGTCAAGAGACTGTCTAACTGACGTATTCAAATCTAATACTCTCCATGCAGCCGTGGTGCACCCCGTCACCCCCAACCTCAACAATATGGCCGTGGATGAGTGCTATCTGTCCTCTCCTCTTGCTACCCTGGGAGAAGAACCAGGTGTGGCTGACATGGCGCTCATGGAGAAAGGCAGATCATGAGGGAAGACAAGGACGAGCAATGAACCCTTCCCCGACACTGAGCCAACACTTAGTCTTCAGGGTCTCAGGAGATGGGCAAGTGTGAATTTATTTATAGCAAAATAATCATGTCAAATATGTAATAAACACATTAAAACTCTACAAGGTCCCAGACTATAATTATTCTCTCTGTAATTGAAAGAAACTCCAGAAGCCAACACACAAACATGAAATATTTAAAGAACCTTAAAGCTTTTAACCATAACTGAAATAAAGTCAGGTTAGTACATACAGTTTTATATTTATGGGGAAGTCAGGACACACATGCTCCAGACAGGAAGCTATCAGACTCGTATTATTCAACAATGAATTCCTGTTCCTCGGCCCACATCCTGGAGTAACTCCAGTCGGTAGAACATATTTGGTCAATAAAGAAAATATTAAATAATAAAAAAAAAGAACCTATATTCATACCTACTGAGGTCAGGTTTCTGAAGGTGTCCATCATCACATCTCTGTAGAGTTTTCTCTGAGAAAGATCCAGCAGCACCCACTCTTCCTGGGTGAAGTCCACAGCCACATCCTCAACAGCCACTGAGCCCTGAAACATCCCACATTCTGGTCAGCAGGGTCTCAGGTACTCCCACGTGCATGAAAGGAAGGGTGAGGCTGGCAGTCCCAGGAAGAGAGATTTCAGGGGATCTGACTCAGCGGTCTGTGTTCTACTAAGGTCCCCTCCAGGGCTGAGTCATCAACCTCATGCCTTCCCTGTCTGCATTCACGTCCTCACTGACTGCATCCTGTCTCACAGACAACAATACTTCCAACATAATGAACTTCTCACTCCACAGTGTCTATCATCAGTTCCAGTCTCATTCCCCTCTATTTTTTTTTTAAGAGTAAATTTGCTTTATTTTATTTTTCTGACTTTTAGTCTTTTTTTTTTTTTTTTTTAAATTGTGATTTGGGTGAAGATTTACAGACCAAATTCACTTTCCATACAGAACTTCACATATACTTTGTCTCATGACGTTGACCACAGTTTACCACAATGTAACAGCTCCCCTCCCACTTCCTACCCATAGTTAACCCTTCCCTGTGTTCATCCCTCCATGCACTCCTGCCCCCTGAGCTATCTCCCTGTGCATAAGCAGCCCTTCTTTTCCCCATGACTGTTCTCTCCAAGGAGTATATCTACCTCAGGTAAATGTTCAACTCATATGCCTGTCTTTGGTTTGGCTAGAAACCACAGGTGTGGGTTCAATTCCAGACCTGAAGGGCAGCTAGGGGCCGTAGTCTCAGTGGTTCCACCAGGCTCTATCGGACCAGACAACCTGGTCCCCCTCCCCCCCCCTTTTCCTCTCCAAATGATTTTGACTTTTGTTCCACACTGTTCTCTCTATCCAGGATCTCCTACATAGATCCCCTTCCACGTGACATTCCCCTCTATTTTTATGGTCTAGAACAGTCAGTCATTCCAACTCATAGTCACCCCTCCTTGGGTTTCCGAGGCAGTATCTCTACAGCAGTAGACTGCCTGGTCTTCCTTCTGAGGAGTAGCTGGTGGGTTTGAACTGCCAGCCTTCTGGTTAGCACACACAGCATCAACTGAAAAAATGCTGTACAGTGAAAGCCTTTTTCCTACATCCAGATCATCTCTTCCAGAGAAGAGGTAAAAAGAAAAGCTCAACCTATTGCATGGGACACACCAGAACATTTAAAGAAACAAGGAGAAGGCGGGGCAAGATGGCAGACTAGGCAGAAGGATTGCACAGACCCTCTTCAACAAAGAAAAGGGAAACCAATTAACACAGACACAGAAGAT
>NW_006921971.1:569404-581180 GCF_000298275.1 Orycteropus afer afer | reverse complement strand
GCTGTATGAAAAGTGAATTTACTCTGTAAATCTTCACCCAAATCCTAAAAAAAAAAAAGAAACATGGAGTGCAAGGTGAAAGCGGGGTGAGATGTAACAGCTGGGACATACTGCAGGACGGGCAGTTTTTCCTTCAGCTCCTCACCAACCATGGGAGGCCCAGTGGCCTGCACAAGGTAACAGCCAAGGCCCTGAGCTTGCTGTATTTTCTTGAAGAGCTCCTAGTGATCAGGAGCCAAGAGGACCACTTGCTGAAAGGAGATTATTCTGAAGGACTGTGGATTTCACATGCCTGCCACCTACTTTTCAGTAACTCTGTGAGTGCACTTCATGCTCTCTGTGCCTTGACGGACACAGGTAAGGTACCAGAGCTCAGGTGAGGCCCAGGAACCAAGAACCCAAATGTGATCACAACTGTCAATCTTGGAGAGCCACGGCTGCCGCCCTCAACAGACAGACACCCAGACACCCACACAAACACACGCACAGCCACGGGCCCACTCTCTGAAGAACCAGACGAGCTCGCCCTGTGTCTCCTGATGCTGAACATGAGGACAGAGGCCTATTTTGTAGTAAGCTCACTCAAGTGCTGAAAATGTAGCTGTCAATCCGCTCGTGCATCCAAGGAACAGACTTAGACACTAACCCTCAAGACGCTCCACTCCAAAATTCTCTCCCATTTGCAGCCTTTGGACCACCTGAACCCCCTGCTGTGATCCCCTGGGTTGTAGAATTGGCCTCTGTGAAATAACATCAACCCACTGGTTCCCAAAAGAAGTGAGGTATGAAAAGGCTTCTACACTGCACTTGCTTTGTGAACATTTAACTGAACAGCTGAGCACCTGTAGAATAGATAGGCTGTGGGGCGAAGTAAGCTGTCGAGGTCATCCCCAATCAATCCCAATGTAATAGGGTCACAGCAAACTCTGATCCAGTACCACATTCAATGATCTCCTCCACCACAGGGGGCCAGCTTACGTATTTTAATGCCATCAAAAAACCCAGCTTCCATTCCTATAACATATTCATGATCAAATGTTCCATTTATTGAGCACTACACATATTTGTCCAAACCACACCCACTGCCGTGGAGTCCATTCTGACCCACAGCGCCACTAGAGAACAGAGTGGAACTGTTCCACAGGGTTTCCTAGGCTGTCAATCTTCACAAAGCAAAGCCCAAAACCACACCCACTGCCATAGAGTCAATTCTGACCCACAGCGCCCCTAGAGGACAGAGTGGAACTGCTCCCAGTGAGTTTTCCAAGGTTGTCAATCTTCACAGAAGCAGACTGCCCAATCTTTCTGCTGCACAGCAGCTGGTAGGTTTGAACCACCGACTTTGTGGTTAGCAGTCCAATGTTTTTAACCATAGTGCCACCAGAGCTCCTAAAACACTTGAAGTGATTTGCAAAAAACTTGGTGCACACTAGTTCATTTATTTCTGTCTCACCCCAGGCATTAATTCAAACAGGTGATGGCTGAGGAAAGCTGCAGTCAGTCACCTGCTCAATATTGCCTAGATGGTATAAGCTGGATCGGCATGCAAGTCAGTGTACCTAAGACCTAATTCCTAAAACCTACACTTCTGGTCATGTGCCTACAGTGAGCTTGTTATTCTAGCTGACTATCCACAATTACACGCAGGATCTAGAGCCCTGCTGGGAAGTAGGGAAAAGAGACAAAGAGAGTATCCTACTCAATTCAGACAACCCAGGTGTCCTTCTCCATCAGTCTACTAACGAAGATTGAACACAAAAATCTGCAGGAAGATTACCTCTCAATATAAAGAAAATGAAAATCCTCACAACTGAACCAATAAGCAACATTCCACAAGAAATGGAGAGAAGACTGAAGCTATCAAACACTTCATATTACTTGGTTTCACGATCAACACCCATCGAAGGAGAGTTCAAGAAATCAGACAATGTATTGCACTGGGCAAATGTGATGCAAAAGACATCTTTAAAGTGCTGAAGAGCAAAGATGTATCTCTTTGAAGATTAAGATGGCTCAATCCAAGCCATGGTATTTTCAGTAACCTTATATGCATGTCAAAGCTGGACAATGAATAAGGAAGACCAAAGAAGAGTTGATGCCTTTGAATTACGGCATTGGTGAAGAATACTGAAAATAACGTGGACTGCCGCAAGAATGAACAAGCGCAGGCAGAATGCTCCTTAGAAAGGAGAATGGCCACACTCTGTCTCACCTACTTTGGTTGTGTTGTCAGAAGGGACCATTCCCTGGAGAGGGCATCATGCTTGGTAAAGTGGAGGGGCAGAGAAAAGAGGGAAGACCCTCAACAAGATGGACTGACACAGTGGCTGCCACAACGAGCTTAAGTATAGCGAGGATTGTGAGGGTGGCCCAGGACCGAGCAGTGTTCCGTTCTGTAGCACACAGTGTCTCTGTGAGTCAGAGTGGACATGATGGCACCTACCAACAACACTCAGTTCGGACAATCCAGGTTCCTTCCAGGAAAGCCCATGTCTGGCAGAACTTCTTCCTTTAATCGCATACATCTAGCTCTTTCATTTATTACAACTGATTTTGGTAATATTAGAGCCCACTTCACACTGTCAGAGCAGAGAGGGAATAAACAGAAATATATCAACACAGATGGATCAAGGAAACCGGCTGGGGCAGGAAACAAAGTGAGATGTCAAGTTGCTGGGTGGCACCAGTTGTCCAGAGCTGGATCGTAAGCGGACAGGCTGGCAGTTCAACCCACCCTGGGATTCCTCGAAAGACAGGCCTGCAGTCGGCTGTGAGTTATTACCCCCAAGGACCCTACAGGGCAGTTCCGCTCTGTACACCGGGGGTCAATGGGAGTTGGAACTGATTCCGCAACAAGTAACCACCAACCTAATGGCACCTGGTGGTCAGTTCTGCAAGCACCGCAGCACCGGCCGGGTGAGAGGCAACACAGCACGTTCGTGAGTCGGTGCGGGTGGAGCAAGACAATCACCTGAGAAACACCAGCTGTGCAAATGGCTCGAGAAGGAAAAAACTACCCCGTGACTTGTCAAACCTTGGAAGCACTCCTCACAATTCCACACACACTCACAGACTTCAGAGGCTCATCGCTTCAACAACTGCCAACGTCGACACACAGGAGTCTGAGAGCACCACTGACCTCCCGGCAGGAAGATACACTGGTTTCCCAAGATGACAAGTTCAGCAGCAAACATGTAAAGTGGGGCCCCCAGGGGGATGCAGAGAGTCACTCCAGAGCAGACCCCCAGAGGTAGAATGCTTATGGGTCCCTCCAATTATGAGGACAGTCACTTGCCCTGTGACCTCAACAGTCTAATTAATTGAATTCGTTAAAAAGAATGATCAAAGACATGAAGGGTGTGAAGGACAAGGGACAGCTGAGAAAGACTGTCCCGGGAGGAGGAAACACCAGGGCAGAGGGCAGCAGGTGGCAGTGGGCCTGGGACGCTTTACGGAGAGCCAACCCAGCCTGACAGGAGCAGAGTGAGGAGCAGGAGAGGAATAGGACAGGGACGTGGAGAGGCGATGGCGGCCGGTGGGCAGAGCATGTTCTGGGGAGCAGCTGGCTTCTGGAACGACTCCAGCTTCTGGTCTGAGTGAAGCCAGAGCAGTCTGATGCTTTGATCAGAGACAGAAAATGATACGATAGCTCTTACCAAATGTGAAGAACCTGTGTGGGGGGGCAAATGAAAGACCTGACAGATACGCTCGAAGGTTATGGCCATAATCAGGTAAGAGGCGATGAAAAAGGGCAGATCCAAGACATGTGCATCAAAAATCACACATGCTGAACATTGCCACAGGTTTGCAGTAAAAGCTGCTCAGAAACAAGGATACAATGAATCCATTCCTATTCAGTGTTCTCCTAGAGGTTGTAGCTGATGCATACCCAAAAAGAGAGAAGAACAAGAAATAAGAAGGTCAAAGATGAAATTTTAAAAAGCCATCACAATCTACATTTTCAGGTGACATAATAGTGCATGTCAAGGGCGAACAGATGATTTTAGGATTGGAAGTATACAGACTACAAAATAACGATCAAGGGAAGGTTTACACACTTTCGTCACACACACCAGCACCAAGAAGTTGAGACATGTGGTGGCTACGTTTTTGTGTCAGCCTGGCTGGGCCTGGTTGAGTAACTGGGCAGCTGGTGGTAGTTATTCCCCATGATGAGAGTGGCAATCAACTCCATGGTAGGATCTCCCACAAATAGCTGAGTAGCTGCCTTTGGGATGTGGTCTGCTTCCTGTATATAAGGAGAAGCCTTGGGGAAGGGTCATTAGCTTATGACACACTTGCACCCTGCCTTTAGCCGTGTCATTGTTCAGCAGCCTGCCATGCTCTGCCGACCTTGGGACTTGCAATGGACTTGAATGAATGGCCTGCCGTGTGGTTTGAACACATCTGGACTGTGCCTTTTTACTTGTCAACCTTGGGGCTTCTCAGCCTCAGCAGCCAGCAGGTGTCTGAGTGAAGAAACGCCTCTAGCTCCAGTGGGCCAGGAGCAAGAGGCAGAGCTGGACCCCAAGGTTGAGGGGCTTTCACCCAGCCCCTAGAGCCCAGCAATTTGAACTTGGACTTCAAGCCTCGAAATTGTAAGAATAAACTCCTGTTTTCTAAGGCCATCCCATTTGTGGTATTTTCTTGTCATAGTGGCACTAGGTAACCAGAACAAGAGGTTAATTTGAAAAAATGACATATAATCTTAGCAGGGATAAAAGGTTTCAAAACAGCGTGTAATAATCATAGGTCCCAAGGAGGACTTTATAAAGCATCATGGAATGATGTCCCGATAGACTGAAATACAGCAAAAGGCAGTGCGTGCTCCCAGATGACTGTTCGCCACAAAGATCATGATTGCTGATGCATTGCCAGAAAATTCCAACCTATTTTATTTTTTTGAACGTACAAAAAAATTCTCCAAAAATGTGTATGTAATTGCAAATGTCCACAAAAAGCCAAGATCTTCCAAGGACTGAGGCATGGACTTTATAACACTTGTTTTGTCAAATACTTACCTAATTGGAGTAGTGTATCCCTGTATACGCCATATGAAAAATCCATTCCAGGTAGATCAGCTTCAGTTACGAACATGTCAAATTATAACCCTTCCAGAAGTTAGAAGAAACTGATCTTATGACAGCAAAATAGAGGGAAAAAGTCTGAAAGAAGATGATCAGGACAGAAGGGCCAAGACTGAACAATTCACAGCAATTCATCAAAGGGCAGCAAAAATGAGTGAGAAGGTGCCATCGAGATGCAACGATGAGTCTCTCCTTGTCAAGAGCAAACAAGAATGAAGAATACCAAAGATTCATGGAAACAATTAGTCCTCGTGAGTGGTACACCATGAAATCCTCAGCCTATACGACTATGAGACCAGAAGAACTAGATGGTGCCCAACCACCACTGTCAACCACTCAGAGGGGGATCTATGGAGGAGATCCTGGATAGAGAGGGAGAACAATGTGGAACAAAATTCAAAATCGTTTTGGGGAAAAAAAAAGGTTGGAGGGGGAACCAGGTTCGCTGGTCCCATAGAGCCTGGTGGAACCACTGAGACTATGGCCTGTAGCTGCCCTGCAGGTCTGGAATTGAACCCACACCTGTGGCTTCCAGCCAAACAAAAAACAGGCATATGAGCTGAACATGTACCTGAGGTAGATACACTCTTTGGAGAGAACAATCATGGGAGAAAGAAGGGCTGTGTGCGCACAGGGAGACAGCTCAGGGGGCAGGGGTGCATGGAGGGATGGACACTGGGAAGAGGTAACTATGGGGAGGAAGTAGGAGGGGAAATGTTGGGGTAAATTGTAGTCAATGTCATGAGACAACATGTATGTGAACTGCTGTATGGAAAGTGAATTTGCTCTGTAAACTTTCACCCAAATCATAATTAAAACAAACAAAAAAAATGTGTGAGAAGGTAAGTTACCCACTAGTGGAAAATGTCCAACGTTTATAAAGACGCCCTAACAGGTGCTGACAGGGACATAAATTAGCAGTGGGAAACTATGCACAGCCTTCTCAGCTTGGACCAGCATAAGGGACTTGGAAAACAGAATCAGTCAGGTGTCATTCTGTACACTAATTACAGGAGCAAAAATTATTTCATTAGATAAGTAATTAGAATAAGTAAAATATATTGCATACTTTGTAAGAAGGAAAATTTTAAAAATGCTTTAGCTCTTTCAGTAAAGTTGAACTTGGCTGTGATGTGCAATTCGGCGATTTCCCCTCACTAAGGAGTTACAGTGCAAGAGCACTGGGAGTTTGGAAAGAGAATGAAGACATAAGAGCAGTGATATTAACAGCAGCAAAAGCCACCGTCACATCACCCAAATCCTGCAAGCGCTACAGTGGGTGGGTACATCCCAGCCGTTCATACCACAGGAACATGTGTATTCAGCAACCTGGGGCGACCAGAGCTACAGACAACAGAATGGATGAACCAGAAAAGCACTCTGAACTCAGATGGTTATAATAAAATGCACAGAAAAATCAAAAGAGGCAAAACTAAACAATGAAGACACTATGCATTAAAATTTGGATGTCACATTTATGGCTATCTCAGATGTAAGCAAATACTTGGAGGGACTGGTTTCCTGGATTTGAAGGAATAGGACCATACTTTTGCAAAACCTTTTGGCATAATATAGTTCCTAATATTTATGTTCTACATCCTAGTTTGGTGAGTAGTGTCTGAGGTTTTAGAGCTTGTGAGTGGCCGTCTAAGATACAACTAGCAGCCTCGACACACCTGCAGCAAAACATACTGAAGAAAACCAAAGGCTCAAAGAAACCACTAGTCTACAGGACTGACGGTTGCCAGAAACCCTGGCCCCCTTTCCACTCAGACAAGAGGAGCGGGACAAGATGGTGTCAACTCTCACTGCTGCCCGCTCTCATCAGGGCCACAAAAGATGGACCCTGATGGAGTGGCTGCTGGGTTTGAACCACCAGCCTTCTGCTTAGCAGTCAAATGCCTCAGGCCCTACGCCACCAGAGCTCCGGTTTGGGCTGGTTTGACAGAGTGGGAGAAAAATGTGGAACAGAATCTCACATTCTTCCCTTAAAAAAAAAAAATAGACTTACTGGAACGTTTGAGACTAAAGGAATCTCTAAGACTGCTTCCCTGAGATACTCCTTAAACTTTGAACCAAAACTGAACCCTGGGGTCACGATTCCGCTAAATAACAGATTTACTTACAAACTAAAGAGCATCATCTGTGAGTACTGCGGTCCATTAAAAAAGCATCTATGAGAGGCCAGACAGTCAGGAAATATTTTCAAACAAAGACAAGACTGTAAGGGGAGGGTACAGGGAAACTAGATTCATAGAAAGGGGACCACCAGAAACAGAAACGTTAAGAGGGTTCATGAACTGCGACGAGTGTCACCAGTGTCTGTGAACAATCTGTATAGAAACTGCTGAACAGGAACTGACTCTGCTGTGTAAACGTTCACTGGAAAATAATAAAATGGAATTAAAAAGAAACTCAAACCACATAGGTGTCACAGTGATAGGAACAGCAAGAACCCCCGTAATCACGGTAAGGTTCTGAACCGCGGACAGAAGGCTCTCCAGGCAGCGAGGAGGTCGGGCTAGGCCACTCCAAGAGGCCACACACACTGACGGGACTGAGACCACTGTTACTCCAACTCCACACGACGGTTTCCGCGTTCCCTGCTTATGATGGAGTTGACAAGAAAAGCTTAAAGCAATGGCTTAACACGCTCAGGAAATGTAATTTTCATAGAATAAGTTGACAAGTCATGTTGACAACTCCTTCATTTTGATTTACCTTCTCTTACTTTAGAAGGGCTTTCCTGTCTTAAACTTTTGATACCCAGATGTTAGAAATTTACGTTCATATTCACCAGCGCAAGCTGCAAACAGCAAACCCATGTGTCCTTTTGGGGCAATATGGTCAAAACCACAAAGGTCACCATGGGCAGTCTCATGGAGCTTTGTGAGAATTTAGATTTCAGCTCTCTGTGTACAGTTATATAAACTTCAAGAACACTTGTTTGAAAAAAAGAAAGGAAGGCTAAATTCCAAGCTACAATTTGTGTAACAAAGTAGGAGAAATAATGTGTTTCGCTTTTGAGTCTTCACTCTGACATCAGTTAAAAGAGGGATTCTCCGTTTGAGCTGTTAGCCATGAAATTGAGAAATTCTCAGCAGAAACACAAACTGATCCAGACATTTTCTTCCAATGTTGTTGCTGTTGTTGTTATGTGCCATCGAGTTGACCCCGATTCATAGCGACCCATCCTTGGGTTTCTGAGGTGATCTCACTACAAAAGTAGATTTGCCCAACCTTCCTTCCGAGGAGTGGCTGCTAGGTTTGAACTGCCAGCCTTCTGGTCAGGAGTCAAGGGCCTTAGGCACTCCGCCAACAGAGCTGCTTTGAGTTAAATACACTGCCTCCTATACTTGTTCAGCACAAAAGAGCCCTTCAGATTCCTCTGCAAGACTGTAGAGAGCAGTGAAAATTCCAGGGGCTTAGACCAGCGCGAGGCAGAGATGGGAGGGAGGACAGATTTCAACTGGAAAAACACACAACCCCAAAAGCCTCAAAGGAGCTCTGGCAGTGTAGTGTCTAAGGTACTTGACTGCTAACCAGAAGGCTGGCGGTTCCAACTCACCAGCCACTCCTGGGAAGGAAGGTTGGGCAATCAACTTCTGTAGTGATACCGCCTCAGAAACCCAGGGAGGGGTCACTTTGAGTCGCGTGCGATTCCATGGCACACAACAACAACAACAACAACAACAGCTTCAAGGAGAAAAGGTCCCTGCCAAAGAGTGGCTCTGGAGACCCCACACATGCTCCAGCTGGACTCCCCGCCCCCATCTCGTTTCACTGAATTCACGAGAGGACCAAGCCCCACAAAGAACCCCACACACGAACAGTCAGGGCCTTCCGCTACGAACTCTCCCCCACTTCCTATCACATCACACCGTGTGAGAAGTGGAGGTGTAGCTTTGGAACTGCATAAGGGAGGCTCCAGTGCTGGGGAGTCAAGAAAACATTGGCAGGGATGGGACAAGATGGCGCTGGAGGCACTGGGCCCAGTCCCCTCAGGCAGAGCTGCTCCGTCTTCAGACCCTGGTCAGGCTCCGTCATTCAACACAGAGAACCAAGCTCAGGGTGGGGATGGTAACATCCCACAAGGAAGGGGCTCCAGGAATCCAAGGCTCAACACGAGATGCATGTGGAGAGGAAGGAACCAGTGACAGTGGCGCAGGCCTCAGGAGGCCTCTTGGGGCTCAGCCCTTGGCTTCCTCGGCCACACATCATGTCCCTGAGGAACCTGGGGCCCAGAAAACACATCCCCCCAATAATTCACATCCAGGGCACCCCTTATACTACCAACACCCCAGTCTCTGCAGCACTCACCATTCCTGGCCCAGCTCTCAGCAGTCTAAGCGGATATGCTCTCTCAGCCCAGAAGCACTGCAGGGGAGGGGCGGGAGAGGACGCAGAGCCAGCAGGCGGTGTGGAGGCGGGGGAAGGTGCTTGGTCCACACGGGTGGGCGGAGCCGTTACAGGCCTCCCTGTGACCGTATGGATGAGCAGGACGGTCGCCCCGAGTCGGCAGCCACTGGAGTGGACTAGCTAGCCTTGCACCACACCTGGGACCTGAAACGGAAGGAGATAATGCTGAGGGGGGAGTGCGGGTTCTTGGCCCTCAGCTCCTCCCTGGGCAGAGCCCCGCAGGCTCAAGGCCAGCTTCCCCTCTGAGAACATCTGCGTTGAAGGCAGGGCCTGCTCCAGCTTCCAGAGCATGCACGAGCGTTCTTCAGGCGGCTCCGCAGGCCTCTTCCTGTGACAGCAACGTCACAGAGGGCGTTCCCTCATCCCAGGGCAGGAGGGGCCCTCAGGCCTCCCCAGGCTGGACCGCGGGTCCCGGCTTCCTCCACGGAGGCAGGCGTCCACGGCTCAACACGAGGGTTTACCTACAGGTTATGGGTTCTCCTTTGTAGAACCACCACACGTACCAGTTAATATCATCAGCATGAGTGACTTTTCAGAGACAATATGATTTTCAAGTTCCAGTCAATGAACTCATAATATGGCACTGATTTTTTTTAATACACACTCGAAACTTTTCTGTTGTTCTCTGTTTTTTTAAAAACTTTCACTTATAGTATGGTAATATACGATCTGGTAGCATAGTGGCTAAGTCACTTGCCTGCTAACCAGACGGCTGACGGTTCAAAACCACAAGCCACTCCTCGGAAGGAAGGTTGGGCAATCTACTTCCATAGTGATACTGCCTCGGAAACCCAAGGAGGGGTCGCTATGAGTCGGGGCCGACTCGACGGCACATAACAACAACAACAACAATATGATCAGTATTTTTTCTGTTGATTTTGCAACTAGCACTTTTGATTGAGTTTTCAGTTTCGTTGCTTTTTTAATCCCCCTTCACTTGTCTGGCCATGGCACCACCAGTCCCCCAGCTTTGCAGAAAATGGGAAGCTTTCCTGAACACATTCTCTTTCAACCCTGTAACACTCCCATCAATCTGTAAATCAGAAAATCCAGTTCTCTCTGAGGAGCAGTCCCCCATCTGTTTCTCCTTCACTCGCCACCATTATTCCACCAGCTGACACCTACTCTGACATCTTGGTCTCAGCATATCTGTCTTCTCTTTCTCCTCTGGCTTCGCCTGCTCTGACTGGCCCATGCTGGGCTCCTCACGGAAGGGAGACACCCCCCAGGTTCCCTGTGGACAGAGCTTGTTGGAGGGCACGTGCAGAGCAAGACGTGGTGAGATGAGGCCATGTGCATGCCCACGGACACACGACAGTGTGAGCATTAGCAGCCAGACGCAAAGCAGAGGTGGACACCCAGGCACTGGGACGCAGAAAGCAAGAATCTCTGCAGGGGCTTGGGCCAGGGCAGCATCATTCAGTAACTGGGACACAGGCCCTGAGGCTGCCTCCTTCTCAGCCTGCCCAGCTCCAGAGCCCAGTATCTCAGCCTTCCTGGAAAGATTAGGTCCCCTGCAGCCCAGGGATGACGACAGATAGGTGGACAGGGATGCCAAAGGCCAAGGCGATGGCAGAGGGATCAAAGGGCCTGGGAAGGATACAAGTCAAGTCAGCTGCTCCACAATGCTGGCCAGACAAGAGAAGCGGAATGGCGGGAGACGGCACGGACTAGGGGACAAAGGTGACTGTCCTAGATCCCAGTGACCATCTCGTGACCTTGCTCCCCAAGGGGGAGGGGAAGAGACCAATACTCAGCTCTCATGCCCCAGCTGGAGGCTGTGGGCCCTGCTCTGCCAGGAGCCTGGAGACAAGAAGGTGGACCAAAGGAGGGTGGTGGGGAAGGGCTGGGCTGGAGGACAGGAGGGCGTCACTGCACAGGGAGAGCCGGTTGGAGACCCAAGATGTAGCCCCCTTCCCACCCTCAGGGAGCTGTAGATGCTAGAAGGCCTGAGATGATGGTATAGAATGAAGAGGGTGAGTGAGGGCCGACTACAGACTCATCTGCAATGTCCAGGCTACAGGAGACGTGCACACCTTGTTTGAGACTCCTTCCCAAGGTTGCTATCATGCATTTCACCTTGGGAAGCTCAACACTCCCCCAACCACCAAGATCAGACTTTAGTCTCAAGGCTCTGAGGCAAACAAGGTGCAGAGGGAGCTCGACCTCCAGAACTAGACTTGGCCGGCCCTCCATCTATGAAGTGTGACTAACTTTTAACTCTTTCCAGAAAAGTGTCTTAAAAAAATTTCCAGGGTAGTTCCAGCAAG
>NW_006921971.1:545393-548650 GCF_000298275.1 Orycteropus afer afer | reverse complement strand
AAAAAAAAAAAAAATTACCAACAATAAAAAAAGTCCTGGCCCAGAAGGTTTCACTGGAGAATTCTACAATCCTACTCAAACTATTTCAGAACACAGAAAAGAATGGAATCTTCCCACGTTCATTTTATGAAGCAAGCATAACCTTGATACCAAAATGAAGCAAAGATATCACTAAAAAGGAAAACTACAGACCAATATCCCTCATGAATAGAGATGCAAAAATCTTCAACAAAACACTAGTCAACAGACTCCAACAATATATCAAAAAAATAATACATTATGACCAACTGAGGCCCGTATCAGGTATGCAAGGATGGATCAACATTAGAGAAACAATCAACACCATCCATCACATAAACAGAACAAAGGAAAAGAACTGCATGATCATATCAATCAATGCAGAAAAGGCATTTGATAAAATCCAATACCTATTTGTTTTTTCAAAAAATACATTTTATTGAAATATAATTCATGTACAGTGAAATACACAAAACTAAAGTGATATGGCTCAATGCATTTTCTTTTTTTGCAGTGTCCCTCCCCTCCTTTTCCACCCCTGGTAACCACACATAAAGTTTCCTTCCATAGAAAAACCTTTCCTTGACTTTTTACAATAACAAATGAATACTATATTTGTCCTTCTGTGATTGACATATTTCACTCAGTATAATGTCTCCAATCGCCATTTCTGATAAAAACTCTCAGCAAAATAGGAACAGAAGAGTCATTTCTCAATATAATAATGAGCATCTATGCAAAACCAACAGCCAGCATTATTGTCAATGGAGAGAGACTGAAACTATTCTCCTTGCGAACAGACAATGACGCCCGCTATAACCACTTCTATTCAACACTGTACTGGAAATGGTAGCCAAGGCTATAAGGCAAGAAAGGGAAATCAAAGGCATCTAAATTGGTATAGAAGAGGTCAAACGATCCCTATTTGCTGATGATATGATCCTATATCTAGAAAACCCAAGAGACTCAGTCAAAAATCTACTGGCACTAATTGAGAGACATAGCATGGGGCAGGATACAAAATCAACATCCAAAAACCAGTTGGATTCCTCTATACCAGTGAAGAGATTGCTGAAGAAGAAATAAGGAAATAAATACCATTCTCAATAGCTACCAAAAAAATAAAATACTTGAGAACAAATCTTACCAAGGACACCAAAGACCTGTACAAAGAAAACTATAAAAGACTACTTCAAGAAACCGTAAGAGATCTACATAAATGGAAGAACATCCCATGCTCGTGGATAGGAAGATTGAACATTGTGAAAATGTCAGTTCAACCCAAAGCAATCAATACATTCAAGGCAATCCCAATCCAGATCCCACCAACATTCTTTGAGAATATGGAAGAACCAATCACTAACTTTATATGGAAAGGAAACAGACCTTGGATAAGCAAAGTACTACTGAAGAAGAGGGAGCTCTCGTAGTGCAGTGCCTAAGGCACGTGACTGCTAACCAGAAGGCTGAGGGTTCAAACCCACCAGCCACTCCTCGGAAGGAAGATGGGGCAATCTACTTCTGTAGTGACACCACCTCGGAAACCAAAGGAGGGGTCGCTATGAGTCAGGGCCAACATGACGACACATAAACAACAACAACTGAAGAAGAGCAAAGTAGGAGGTCTCACACTGCTGGATCTGTAAACTTACTGTACAGCCACAGTAGTTAAAACTGCCTGGTATTGGTACAATGACAGACACATAGACCAATGGAATAGAATTGAGAACCCAGAAATAGATCCATTGACCTATGGTCAGCTGCTCTTTCACAAACGGCCTTTATAAATCCATTAAATGGGGAAGAGAGTATCTATTTAATAAATGGTGCTGGCAAAACTGTGTATCCATTTTCAGAAAAACAAAAGATTTGTACCTCACACCATAGACAAAAAACTAACTCAAGATGGATCAAAGACTTAAATGTGAAACCTAAAACTATAAAGTTCCTCAAGGAAAAACTAGGGGCAAATTTAGGGGCCCTAATATATGGCATATGGAATAAATAGACTATTACACGTAACCCAAAATGCACAAACAGAAGATAAACTAGATGAGTGGTACCTTCTAAAAATTAAGTTTTTTTGTGCTTCCAATGACTTCTCCAAAAGAGTTAAAAGAGAACCTACAGATTGGGAAAAAATATTCAGCACTGACGTATCTCACAAGGGACTTATCTCTAGAATTTATAGAAAACGACAACACCTCAACAACAAAAAGATTAACAATCCAATTAAAAAATAGGCAGAAGACATGAACAGATACTCCATCAAAGAGGATATTCAGGTGGCCAACACGCACATGAAGAAATGTTCACGATCATTAGCTATTAGAGAGATGCAAATCAAAACAGCAATGAGATAATATCATCTTGCCCCAGCACTAGTAGCAAAGTTCAACAAAACAGAAAATAACAAATGCTGGTGAGGATGTGGAGAGATTGGGACTCTCATACACTGCCAGCGGGACTGTCAAATGATACAACCACTGTGGAAAGTAGCATGATGATTCCTTAAAAAGTTGGAATTAGAAATACCACCTCACCCAGCAATTCCATTACTAGGTATATATCCTAAAGAGGTGAGAGCCGGTACAAGGATACATGCACACCCACGTCCATCGCAGCACTATTTACAATAGCCAAAAGATGGAAACAACCTACATGCCCATCAACAGAAGAATGGATAACCAAACTATGGTACATACACCAATGGAATATTATGCAATGCTAAAGAATAATGTAGAATCTGCAAAACAACGCACAACGTGGATGAACTTGTAGGACACTATTCTGAGTGAAATAAGTCAATCACAGAAGGACAAACACTGTATTAGTCCGTCATTGTAAAAACTCATGGAAAGGTTTATATATGGAAGGAAATTTTCTTTGTTGGTTACCAGAGGCAGGAAGGAAGCGAAGGGAAGACTGTTAGATAGGTAGAGACAAGTATTGATTTGGGTGAAGGAAAGGGCAACGTACCAAACATGAGTGATCAACACGGTGGCACTAAGAGGAAGACATAGAGAGGTGAATGGGAGGTATACACAACAAAGATGAACCTTTTTGTACATGCAGTACTGCGTTGTCAGTGAAGGCAAACATTGATCTACAGGTGGATAGACGGGTGGACAGGCTGAACTATTAGGTATGTCTATGCAGACACTTGCCTGCTAACCAGCCGGCTGGCGGTTCAAACCTGCCAGCCACTCCTCGGAAGGAAGGTTGGGCAATCCTACTTC
>NW_006921971.1:544531-545192 GCF_000298275.1 Orycteropus afer afer | reverse complement strand
TCCTTGGAAGGAAGGTTGGGCAATCCTACTTTCGTAGTGATACTGCCTTGGAAACCCAAGGAGGGGTCGCTATGAGTTAGGGCTGACTCGATGGCAAATAACAACAACAACATGCAGCATGGAGTGTGCCCAAGACTATGTATAGGGTTGGCAGACAATGTTTCTACAAATGTATTTGTATGTTCTATAAGAATTCCCAGGTATATAGTAGAGCTGACAAGGGACAAGGTTGTAGTCACTTCTTGGCTACAACCAGCTACCCAGAGGGAGCTAGCAGTTGGACCTGTGGGCTTGGGACCATGGTCCCAGGAGACATGAAGGTCAACTGGCGTAACAGTCTACAAAAAATATTGTTCCACATCCTACTTCGGCGAGTAGCAACTGGGATCTTAAAAGCTTGCAAAGCAGCCATCTAGATACAACAATGGGTCTCTCCTTGTCCAGAGCAAAGAAGAATGAAGAAAATCAAAGATGCGTGGAAACAATTAGTCCAAGCGACTGGTATACCATGCCATCCTTATCCTATACAGCCATAAGACCAGAACTAGATGGTGCCTGGCTACCAACATCAACCAGTCAGAGGGGGATCTCTGTAGGAGATATGGGATAGAGTGGGAGAACAATGTGGAACAAAACTCAAAATCATTTGGAAAAAAAAAAA
>NW_006921971.1:537262-543806 GCF_000298275.1 Orycteropus afer afer | reverse complement strand
GCAAGTTAAAAACCCTTGATAACTGTGATAGTTGGAGCTGTGTGTCAACTTGGCTGGACCACAATTCTGTGTGGTTTAAGCTGTTGTGATGTGGTTATTCCCATGATGGTATCAGATGATTATGTTTTGAGCAGGCAATCTGTTAAAAGGGAGTTTCCCTAGGGGTGTGGCCTGCTTCCAGTATATCTACGGACATTCTTCTGTGAATCAGGATTCTGTTGTGCTGCCTACAACTGTCCGTGAGCAAACAATCCACCATTTGGCGTGCAGATCTGGGATTCATCATTTGTTGGAGTCAACAGCTGGCGTACTGCCTGCCAGCTTTGAGCTCCTCAGCCCCTGCGGCTGCAAGAGTCGAGAAAAGCCTCCAGCTTGATGTGGAAAAGCCTCCAGCTTGACGTTTGATCCAGGAACCTTGGACTTACCAGCTTCTATAAGTGTGTGAGCCATTTTACTAAGATAAATGTCTCTATTATACATATATACAAGCTTTACTGGTTTTGTTTCTCTAGAGAACCCAGTCTAACACAATACCACAAATTCAAGGCCTAAAAACTTCTTCACATCACCCCAGGACAATGTGTGTATAGGAAAGGAGGTCAACTAAAGGACACCCTCAAACCTTGTCCCAAAGGTTCATAGTTCCTCTTCTGTTCTCTATGTTGGTAACTTACAGATCAAACTTAGATTCACTCGAGTTGGCTGAGAAAAAATGGACCATCCCTGGACAGTGCCCCAAAATACATGAATCTAACGGAAATTCTACAGCCCCGGAATCCAGAAGGCAACTCAAGTGGAAACAGACAGCTGAGCCCAAGATTGGAAAACAAGAGCCCTACAAGTTACCACCAAAGGTGAACTTTTGGACAATGTTTCTTATTTACTGCTATTTTCCTTCTTTGTACTATCTCTTGGTGGTTTTAGTAGTCTCTAGGTCAGCAGCTGAAACTGCTACACTTTGCCTAATACTTACAGCACTTAAAGTAGCTTTATTCTACGTTAGATGTTATTGACTGGGAAAAGCATGTTTCGCTCTCAGTCCCGGCACCGTATGTGCAGCAGAGACATGGTAATGTACTTCTCTGCTTTTCACAGTGTACCTACTTCCTGTTATGCCTTGTGACGGGTCTTACACCATTTTCTATGACAGTCACTAGAGGAGCCTCTTTCGTTACTGCCATAACGTGTGTGATTCTTGTCTGTGATAATTGGAGCTGTGTGAACTTGGCTGGACCACAATTCTGTGTGGTTTAAACAGTTGTGATGTGGTTATTCCCATGATGGGATCAGATGTATATGTTGTGAGCAGCCAATCTGTGGAAAGGGAGTTTCCCTAGGGTGTGGCCTGCTTCCAGTATATTTATGGACATCCTGGGAAAAGAGACACTCATCTGTAGATCGGTATCCTGTTGTGGTGCCTACAACTGTGTGAGCGAACAATCCACCATTCGGCCTGGAGATCTTGGATTCGTCATTTGTTGGAGTCAACAGCCAGTGTACTGCCTGCCAGCCTTGAGCTCCTCAGCCCCTGCAGCTGCGTGAGTCGGGAAAAGCCTCCAGCTTGACATCTGATCCAAGAACTTGGGTCTTGCCAGCTTCTGTAAGTGTGTGAGCCATTTTCCTAAGATAAGTTTCTCTTTCTCTCTCTCTATAGCTTTACTGGTTTTGTTTCTCTAGAGAACCCAGTCTAACACACTCCTTTGAACAGCCTTCCTACACTAGGAAGGTGATTGTAGGGCTTTTCTTCCTTGTGTTCACAACTCCCACTGAAGCTAGTGGAAACTCCTCAGGAGGGGCAGAGCACAGTATTAAACAGATCTGCCCGAAGCTACACAGCCTCATCCCATCCCTCCTGAGACTGGCTCCCGTTTTAGACCCAACGACGTAAGATCTTGGCTTCATTCTATTTCCCAGATTGGTTTAATTGTACTTGTTGTTGCTGTAGTCATCTGTATCATCAAATATTGTATGAGTGTATGTCTAATACATTCAAACAAGCAACAAACTCCTTTTCTTAAAAAAAAAAAAAAAAAGAAAATCTTGTCTTAGGAAAAAAACCCAAATGATTGCTCCCATGACTTTGGTATCTCAGCCTAGCCTGGGCCTCCTCATCATGCTGGGTGAGGTCTCTCAATTCTGTCCAGCTCCTTGCTCTCCCAAACTACCCTTTCACATCCAGTGGTGCCCAGCTGTCTAACACAGTGTCTGGGGTCGTAAATGTCTGTAGACTCACAGTGCCATCCAACGAGAAAAGACTTTGCCAAAGACTAGTTACTCTGTTGTGGGTGCTCAGACAATTTGAAGATCAACTCACAGTGAATAAGATGCCTACCCAGAAAGGCAGGCGACATAAGAGGTGAGCAAGGAATCTCTTCTCAATAAAACTCACAATCAAAATGGTGAACTGAATAAGAGCACCTCAAATAAACTTAGGATCCTCAACACAGGACAGTAGCCGGGGTAAAGTCTAAGGCTACAACTCCATTTTGAATCAAAAGTGAGCCCAAGGGCAGGAACATAGCCTGTCATTCCCGTAACTCTCCTCTGGACATGGAGAAAATTACTTAGGGAACAAATGCAAAATGCTCTGTAATTTTGTTTTCTTCCAGGTATTGTGTGTTGCCTAGAAAGTGAGACCCAAGAGAATTCTCACACAGATGCTGACCCAAAACATACTTTAGAATCACACACATGCTCCCTGCACTCACACACAGTCTCACTTCCAGGCCAGAAGTAACCCATTTAATAATTACTTTGTAACTTTAAAAACAACTTTAGAAACACAGGCAATCTCCTACCTTCAGGTGTATCATTATCCAATTTTGTAACCATTACCTAAAGGGTAACCATCCTGAATTCTGCTGCCTTCCCTTGTATTTTTCCTATATCCACTCTCTGAACTGGCCCCTCCTTGGACCCCTTAGCTCTGAATCCTCTGGACGTCCTGATTCCCAGTTTGTAACCTGCCTTACCACGCAATAAAAACCCTACTGTTCATTTCACCCACTTGCTGCCCACTTTGCTCTGTTACACTGTGTGCGAGGTTCAGGGGCCAGCAATCCAGCCCAGGTCTCCCACACAAAAGATGAGGATTCTCCCACTGCACCTCTAATCTTACACATGCTTTTAAATATATTTTAGTTCTGAAATCTAGGAATCAAAAACTTTTAAAAAGCAGCCCCTAAACTTGTCCACGTTGCAAATACACTGGATGATTTTGCCGGCACGCAGGGGGTCCTAGTGGGAAGCGAATCTGCAACGAACTGTGTTTTCACAGGCGAGTGATCTTGGGTGGTTCTGAATCACCAAAGGGGTCCTTCCTAGCACTGGGTGCAATCCTTCCCAGCCTTGCATAGAGGGCAAAGGGGGCAATGAGACAACAAAGGCCCCCAGGTAGCAGCAGCCTGGGCAATGCAGTGCCCATAAGCTGACCCCTGCTGAAAGGAACACCGCCACTTTCAGGGCTCCCGGCATCCCTCCTTAAGCCCTAAGACTTGGGTCCCAGACTGCCCAGTGGGACTCAGGGGGACTCTCCTCTCTAGCCCTGTGTACACACTGATCACTGACACCATTTCTGGAGCTCTCTCCCGCTGGCACAAGTTTCCAGAGGGCCACCATCACCTGGCACTTCTAGCTCTGTGCACAATCTCCTCTTCAGGATAGGAAGTAATGAGAAAAAGAAAAAGAATTGGTCTTTCTGTGAGGTGAAGGAATGCCATCGGGCTGGGCTGGCAAAACAACTTTGTCAACAAGATGGGCGACAGGGGCAGCTCCAGGGCAATGCCAGCCTGTTTAAGTTGGCAGAAGGTGTATTCTACAATTTGAAGGCCCAGCAATCTAAACCCGAGCTGTGAGGACAAAGTACTGACGGGGGGGTGCTACTTTCATGGAGCTTACAGGCTAGTTGGGAAGGCCATGCATGTTCCACTCACTCAAGGGTTGTGCTGGCCTGCTCGCGGCTTCGTCTTCACTGCCACCACTGTGTGGCAGAGGCCAGGGAAAGGGGACACTATTTCAGAAGCCTCTCGAACAAGGTGAAAGCCAAACACAGAGCTAAAGGAAGACCGGCAGCAAGGCTCGCAGCTGCCTGAGGAAAGACCAACGAGGTAAGAGCAATAGCAACAGTCAGAGCCTGAGACAGATGTCTCATGAAAAAGGAAACATGGAGGTTGGCTGGCGCCCACAGAGGTGGAGAAAGCTGGGAGCTGAGATGGAGGCTGAGGAGTAAGTGGTGGAGGCTTCATGAGCCCCGGTCAGGACTCTGGCTCTTACTCAGAGATGAGAAGGATCTGGAGGATCAAGAGCAAAGGAGTTGCTTGCTGGGGCCTATGTGACCACCACCACTCACAGGCTCCCTGCAGTACAGAGAACTGCCCACGGGGGCTCCGCGGGTCAAATCTCCATGGGAGCAGATGGCCAGCTGTTTCCTCCCACGGAGTGGAGCAGAGGAAGGTCCCCAAGTGACCTTTCAGTTACCAGCCAAGCACATTAACCATTAAGCCACCAGCACTACTTATCGTGAGAACTTACTTAGGGATACCTGTTTTTGCTTTCTCCAAACTTCAAGACCTCACTCCAGAGACTTCCAGACCATTACGAGCGCAGTTCTTGGCGGTGCTTCCCCCAAAGTGTGGCTTTCTGAGCTCTCCAGAAATCCCTGCGACTAGCCTAGGAGTGGGAGCTCTGGTAGCATAGTGCCTAAGGCACCTGACTGCTGACCAGAAGGCTGGAGGTTCAAACCCACCAGCCACTCCTCGGAAGGAAGGTTGGGCAATCTACTTCCGTAGAAACCCAAGGAGGGGTCGCTGTGAGTCGGGTCCCACTGGATGGTACCTAACAACAACAACAACAGCCTAGGAGTTGTTAGCACTTTCAAAGCACAATCACGCCCACCCATCCCCTGCAATCCTGGGCAGGGCAGCAGCCTGAGCGCCATCTTTCGTTACAGGATTAACAATAATGAATGGGCCGCACCGAGTTATCAATCACTCCCAAACCAAGCAGCAACTGATGGGAACCATTTGATTCCTCACATTCAGAACCGTAGATGTGAACCATCCAACTGATCAAAATCTCAGCCTCCCCGCGAAGGAAGAGAATGAGGCCTGGGAGAACCGAATCCAGGTTCCAGGATTCGCTGGCGATGGGGAAGGGCGGGAAGGAAGAATGGCGATTCCAAAGGGCAGCGCGCAGAAGGGGAACCCAGCCTCCCAGGGGGGAGGGTGTCACTCGGGTTGATATTCCTTAGGATGTCGCTCTTGCCACCGGTGCAAAGAAAACGGGGCCCTTAATGTCGCCGCCATGACTTTGGAGACACCCCTCTCTCCCTGGGGCAGGCTGGCCACCGCCTTCCACGCGGAGGCACACAGCGGGCACTTCACGGGGAGACCCTGTCCAGGGCCACGAGGGCGCTGCAAGGAGAAGGGGGCAGGGGCCCCGAATGCACCCAGCCTGTCACCATCGGGCTCCACCGGGAGGACCGCACCACTTTGGAGGAGCACAGGGGATGCGCCGCTTCCTGGTTCGCGCTCCCGCTCAGCCTCCGGGAAGACGGCGCTCGGTCAGCCCGCCCGCGGCGCTTTGGGAGGCCCAGGATCCAGGACGCTGCCGGGCACCTGCGAGGGCCGGGCGCGCGCCGCTGGCCTTACTGCACCCTCCGTGCGCCCGGGCGACCCGCCGTCGCCCACGGCCGAGGCGTCCGGGCGCCCAACCACGCACTCACTGATCCCCGACGGCATCCAGCCCGCCGAGCGCCGGCCCGCTCTCCGAGCCCCAGCCGCTCAACAGGGCCGCGCTGCGTCTCGCAGCCGAGCTCCGGTCCCGGACGGGCCGGCAGGCGGCGCTGGCGTACCGGGCGCTCTGGGAGCGGTGTTGGCTCGAAGGAGACTCGCGCCCCGCCGGCACGCTGACGTTAAAGCAGCGGAGGCTCCGACCTTGAAACCGTGGCCTCCCGCGTGTCTTGCCCCACAACCGTCAGGACGTAAAGTGTACGTGTCAGGCGATTGGCTCCGCTGCTGAGGCGCCAGCGCGGTCCCGGCTGCCCAACCGCCACAGGGGACCCGCCCCCTGGAAGTGACGTATGTGGCGCGCCGCCCGCGGCCCCAAGAGAAAGCGGACCAGTAGTCCCTCAGCGGCAGGAAGTTCTTTAAGCAGGAGAAAGTTGTTGGCTGCTGTGGGTCGCGCTTCGATTCGGTGGGGTTTAACCTTCTGGGGCGCCGCAAGCGCGGTCGAGCTTGGATGTGGGGCCGCAGTGGGTGCCTGTTTTGAAGGTCTGGTTGGTGAGGCGGAGAATTCGCGGCCGGATGTCTGGAGTGCACTTGCGGGCCTTGTGGCGGACTCTGCCCTAGTGTTTGCAGTGCTGGCTAGGACTTCCAAGCGTAACAGGATAGCTTTTTCTTTTTCATTTTTGCTATTTTAAAGCATGACCTAACCAAGAGAGTTGCCATTCCTCGATATGTTGTTGTTGTTAAGTGCCGTCGAGTCGTTTCCGACTCATAGCGACCCCATGCACAGCAGAACAAAACACTGCCCGATCCCGCGCCAG
>NW_006921971.1:533340-535922 GCF_000298275.1 Orycteropus afer afer | reverse complement strand
TTGGCATAACTGAGTGAGTGCCTCCAATGGGGCATCTCCAATGGGATATAGCTGCTGGGATGTCCATTGCGGGGCCGAACACTCTCTCAGAAATTAACTTTTCGAAAGTACAAAGCTAAGAAGACCAAGGTTTGTTTCCTAAATAAAACAAGAAAAAAGGGAAACCGCTTGTGGATTAGCGCCAGCAATTCATTGGAAGAAGCTATAATAGAAAAAGAATTACAAGATTTAAAAAATGAAGTTATATTAATGGCAAAAGGCTTATTGCAAAACGGGTAACACAGTCCAGATGTTCCTGACAATCCAAGGAGTTGCAGAAATACAGCGGTTGATAAAGACAAAAACAGCAAGTTAGATGATACGTCTGGGGTGGTGTGCGTTCACCAAGCTGGAAAGCTGCAGAAGGCAGGATCTTGGCCGACTAGTCTTCCAGGAATTGACCTCCTCTGCTAAGATGGGGTTTTGTTAAATATTAACAGCCAGATGGACTATAGGGAGTTGCCAGGCACTCTGAGATCAAATCAAGCTTTAAGTCCTTTATTTCTGGGTTCGAGAAGTGGCTCATGCCAGAATGGACTCTCAACCCAGAAGAGCAGCTTCCCAGGGTTTATAAAGACAAAACTCACAAGCAGACGGGGTATAATACTGAATGTCTCTTTTCTATCCTTCTCAAGAAATCTTTTACAGAAGCAGAAAGCAATGTTAAACCTAATCTAGCAACTAACACCTGCAGAGAAACTCCTTGGCATTGTGGTTGGGCCTCATCCACTCTGGGAGCTTCAACTAGGACTCAGCCTTTGCAAGCAGACTTCTACAGAAGCTGAAAAAGCATTATACTCGCTCTAGCAAGTGACACCTATAGGCAACACCTGGCATTGTGGTCTGTCTCTAGTTGGCAAAGGGGCTTAACTAGGTCTCCATGTTCTGCCAGAAAGGATGGGGTGGTTTAGGCCTGCAGCCTTTCAGTTGAAACAGGATGGGGTGGTCTAGACCTGTAGCTTTTCAGATGAAACAGGATGGGGGTGGTCTAGACCTGTATCTTAAAAGAAAAAAAAAAAAAACCTTTATGGGGGTATCAGCATGTCAAGATGGAGTGACTTAAGCTATCTGGCTCATCACAGTTTCAGGTGACAAAATATGGCTGACAGTGAAGTTCATGGACTCTTCTATATAATCAGTTTAAGTACAGAGTGAAAAAAAGAGTAGAATGGCATTTAACTAGGGGAGTCTAAGGGTACAGCTTGGTCACTCAAGTCACATGTTTAACACTATATCTAATACCTGTAGAAGTTGAGTAATGTTTTTAACAGCCATTTTTAACCAAAAAGCAGAAATAAGGCTAGCAAGGTGGGCAAAACATATTATTCTGTAGAAATTATTTGTATCTAGGTCAAAGGTGCAGTGATATTTTTCACAAAGGTGCCAAGCTGCACTGTGTGGCAGAAGTTGCTTTAAAAGACCAAAAAAAAAAAGGTGTTACTTAGGACAGGGAAAAATTTGGCCTACATTTCAGCTAGAAATTTTAGTTATGTCAAGGATCATTTTATTAGAATTTTTATTGTCATTTGGGTGAAAGTTTATAAAACAAATTCATTTTCCATACAGTAATTCATACACATTTTGTCTCATGACATTGACTTTAATTCCCCAGTGTAACAGCTCTCTTCCCACCTCCCATAATTACCTCTTCCTTGTGTCCTTCCCTCACTTGCACTCCTGCCCCCTGAGCTATCTGCCTATGCAAACACTGTTCTTCCGTTCTCCCATGATTGAGCTCTCCAAGGAGTGTATCTGCCTAATGTAGATGTTCAGCCCATATGTCTTTTACTTGGCTGGAAGCCTCAGGAGTGAATTTAATTCCAGACCTAAAGGGCAGCGAGGGGCCATAGTCTCAGGGGTCTCACCAGGCTCTATCAGACTAGCAAATCTGGTCTTTTATTATTATTAATTTTTTTTTTTATGATTTTGAGTTTTGCTCCACATTGTTCTTCCATTCTATCCAGGATCTCTGGCATAGATCCCCCTCCAAGACGTTGACAGTGGTAGCCAGGTACCATCTAGTTCTTCTGGTCCCATGGTCTAACAGGCTAAGGAGTGCATGGTCTGCCAGGCCGTAGGAGAGAACTGGTATTTAGAATAGTCTTCCTCAGGAGGAAAAGAAGTGGGGGACTGAATGTGTTGATCCTTTGAACCTCATCTTTCAGGTGGGTACAGTCTTCTGGGTTACGGAGGAGGAGGGTAATTGGGAGAACATGTAAGGCCCCTATGTGTGACTCAAAAATCTGGAACCCAAGCTAGAAAACCATGGGGTGATTATTTTCTCTCTACCTAATCTGGCAGGAAGTCTTGTTGGTCCTATTTCCAAAATGTATCTTTACTTACTCAATTCTCCTTACCTCACCTATTGCTACCCTAGATCCAGTCCTTATCGTGGCTTCCTGGGTTCCTGTGCTTGTCTTCTGTTTTATGCTCCTCCCCCACAACACCCCAAAACCAGGCCAGGAGCTGATTGTGGAACAGACCATCAACTGCTCATATGCAAGTTCAACTTGAAGTTAAAGACAATTAAAACAAGTCCAAGA
>NW_006921971.1:521793-531030 GCF_000298275.1 Orycteropus afer afer | reverse complement strand
ATCATGGAGCTGGCACGGGATCGGGCAGTGTTTCGTTCTGCAGTGCATGGGGTCGCTATGAGTCAGAAACGACTCAACAGCACCTAACAACAACAGCCACCATGTGGGAGCTCTGGTGGCATAGTGCCTAAGGCACTTGACTGCTAACTAGAAGGCTGGTGGTTCAAACCCACCAGCCACTGCTCGGAAGGTTGGGCAATCTACTTCCATAGTGATACCACCTCGGCAACCCAAGGAGGGGTCGCTTGAGTGGGGTTCCAACTCAATGGCACATGACTACAAAAACAGCTACCATGTAAGTGGAACTATGCAAATACAAGGTGTGTGTGTGGCTCACCAAGGGGACTGGATAGCTTGTTAATAATAAGCTATGTGGTACCCTTTTGGGGATGTTGTTGTTGTTGTTGTTATTTGCCGTCAAGTCGGCCCCGACTCATGGAAATAAGATGCATACAACCCTAATGTGGGGGTTGGTCAGTTTTTCCATCCACTAGGCTTAAAATGGGGAGCTCTAGAGGGTAGCATAGTGACTAAGGCACTTGACTGCTAACCAGAAGGCTGGCGGTTCAAATCCACCAGCCACTCCTCGGAAGGAAGGTTGGGCAATCTACTTCCATAGTGATGCTGCCTTGGAAACCCAAGGAGCAGTCGCTATGAGTTGGGTCCGACTCGACAGCACATAACAACAACAACAACAACAACAAGGCTTAAAATGAGCCATCCCAGAGGCAGAAAGGGGGATCCATCAAGAAAGAAGAACCAAGAGTGGGGCACATCCTTGGACCCGAGATCCCTGCACTGAACCTCCTCGACCAGGAGACAGAGAGCTCATTACACTGCTGAGGTAGCGAGAGATGGCAAAGAGCAGCAACAAACAGTGGCAGCAGAAGCAACATAACCAGGAGGCTGTAATGAGACAGAATGGTGGGCTTCCTGGCCCACGGAGTGAGAAACTCCAGTACCTTTTGGCAGGAGGCTTGCTGGAGGAACAGAGTGCCTCTCTAGACACCTATCAGCAGAGAGAAAAGAGCTCTAACACTAGCCTGAGCAGGCTAAGGGGTCCAAAAGGCTGAGCCCAGCAAGAAACATGCTTGCAGCAAGACTGATAAGACGTCCTGATTGAAGAACTATCCTGAGTTGTTTCTGATCCTGAATTGTAACCTGTTACTTTCCTAATAAAACCCAGATTTAGGAATATTGCTTGTGATCTCTGTGGCCACTGCAATGAGTTATCAAACCTAGCAAAGAAGTAGAAAGTGCTGGGGGAAGGATGGCGGTGTCAGAATTGGTAGAAACGTTAAAGGGTGGAGGCACGTCTGAACTCGGCCTCACAGGAATCAGCCTTGGGTTGCAGGTTCTGATCCTTCTCCACCTGCGGTGAAGTTAAAATTGGTCAGACACTGTCCGCAAGCCCTTTTTGAAATAACCATGCAGAAGAGTTTGTGCTCAAGCAAATGTTTGAGCATGGTAATCTTTTATTAAAGCCTTAATGGAAATATGTAACCAGTATATGAAACATGTAGTCATGTGCCACATATTGTCCATCTGGGCAACATCTGACCACATATATGTCTGTGATTCCATAAGGATCTAATAACCCACTGCCATCGATGCTGACTCACAGCAGTGCTATAGGACAGAGAATAACTGCCCCACAGGGTTTCCAAAGCTGTAAGTCTTTAGAAGCAGACTCCCTCATCTTTCTCCCACAGTGGCTGGTGGGTTAAATGGCCAACCTTTGGGTTCGCAGCCAAATGCTTTAACCCCTGCACCACCAGAGCCCTTTTAAGGATATAATTCAGAAATCCCAATTGGAGAATAAGACATAGATGTAATGGGATGTAATTAACACAACGCCTTCCTACACGCAACCCATGTATCTCCTATCTCTTGTATACAAAATGGTTGCACCTCTAAGAATAGTACAGTATATACAAATAATGAGCTCTGGTGGCATAGTCCCTAAGGCATCTGACTGCTAACCAGAAGGCTGGCGGTTCAATCCCACTAGCCACTCCTCGGAAGGAAGGTTGGGCAATCTACTTCCACAGTGATACTGCTTCAGAAACCCAAGGAAGGGTTTCTCTGAGTTGGATCCAACTCAATAGCAGTGTGTTTGGTTTGGGTTTTTGATATACAACCTATAATGCACGTAAGGAGCTCTGGTGGCACAGTGCCTAAGGCAGCTGACTTTTAACCTGAAGGTTTGGTGGTTCAAACCCACCAGCCACTCTGTGAAAGGAAAACTGGGCAATCTACTTCCATAAAGATTTACTGCCTCAGAAACCCAGTGAGGGTCGCTATGAGTCAGAATTGACTCAATGGCAGTGGTTTTTTTTTTCTTTTCTGTTTGTTTTATAATACATATGCCTTGATGATCATAATAAAGGTCTATGTTACTGGCTTATGTATGTACTGTACAAATATAAAGTAACAAAGTGACAAGATGTGCCCACTGAATGTTTATTGCTTCAGTCCAGTAACTCAACCTTGAGCAAACATTTCTGAAAACCATTAGAATTCTTGCCTGAAATCCATCCTTCTGGCTCTCAGATGGTGTTGTAAGCTCACTCTTAGTAATTTCCTAGTACCCCAAGAACACAAAACACATTAAAAAGAACTTTGTCTCACCTCATTCTTTGGAGTTGAACTTGGACTTATACTGAGGTCTCTCTCCTACTACAATAGCCTGACTAAAGCAGTGTTTAACACTGTCTGGCACCATTTCTTTTACATTATGTAAAACAAACAAACAAAAAATACAATTGTAAATTTGTATTGGGATTATGAATATGAGTTTATTTTGGAAGAAAATATGTCTTTTAGATGTTCACTGAACAGTCAAGATAATGTTGACTTGATGGCCCAGGCTTTGGTTTATACTGAGCCCATGCATTGCAGACCTTCCTTGATTTGTACAAGAACCCGAGGTTTGGGAAGAAATGGTTTATTTCAGCTCTGCAACAGGAACGTACCAAGTGATCCAGGACCACTTCCGCATTCAGAGCCTGACAGGGTAGTGTCAGCAACCTATGTGACTACTGCAACTAAGACACTGAAAGAACTTCAATTTTATTTCATTAAAATGTAACAATAGACTCAATTCATTTGTAAGATAAATATGTTTGGAATAACCCGGGACTATAATTTGACTTTTTCCACAGTAAAATTTATGACAAGTGCTTCTTCTGGATTCTGAATGAGTACAAAGGAAGGACAGGTGCGATACCCCATACATAAGTTTATGTGGATTAGCTGTCAGTTGAATTTACAATTTTTAAAATGACAGTAACTTGATATATTGGATTAAATGAAACTTTTCATTGAACATTTCACATATACATTTTTAATTTTCCAATATACCTACTAAAATATTTCAAATTGAACCTCTGACTTGCATTACATTTGGATTAGACAGAACTGTGCTAGATGCAACAGCGGCCTTACAAAAAATACAGAAGACCAAGTACTTAAACAAAATGATGATAAAACAAATACAGTGAAACCAATGACAGGCAGAACTCAACGAGACGGCCTTGTTTTCCGGGTGTTGCGTCGTCCACCTCTGGCAGGGAGCCACCACTCTTCTATTAAGAATGCTCCCTCAGAAGCACCCAGTGGGTTCTCCTCCTCTGACAGGGTTCTGACTTTCCCAAGTTTTACTCTATCAAAATGCTAAACATTTTACCATTTTAAAAGATAAGCAGCAAAATATCCTGTACAAGACAGGTTGTTGTTGTTGTTATGTGCTGATGAGTCGGACCCAACTCATAGCGACCCCTCCTTGGGTTTCTGACGCAGTATCACTATGGAAGTAGATTGCCCCATCTTCCTTCTGAGGAGGGGCTGGTGGGTTTGAACTGCCAGCATTCTGGTCAGCAGCCAAATGCTTTAGGCACTGTGCTACCGGAGCACCTCAAGACAGGTTAGATAGATCAAAAAATAAAATGGCACTGTGGAAATTTAGATTCTAGTTTCAAAAATCCAACAATTATAATAAATAAATATGGACAAATACAGAGATGTTAATTTGTTTTGTGAGATAATGAAGATGTGGGTTTGGAAGGAAACTGGAGTAATTTGTAGGAGATACATGTTTCAAGGGTGACGTGAACGTCTACAGTTAACCACTGACTGTTGTACTGTAATAGTTTATACCTAGGGTCAAATTCCTTACATCAATAAGGCCTCTCTCCACAGTGAATTTTATATAATTACTGAGGTTTGAAGATTCACAAAAAACCTCCCAGTCTGTAAATTCAAAATACTTCCCTTCAGGGTGATTACTTATTTATTCAGTGAAGTACGAGGAATAACTAAGTGCTTTCTCACATTGCTTACATCCACTATAAGGTGTTCAGAAAGCGCTGGATACTGAAGGCTTTCCCACATTCCTGCCTTCAGGCCTCTCTCCACTGGGTTCTTCTATGTGCAGTGAGCTGTGAGGACAGAAGACCTTGCTGCACTCCTTCCACACATTAAGACCTCTCTCTAGTGTGAGTTTTCACATGACTAGTGATGTGTCAGGAATGAGGGAACAGTTGACCACAGTCCTTACTGCATAAGGCCTCTCTGCTGTGTGGATTTTCATATGTATACTGAGGTGGGAGGGATGACGAAAGGCTTTGCCACAGGCTTTACATTCATAAGATCTCTCGCCACTGTGAGTTATCATGTGTCTAGTGAGGCATGAGGACTGAATAAAGGCTTTGCCACATTCCTTACATTCATAAGGTCTCTCTCCACTGTGAATTCTCATATGTTTAGAGAGATGTGAGGAATGGTGAAAGGCTTTGCCACACTCCTTACACTCATAAGGCCTCTCTCCACTGTGACTTCTTAAATGTGACGTGAGCTGTGATGGGCAACTGAAGGCTTTGCCACACTCCTTACACTCGTAAGGCCTCTCTCCACTGTGAATTCTCAAATGTATAAGGAGGTGTGAGGAGTCCCGAAAGGCTTTGCCACACTCCTTACATTCATAGGACTTCTCTCCACTGTGAGTTCTCATATGATTCGTGAGGTGTGAGGACTGACTAAAGACTTTGCCACATTCCTTACACACATAGAGCCTTTCTGTGCTGTGAATTTTCATGTGGATAATGAGGTTTGAGAAATGAGCAAAGGCTTTGCCGCAATCCTTACATTCATAAGCCCTCTCTCCACTGTGGGTTTTCATATGCCTAGTGAGGTCCGAGGACTGATTAAAGGCTTTCCCACATTCCTTACATTCATAAGGCCTCTCGCCACTGTGAGTTCTCAAGTGTACAATGAGGTGGGAGGAGTAACGAAAGCCTTTCCCACATTCCTTACATGCATAAGGCCTCTCGCCACTGTGAATTCTCTTATGATTAGTCAGGTGTGAGGGATGACGAAAGGCTTTCCCACATTCCTTACATTCAAAAGGCCTCTCTCCACTGTGACTTCTTACATGTGAAGTGAGCTGTGATGGCCAACTGAAGGCTTTCCCACACTCCCTACACTCATAGGGTTTCTGGGCACTGCGAGTCTTCGCAGGAGCGCAGAGGTAAGAGAGACAACTGCGGGCTTCTCCACATCCCTTACACTGATGGGCATCACGTCCAGAGGGAGATGTGATATGATGGTTATGTGATGAGTGATCCATCATGGGTTTTCCACACTCAAGGCATCCAGAAGGATATGCTTCCACAGGCGTTCTCTTGAGCACAGAAAGATCTGGAATCCGGCTGAAGGTCTGTCCACACTGACGGTCTTCATCACTTTCACAGAGGTTCCCTACCACATGCTTTCTGTTAAACACAGGCAGCAGGCTGTCAGGTATGAATTCACCATTAGCACACACTGTAAACACATGTATTTTTTGCCTTGAATTGTCTCACGTTTCATAGATTAAATCATTCTGGTAGAGATTAATTTCACTGTTTTTCTAAAATATGGGGCTTTCTGATCATTGTATGTAAGTGAGATTTGTTTCAAATATTTGATATCTGATTTACAGTCATGCAATTGTATGGTGACGGTTCCATGGATGCACATCAGAGCTGGTTTTATACACGTGCATTAGGTGCCTGGATGGCACAGATGGTCAGTGCCGATCCAGAACCTAAAGGCTGGTGGCTCAGGCCAACACAGCGGCACTGCCACAAGGTGGGACAGAATTGACAGGTTTGACACATACCGGTTTCTCATGGGATCAGAAAGCAGAGCATTCCCATGAAACCTTTTGTAAGCCCAAATGGTGTAAAGCAAATATTATGGATTGAACGGAATCCCAAAAATATGTTCAATTGGCTAGTCCATGATTCTCAGTATCGTGTAATTATTCCCACATTTTGTGATCTAATGTATTCCATGTGCTGTAAATCCTCACCTCTGTGATGATAATAAGTAGCTCTAGTGGTGCAGTGCCTAAGGCATTTGATAGCTGACCAGAAGTTTGGTGGTTCAAACCCACCAGCTGCTCCATGGAAGGAAGATGAGGCAATTTACTACTTGATGGTAGTGGGTTTGTGGGTTTATGATGATAACAAGACAGGAGTCAAGGCAGTTTTGTTAATGAAGCAGGATCCAATGGACAGAACTGGGTTGTTGCATGAGTTCATCTCATTAGAGATATACCAAAAACACAAAATCAGACACACTGCTGTGGAGTCGGATCCGACTCACAACGATTCCTCCTTGCGTTTCCAAGGTGAAATCACTATGGAAGCAGATTGCCCAACCTTCCTTTTGAGGAGTGGCTGGTGAGTTTCAACCACCAGCCTTCTGGTTAGCAGTCAAGTGACTTAGGCACTACACGACCAGAGCTCCCCATTAGAGATATAAAAGGGATTAAGTACGTGAACAGAGATCAGAGGGACCTACTACCACTAAGAAAGAGGAGCCAGGAGCTGAGCTTCTCCTTTCAACCCAACGTCTCTGTATTGGGAACCTCTTAGAGAGTCAGGCCAAGCTGCATGGAGACCGCCAAGAAACACAGGGCCCACAGGCCCAGAGATGCTGAAAACAGATATAGACCTTCCTCTTCAACTGTAAGGCAACAGAGACAGAAAGATCTAGTACCCTGAAATCAGACGTCTAGCCTCCTAAACTGTGACAAAATAAATGTTACATCTATCCACTTGTGGTAGTTCTGTGACAGCAGCCCTAGATAACTAAGACGGCAAAGACACAAATACCATCTATTAATATCAGAAAAATTTTTGAGCACTCCAAGACCCAAAAAATAACCTACCAAATTATAGCAAATAAAGATAAAATCTAAATTGACATTAACATATAGTAAAACCAGAAATGGTATGATCACCTTAGACCCTTTGTAAAGGAGGAATGATGTATGTACAGTGTAGTTCCTGGGAGAGGAGACTGGGGACAACACTCGCTGCTTGAGGTGTGCACCCCCTCTTTAACTTAATGGCTCCCTATAAAACAAGCGCTGAATGCTAGATTTGCTTTTTGGCTTTTTCTTTTTTTTTTGTAAAAAAATCCTCTTTGGAATATTTTCAGTTAGTGACAACAGATACTAATGTAGGTCTTTCTGTTAGGCTGAAGCAAAAACCCAGGCCCCAAAATGTCAGTTGGCAGCTTCCTCTAGATGTCAGGCCCTGATGAGACAACCTGATAAGACAACCGCAGTAACAGAACCCGCCCAGACTGTAAAAGTCCCATGCAGTGACAGACTTCCTCTTCTGAAGCCCCCTCATGCCAAGTAAGTGCAGACCCATGCTAACAGCTAATTGAGCCCTGCCATTTCCTTAGAGGACCCTGTCACTCCCCTGCTGTCTCCAAACAGGTCCTCTCTGTGTCTATAAAAATCCATGCCGCCTGCCCGGGGGTGCGACTTCTCTAGCCCTGCTGTTAGGGCATAAGAACCTCGCCCGGGAGCGCCAATAAACTGCTGCTCTGAAACAACTCCGTGTCCTGGTGTCTTGGTAACTCAGCTTTACATTTTGGTGCTGAAACCCGGGACAAGGAGTGGAACTTGAGGGAGTTCTGACTCTCCTTCTCCCTCTTCCCTCCGGACCAGGGAATTCCGGCCCCCTGCATCCACCACCGGTAAGTCACATCTTACCCTTTACTCAATGCCCACCGGAAGACATACATTTTGTATTCTGTTGTCCTCCATCCTGTGGGCCATTTTAATTTTTTGGCTCTGGGCGATGAACCAGTGCCTACTACCAAACGGTTTGAATTGGTTTTCTTGTAATTTGTCTGTGTCAGACTGAGAGGTTGTGTGAATGTTTTTTTGTGATGCTCCAAGATCTAAGTCGCGGAGCCTGAGTGGGCCCTCAGTTGATTTCCGTGTGAAGTCGGAATGGCATAACGGTGTGGCTCTGCCCTCCGCTCCGGGGTTTATACGGAGACACCTTAGCCAAAGACTCACTTAAATCCCCGAGAGGGGAGCGGACAACCGGGCATCCGACTGGTCCTCGGGACATGTCTCCAGTATGTTTACTGTTGGGGAATTAACTTGCCAGAGTCTGGGTGGGCCCTCAGGTGATTTCTGTGTGAAGTCGGATCGGCATAATGGTGTGGCTCTGCCCTCCGCTCCGGGGTTTATACGGAGACACCTTAGGCAAAGACTCACTCAAATCTCTGGGAAGGGAGCAGACAACTAGGCATTTGACTAGTTTTTGGGACGTGTCTCCAGTGTGACTACTTTCCTTTTATTGTATCTCTTGGGTGATTATTTTTGGAGAGTTGACTTGCCCAAAAGTCTGAGTTTGTCCTGGAGTTTTCTGCATCATTGGCACAGGGTTCCAGGAACCCCAAGAAAATCGTGGTACCACATCAGAAACTCCTCACAGTCTGCGAGTTTGGTTGCTCAGGAACGCCTGACATCCTATTCCCTTGAGGGTCATTCCTCGGAGGGTCACTCCTCGTCCGGCTGTCTAACGTCAGGCAGAGACGTCCACCTGCGTAAAACAGTCCCACTGGTATAGGGTTCCAGGAACGCTATCCGAAAAAACTCAGAACCAATGGGCAATCAAAACTCCAAAATTGATCCAACAACCCCTCTGGGGTGTTTATTAGCAAACCTTAAGCCCTTGTTGTTAGACCAGGACATCCATCCCAAACGCCTCATCTTTTACTCCACCACGGCATGGCCCCACTACACACTGGACAATGGCTCTTGCTGGCCAGAGCATAGGACTTTTGACTTTAACATCCTTACAGACCTAGACAATTTTTGCCGACGCACAGGCAAATGGCCGGAAGTCCCCTATGTCCAAGCCTTTTTTTATTTACGCTCCC
>NW_006921971.1:521195-521693 GCF_000298275.1 Orycteropus afer afer | reverse complement strand
CAAGGCAAAGAATACTAGAAAGATGTTTACTTGTGTTTTATTGACTGTGCAAAGGCATTTGATCGTGTGGATCATGACAAATTATGGATAACATTAAGAAGAATGGGAATTCCCGAACACTTGACTGTACTCATGAGGAACCTGTACCTTTACCAGGAGGCTGTCGTTTGAACGGAACAAGGGGACACTGCATGGTTTAAAATCAAGAAGGGAGTGCATCAGGGCTGTATCCTTTCCCCACACTTACTCAAGCTATATGCTGAGCAAATAACCCGAGAAGCTGGACTATATGAAGAAAAACGTGGCATCAGGATTGGAGGAGGAATCATTAACAACCTGAGACACACAAACGATACAACTTTGCTTGCTGAAAGTGAGGATGACTTGAGGCACTTACTGATAAACGTTGAAGAATACAGTCTGCACTGTGGATTACCTCTCAATATAAAGAAAACAAAAATCCTCACAACTGGACCAATGAGCAGCATCACAATAAAT
>NW_006921971.1:517411-518059 GCF_000298275.1 Orycteropus afer afer | reverse complement strand
TCTCCGTTATGGGAATTAACGGGCAACCCTCCCACGACAGGCCCCCTCACCTGTTTAGTAGATAATAAAATTCTTACACATTCATTTCTTATTATACCAACCTGCCCCACCCCCGTTAGGGCGAGATTTCCTCACAAAAATTAACACCACTCTCACTTGGACTCAAGATCACTCTGCCTCTCTCCTGCTATCACTAACTGATACCTCCCTGCAAGCACCAGCTTTTCCCATATCCCCTGACCTTGTTGATCCATGCGTGTGGGATACTTCTTCCCCGTCCATCGCCTCTCATCACCCCCTGTTATGGTAAATTTAAAAGATCCCACACAGTTTCCATCCAAGCCCCAATTTCCCATTTCTTGCACACACCGACTCGGCCTAAAACCTCTTATACAGCGCTTGTTATCTAAAGGACTCTTAATCCCCACACAATCCCCATGCAATACCCTTATTTTATCAGTAAAAAAAACTAATGGGTCCTACCGACTAGTCCAAGACCTTCGTCTTATTAACAGTGCCATAGTTCTCCTGCATCCCATTGTCTCTAACCCCAATACCTTACTCTCCAATATTCCCCCTACTACCACCCATTTTTCTGTTTTAGATCTCAAAGATGCTTTTTTCACAATCCCCTTAGACCCCAGGTGT
>NW_006921971.1:497349-511216 GCF_000298275.1 Orycteropus afer afer | reverse complement strand
GCCCTGCCATTTCCTTAGAGGACCCTGTCACTCCCCTGCTGTCTCCAAACAGGTCCTCTCTGTGTCTATAAAAATCCATGCCCCCTGCCCGGGGGTGCGACTTCTCTAGCCCTGCTGTTAGGGCAGGAGAACCTCACCCGGAAGCGCCAATAAACTGCTGCTCTGAAACAACTCCGTGTCCTGGTGTCTTGGTAAATCAGCTTTACACTTTCATAGAAGTGAAAGGGCATAAATCAAACATTAAAAAGTGTGGGATACCTGTAAGTGTATGTATGTGTCTGTGAATACTCCAAAAAAAACCCAAACTCACAGCAATTGAGTCAGATCCCACTCATAGCGACCCCTCCTTGGGTTTCCAAGGCAGTATCACTACAGAAGTAGATGGCCCAATCTTCCTTCTGAGAAGTGGCTGGTGGGTTTAAACCGCGAGGCTTCTGGTTAGCAGTCAAGTGTCCTAGGTACTACACCACCAGAGCTCTCGTATATATATGTACACACACACACACAAATGTATGTATATACACACATCCATCCAGAAAAGAGCTTTGGGGGGGGTGGGCAGTGGTTAACTGCTTGAAGGCTAACCAAAAGGTCAGCAGTTTGAACCCACCAGAGGCTCAGCCCAGTTTGAACACACAAGAGGCTCAGCTGCGGAAAGATGTGGCAGCTTGCATCCCTAAAGATTACAGCCTTTGACACCCTAACAGGGCAGTTTTAGTCTGTCTCGTAGCGTCAGTATGAGTCAGAAATGACTCAAAGGCAATGGTTTTACACACATATTTGTGTGTGTATCCATATTAAGATGTAGCTGTAAGAACTAACGTGCGCTGACTCAAGCTATAGCATTTTCAATCATGTCACATGCATGAAAACCTGGGAAAGGAACAAGGAAGAACAAAGGAAAACTGATGCCTTTGAATTATTATGTCGGCAAAGAATACGGCTATACCATGGATTGCCAGAAGGAACAACTCTGTCCCGCAAGAAGTATACCCAGAAGGCTCTTCAGAAGTGCGGACAGCAAGAGTTCGTTGTACACTTTGGACATGTTATCAAGAGGGACCACTCAACATTATGCTGAGTGAAATATGTCAATCACAAAAGGACAAATAGTGTATTAGTCCATTAATGTAAAAGTCAATGAAAGGTTTATCTATGGAAGGAAATTTTCTTTGTTGGTTACCAGGGGTGGGAGGGAGGGGAGGGAACATTGTTAGACAAATAGAGATAAGTATTGATTTGGGTGAAGAGAAGGTCAATGTACCAAATGTGAGTGATCAATATGGTAGCATTGAGGAAGACAAAGACATAGAGAGGTACATGGGAGGTACAGATAAAAAAGATGAACCCTTTTGCACATACAGTACTTCACTGTCAGTGAAGGCAAACATGGGTATATGGGTGGATAGATGGGTGGACAGGCTGAACTAGTAGGTATGTCTATGAAGCGGAGAGTGTACCCAAGAACATGTATAGGGTTGGCAGACAATGGTCCTATAAATTTATCTGTATGATCAGAATTCTCAGGTGTATAGCAGAGCTGACAAGGGGCAAGGTTGTGGTCACGTCTTCGTCACAGCCAGCTACCCAGAGGGACCGAGTAGTTGAACCTGTGGGCTTGGGAGCACAGTCACAGGGGACATCAAGCTCAATTGGCATAACATACTACACAAAGCATTGTTCCACCTCCTACTTTGGCGAGTAGCGACTGGGATCTTAAAAGCTTGCAAGCTGCCATCTAGATGCAACGATGGGTCTCTCCTCCTCCAGAGCAAAGAAGAATGAAGAAAACCAAAAATTCATGGAAACAATCAGTCCTAGCGACTGGTACACCATTCGATCTGCAGCCTATATGACTAGAAGACCAGAAGAACTAGATGGTACCCGGCTACCAGTGTCAACCACTTTGAAGGGGATCTATGTAGGAGATCCTGGATAGAGAGGGAGAAAAATGTGGAACAAAACTCAAAATCATTTGGAGAAAAAAAGAGGGGGGGACCAGGTTTGCTGGTCTGATGGAACCTGGTGAAACCATTGAGACTATGGCCCCTAGCTGCCCTTCAGGTCTGGAACTGAAACCACACCTGTGGCTTCCAGCCAAACAAAAGATAGGCATATGAGTTGAACATTTCCCTGAGGTAGATACACTCCTTGGAGAGAACAATCGTGGGAGAAAGAAGGGTTGCTTATGCACAGGGAGATAGCTCAGGGGGCAGGAGGGCATGGAGGAATGGACACAGGGAAGAGGTCACTATCGGGAGGAAGTGGGAGGGGAGCTGTTGCATTGTGGTGAATTGTGGTCAATGTCATGAGACAAAGTGTATGTGAACCGCTGTATGGAAAGTGAATTTGTTCTGTAAATTTTCACCCAGAACCCAATTTAAAAAAAAAAAAAAGAGGGCCCACTCAGTCCCTGAGAAGGAGTTTGGTCCTTTTTGGTAAAGCAAAGGGTGACAGAAAAATAGGAAGGCGCTCAATGACACGGACTGACACTTTGGCTGCAACCGCGGGCTGAAAAACCGCAACGACTGGGAGGGTGGCGCAGGACCGGGCAGGACGCGTTCCGCCGCCGTACATGAGGTTGCCAGGAGTCACAGCTCACTTCCCAGCACTGTATGTTGCTCCATGCTGTCACCCCAATTACAGCCAACCGTGACCCCATGTGACAGCAGAACTGCCTCACAGGGTCCTCTTGGCTGTAATTGCTATGTAATTATTACGGAAGCAGTTTGCAGGTGTTTCTCCGGCAGAGCCACTGGGTTGCCAGTTTTCTGGTCAGCGGTCAGGTGTTTAACTGTTTGTACTCACGGACTCCTTAATATAAGTGTTTCAATGCCAGATATCGCTAAAGACCCCCTCCTGGAGCACGGCTGTCTCTGGAGCGAGTGACACTCACCTCCTACGTGTGCTCTGGTTATCCCCGTGGTCTTCAGGGCCGTGTGACTTGCAGATCTCGCCAACCATGGAGGACCAGGTGTCATTTCTCATGAGTCCCGCTGCTGTATTGTCAGTGGATGGCTTTCCTCCATCATTAACGTCTTGAGAAACTGATCGAATGATTTAAGTTGACGTTCACAGTATGAAAGAGAAGGAAAGAAGTTACTCAGAAGGACAGGCAGCTGTGAGAAAACAAAGACTGCCACATTCTGCTGCTTCAGTACTGTGGCAACGGTCAGAAAGCAACTCAGGAAGACCGAGCATGACAGTGACATCCACGGGGTGTACGAACAGCAGAGTCGAAGGGGACTGAACCCAACCACATGGCCGTTAAACGAGGAGAAGGGGCCGGTCTCTCCCCACGCACACCGCAACCCCAAAGAGGCTTTTTCTCACTGATTATTCAAACACCATCTCCACGCAAGCCTGATCCTTCGAAGGCTTCTTGCCTCCCGGTGCCCCCCCGGACCCCCGGACACAGTGGTCTTCATGCAGGGTGCTGTCTCCACAAGCCTCCTTCTTGCTACTCTGGGGAAACACGTAAGAGTCGCTGATATGGTTCATGTGCAAAGGCCTAAGATGAGGGAAGCAGGAAGGAGCAGTAAACACGTCCCTGACACTGAGCCAATGGGTCTTCAAGGTCTCTGGAGATCGGCAGGTGTGAGTTTGTAGCCAAACAATCAAAACACAGTAAGATCCTTTACAAGGTCCCAGACCACAAATATTCTCTCTGGGCAGCAAAGAAACCCCTAAGTCAAAGCTCACACTGACAGCATTTGACAAGCCTTGAGGCTTTTCACCACAAATGAAATGCCGCTCAGGGAGCTTTGTGTCCATGGGGAGGCCAGGATGTGCACGCCCCAGAGAGCAAATAGCAGACTGGTTTCATTTAACAATGTGAGCCCATTCCACAGCCCACGTGCTGGTGTAACATCCATGAGTGTGATGCATTTGGTCACTAATCACACATCAAAGAAAACGGAAGCCATCCGTACCTACTGAGGCCAGGTTTCTGAAGGTTTCCAGCATCACATCTCTGTAGAGTTTCCTCTGAGACAGATCCAGCAGCGCCCACTCTTCCTGGGTGAAGTCCACAGCCACATCCTCAGCAGCCACTGAGCCCTGAAACATCCCACACTCTGGTCAGCAGGGTCCCACGTACGCCCGTGTGCATGCAAGGAAGAGTGAGGCTGACAGCGCTGGGAACTGAGATTTCAGGGGATGTGACTCCAGGGTTGAGTCATCAGCCTCATGCCTTCTCTGTCTACATTCACGTCCTCACTGAATGCACCCTGTCTCACAGACAATGATACTTCCAACACAATGTACCTGTCACTCCACAGTGTGACTGTGGCCAATTCCAGTCTCATTTCCACCTTTATGGTCTGGAACCGTCAGAACACAGCCTCAGCTGGAGAAATGAGATGCAATGAAAGCCTTCTGTCCACAGTCAGATCATGTCTTCACTGTGAACCAGAGGGAAGTTCACCTGCCTGCACAGGCCCCACCAGAACAACAACAACAAAAAGCACAGGACGGGACATTCAATAACTGGGCCCCTGCAGGTGGCAGTTTTTCCTTTTGCCCCTCACAGCCATGGGAGGTCCAGTGGCCTGTACAAGCACCCTGGCAACCCAAGGCCCTGAGCTCACTGTAGTTTCTTGAAGAAGTCCAGGTGCCCAGGAGCTGACAGGACCACTGCTGGAAAGAGAGTGTGATTTGGGGGATCAGGAATTTTTACATGGCTGCCACCTGCTTTCAATTACCCCACAGCTGTGCTGCTGTGCACTCTGTCCCTTCATGGAGACAGGCACGGGTACTGACAAGGTGAGCACAGTCCAGGGGAAGAAAGGAAATGAGAATCCAGACGCCATCACAACCGTCAAACTGGGAGACACAAAGCTACTGTGCAGTAGTTATTAGTGACTGCTCCCCGACAGACACCCGGACACCCACAAACTCCAGGAGCCCAACCTGTGAAGACGCAGAACAGCGTGTCCTTTGTTTGCTGACCGTGAACATGCGGTTAGATTCCCATTTGCTAGTGAGTTCACTGAAGTGCAGAGGATGTAGCTGTTAAACTGCTCGTGCATCCCCGCAAACAGAGACTCACACGCCGGCCCTCTAGATGCTCTGCTCCACAACATTCTCACACCTGCAGCCCCCGGACGGCACACAAGCCTGACTACCTGAACCCTGACCACTGGCACCCCCTGGGCTGTAGGACTGGCCTCTGTGAAACAGCGTCAATCCACTGGCTGCCACGAGTAGGGAGGTGACAACAGGCTGCTGCACCGTGCTTCTGACGCTAAATCTCTGCTCAACAGCCGAGCACCTGGAGGACAGAGAGGCCACGGGGTGAAGCGAGCTACTGAGGGTGTCCCTCATCAATCCCGGTATGATGGTGCACAGCAAACTATGACCCAGGGCCGCATTCAAGTCTCCTCCACTGCAGTGGAGCTGGTGACGTATTTTAATTGGTCACCCAAAACGCTAACTTCCCTTCCTGTAATATATTCATAAAATGCTGCATCTACTGAATATTTGATGGGAAACGCAAACAGCTCTCAGCACCTAAGCTCGTGTACTACTCACGCTGCTCTCAAGCGAGACTGTAGCCGACTGACAGCAGGTACAGCCGCAGAAGGCTGCAGTGAACGCATCACCTGCTCAGTCGGGCCCACAGCGGGTGTCGCTGAGCCGGGCTGAACACAGGCGCACGGGCCTACACCGGATCCTGACTCCTGCAGCGTGTTTGCCACGCTGGCTGCTCGTCAGTCAGGTGACCCAGAGCCCTGCTGGGCAGCAGGGAGGAAACAGAGATACCCACGCAGTCATGGGACCTAGAGCTCTCTCTCCTGGCAAAGCCCAGTGTCACAGGCAACACTGCCCCCTCCCGGCCCTCACGTCTGCCTCTTTCATTCATTCAAATCGATCAAGGTGGCGCTGACACAGAGCCTCCCTCACGTGGGCAAAGCACGCAGCACTGAACAAAACAGCACATGGACTGTAACTTCCTCCCTCGTGTGAAATATAACGACAAGTCCCCTCGATGGGGCCAGGACCCAAGTGCCTGCCTGCTAGCCAAAAGGCTGGCAGTTCAAACCACCCAGAGGTTCCTTGGGAGACAGGCCCAGCAACCTGCTCTGAGAAATTACAACCCTGACAAGGTTACGCAACGGTTCTCCTCCACCGTGTGGGTCATCAGGAGCCAGAACTGCCTCTACCACAACCGACAGCAGCGTCAGGGCCTGCGGGGTCAGACCTACAAGAAATGAGGCACTGATGAGAGGAGTGACAGGCTACTTGTCCTCAGCATGTGAGCGCAGGGAAAAGCAAAGTCAGCATTTATGAAACACTAGGTGGTGACACGGAAGGAAGGGTGGGTGGGCAATCTACTTCCGTAGTGATACCGCCTTGGAAACCCAAGGAGGGGTTGCTATGAGTCAGGTCCCACTCCACGGCACATAACAGCAGCAAGCGGGTGACAAACGTCTCAGTGAGGAAACAGATCGGACTGTCCGCTCTGAACACTTGGCAGTGCTCTGTTAACGACCCCGCAAACACTGAGTTTCCGGCACAGTCACTGACCTCACCCACTCCCACTGCAGGGGCACAGGGGTCAGACAGCGCCACTGAGCTCCGTGGTCGGGAAAGGGAGGGCTCACTGGGTTCCGAGACGGAGAGGTCATCAGCCAAAGGTAAGTCTGGAAGTTGGGGTACGGAAAGTAAGGAGCACAGAAATACATCCTACCCAGGAAAGGAAAGGAAAGAGACCACGGTGAAGAAGCCGCACCACCAATAGCGCCTTCGGGTCGGGTATGACGTGCAGAGACGAGAAGTCATCCCTGCTGTGTCCAAACAAGGAGGGCTGGACGCACCGAACCACCAATGGCGCCTTCGGGTCGGGTATGACGTGCAGAGACGAGAAATCATCCCTGCTGTGTCAGGACAAGGAGGGCTGGACGCACCGAACCAGCAATGGCGCCTTCAGGTCGGGTATATGTACAGAGATGAGAAGTCATCCCTGCTGTGTCAGGACAAGGAGGGCTGGACACGCTGAACTCAGAGAACTGCGGTCACTGTGCAACCGCTGCCCTGTAACCGGGACCACAGGTGACACAGAGTCACTGCAGAGCTCAGATGGCAGTGCCGCGGTCAGGACCGGAGAGGGAGGACCTCAGGTGTGGCTGAGGGACTGCTGGAGGCTCGGTGGGCACCAGCTTCAGGGTGAAATACGCCGGGGCCCCCCATAGGGGACACACCCAGTTTGTTAGTTTAACCTCCAGGAACCCAACCAGGGGCTCGGTGTGAGATCAGACAAAAGTTCCGTTGTGCTGCCACAGGGGCCGGGCTGGTAGAAACGCAACCATTCTGAATCTCACCCAGAGCATTCCCTTTCTGAACAAGGGCTGCTCTCAAGGGAAACTACTAAACTGAGTCTGACAGACCTGGGGACACCGGCAACCGCAGCGCCGCCCCCTGGCTTCCTGGCTCACCGCAGGGGGGAGGGAAGAAGCAGGGACGCACTGGTGAGGTCACTGCTCGGGGCACAGGCGCTCACAGACTGACCCGGGCCGCCACACGCAGGGTGCTGACAGCGCCAACAGACAGCTGCGCCAGTTAGGCTTCAGAGGCATGGGGCATTCTGCTCCGTTAGCCCAGCAGTTAGTTAGACTGGCCCCAAACTGAAGGGTGCACAGGCAGATACAGACACTCATTGTAGAGCAGAAGCCCAAAGCAGAAGCCTGGGTGCCGTAAACGGTGACGTGCTCGCGCACCAAGCACAGGGCCGGAGGCTGCAGGGAAGATACGGGAGCACTGGGAGCACAGTCTAGCAACGTACTCCTCAAGTGTCAGCCGTTGAAAACGTCGACCACAGTTCTACTCTGAAGCCCACGGGATCACCTTCAGCACTGATCACAGAGCAAAACTGCTTCATTAGATAAACACGACAAAGAAGTAAACTACGTGCATATTTTAAGGAAGGGAACTATACGAAATGCACCGGCTCTTGGAGTAAACTTCACCTCAGCGACTCCCCCTCATAGCACGTTACTGTGGGAGAGCACCTGGAGTCTGGGGACAGAACGAAGAGGGTAAGAGCAGCATTACCTCCAAGAACAAGTTACACTCGCACCACCCACCCCAGCCTGTAAGGTCCACTGTGGGTGGCACAGCTGGCCCATTCAAACAGCGGGAGCGGGCACAGCAACACGGGCAGACCAGAGCTATAGACACCAGCAAGGCTGAAACTCACACATCGTGAGCAGAAGTCAGGGAAGAACTCATGCAGGCACAAGTAAACTGCAGAAAGCTCCAGAGAACTAGAGCTAACCCATGGAGACTCGATGGATGAAGATGTGGGAATGTAATTTATGAACACTCCCTAGACATAACCCAACATGACGTGGGGCTGGTTTCCTAAGTTGAAGGATTATGACTATAGTTTTATGGGACATTTTGGTCAACTGCCATAATATGGTTCATAAAGTTTATGTTTTACATCCTAGTCTGGTAAGTAGTGTCTGGGGTCTTCAAAGCTTGTCTGAGGCCATTTAAGATACAACTACTGGTCTCTACTCATCGGGAGTAAAAGAGAAATTAGAAAATCAAAGACTCAAAGAAGAAACGAGTCCACGGGACTAATGTCCTAAATGAACCATGGCCTCATCCACCCTGAGACCAGAGAACCAAATGAGACAGTGGCTGGCCACCACTCCCGACCCATTCTAATTAGGGCCATGATAGACGGACCCTGACACGGCGGCAAAAAATGTGGAGCAGCATCTCAAATTCCTGGTCTCACTGGACCAGCTGAGAGGAGAGGACTCCTTGAGTTGCTGTCCCAAGATAAACTTTGAACAAAAGCGCCCCTGAGGTCACCTTTTACCCAAATGACGGATGTGGCAAGTTCTCTGCATCTTCAAAAAATTCACTCGTATGAGACCAATGGTCAACAATATTTCAAACCAAGACAAGAATGGGAAGACTCAGGCAAAGCAGGTTAATGGGAGGGAACAACCCGAACAGAAACACTCAGCATGTTAACCTGCTGTGAGGAATGTCACCAACGTCACCGAACAATCTGTGTAGAAACTGTTGCATGGGGACTATGTGAATGTTTACTGTATGTAAACCTTCACTGAAAACACAAGACATGGTGATAATAGAAAAAGCCTTCGGTGTCGAAACCGTAACAGCAAGAGTAACTGTCCTGACAGTAAATTTGTGAAATGCAGACACCAACTATCTCCAGGCAGGAAGGAGATGGGGTCAGGGTGGGACACTCTGGGCGGCCATACACACAGACCAGGTCCATCTATTATCAGGGATCTCGATTCCTGTTACTTAAACCACCCAGGAACAGTTAATGTGCTCCTGGTTTATGACAGAGTTGACAAGAAAAGCCTAAACCAATGGCTTAAAACATGAAAGAAATGAAACGTTCATAAAATACGTCTACAAAGTCACATGAGAACCCCTTCATTGTGATTTCACTTTAGTTCAGAAGGGCTTATATGTCTACATGGTCAATACATGCAACTTAGAAATTTACATTTATACTCACTAGGTAGCAGCAAACGAGTCACTCCTCGGAAGGAAGATGGGGCAAACCACTTCCGTAGCGATACTGCCTCAGAAACCCAAGGAGGGGTCGCTATGAGTCAGATCCGACTCGACGGCACATAACAACAACAACAGGGTGGTAGCACAGAGTCTAAGGCACTTGACTGCTAACAAGAAGGCTGGCAGTTCAAATTCACCAGCCACTCCTCAGAAGGAAGGTTGGGCAATCTACTTCCATAGCGATACTGCCTTGGAAACCCAAGGAGGGGTCGCTATGAGTTGGTCTGACTTGACGGCACATAACAATTACAATAGGGTGATCTCAGTAAGAAAAAACTACTGGATGTGATTCAAGGGTCCATTTGTGGCAATATGGTCAAAACAATAAACAGGGATCAACCATGGACAGTATTCTGGAGTTTTCTAAGAATTTACCCTTAAGATCTACTGATAGTGTTTTGACGCACCAGGAGAAGTGGTTAATGGGAAAGCAGGTGCAGACGACACACTCCCATCGGTGTGACCCAGGAGGGGGATCATGGGCTTCACTTAGGCATTTTGCTCTCACCTCCATTCAATGTGCGTGTCTGGGTCTGAGAGTTCATATCCATGAAACTGAAAAACTCAGAGGAACAGAAACTGATGTAGAAATCGTCTCCCAGCGGAAGCTGAACCCCAAGGAGTTAAACACCCCGTCCCTGTGCTGAGCGTGTCAAGCAGAAAGGACTCGCGAGCAGCTGAAAACTACAGGGACTTAGGTCCAGCTGCCAGTGCAGACGAGTCCGAGGACAAAGAGCTAGCCTGGGGAGTCAGGCCTCTCACACACCTGAAGGCCTCCAGGAAAAGGATCCCCCCAAAAGGATGGACCTGGAGACTCCACACGTGCCCCAGCTGGACTCACCAACCTCTGCCTCACTCCACTGGTGAATTCATGATAGGACCAATCCGCACCCAAGGCCCCATGGACATCCGGGCCTTCCCCTCCTAACTCTCTACCCCCGATTCCTGTGACATCGCCCAGCATGGGCGGGGCAGCTGCAGTTGGAGAACTCACAGAAGGGGCTCCAGTGCCTGGGGCCCGACGAGGGAACTGCGAGCCGGGACGGGCCCTGGGTGGCTCTGGAGGACCCGGGGACAGGTCTCCTCCGAGGGGCTCTCCCTTCAGACTCTGGGGGGAGGTTCTGTCATTCAGCAGAGAGAACCAAGGCCCAGGACGGGGACGCTAACATCGCTTGGTGCCATCCCTGAGAGTCAAACAGTGAAGGTGACCCCAGGCACGGAAGGCGTGGAAAACCGTGTGGAGAGGAGGGGCCTGACGACAGAGGAGCAGGGCCTCAGGGTCCCCCTCAGAGCCCAGTCCCCTGGCCTTCTCATCTCGGGGCTGGAGCACACGGCCCCTCAAGCCTTCCCATCTAGCCTCCCCGCTCCTGGTAGCAACACCCCAGTTCTCTGCAGCACTCACCATGTCCCGGCTCCAGCTCCCAGAAGTCTAAGTGAATGTGCTCTCTCAGCCCCAGAAGCCACTGCAGGAGGGATGGGAGTGGACACAGATGGAAGGATGGCAGTGTGGCAGCAGACGGATGGATGACGTGTGGTCCACGCAAGCAGCGAGAGGGGCTGAAGGCCTCACCTGCGACGGCATGGATGGGCAGGCTGGCTGCCTTGGTCCCAGCTGCCTAGGTGCATTAGCGCTCCCTGTCACACCTGTGACCTGAAACGGAAGGAGGACAGTGTGGAGAAGGAGGGAGCGCCAGGTTCTTGGCCTTCAGCCCTTTTCCTGGGCAGGGCTGCCTCCCACGTTCAAGGCCAGGCTCCATTCGCTAAGGCAGATCCCGCTCCTGCCTCCAGAGCACACACGCCTCCTTCAGGCAGCCCCACAGGCCTCTTACTGAGGACAGTCTCCTCACGCTGCACCATGAGACGCATCCAGGCCTGCCCGGGCCGGACGACGGGAACCTGGCTTCCTCCAGGGAGCCCAGCGTCCAAGGCTGAGTGTGAGGATTCTCCTAGGAAGTTAAGGGTTTAGGTTTATACAACAATCCACACCCCTTTATCTGGTATCAATCACAGGTGAGTGTCAGGGAGAAGACACTCTCCAAGTTCAAGTCAACGAACTCAGCATGCATCCCTGACATTTAATCACATGCATTTCATGCTCTGGACTGGGCTGTGTTTCCAAAACCCTCATCTCACTCATACCATGGCCTGCGTGGTCAGTATCTTCCTGGTGACTCGGCAACTCGCGTTTCTTTCCTTCCCTTGGGCTTTTAGTTGTTTTTATTTCCTTCACTCTGCGGCCATGATGCCCCCAGTCCCCAAGCTTTCCAGCAATGTGATTGGCCACCTGAACACGTTCTCTTTCAGCCTCATAATAACGCATCAGCCGACAGACCAGGAAAGGTTTGCGTTTTCTCTAAGGAGCTGTCGCCCGCGTCTGGTGGCGTTGCTTCCCTCCCCATCACTGCGCGCAGCCGACTTCCGCTCTCCTGCTCCTCGGTCTCGGGTCAGCGTGCCCCTCCCCTCGCCCACGTGATCCACCCGGCGGCGCCTCCCCCCCCAGCTCTGTCCCTCCTTTAGCTAATTTCTCTGAGAGCGTTCTCTAGTTTTACTTCACAGCCTATTTGTACGAGACTTACTTTTGCCACAAACTGCAAGTCTGTGAGACCGAGAGCCTACCAAGCAGCACCCCAGACAGAAACCTGCATTTTCCCGAGACCCCTAGGATGGGCAAGACACACCGGCACTCCCGCTCCGGAGCCTGTAACTCGAGCCAGTCGCAGTCCAGCACGGAGGCCCTTCCCAGCCCCCGCCAGCAGGGGCCTCTGGCCTGTGCTGGGCTCGGGGCAGCGGGTGAGTGCTACCCCGGGGCCCTGCACCCGACAAGAGCTCGCTGCCCAGCGTGTGCAGAGAAAGGCCTGAGGCGACGGGGACCTGTGCGCGTGCTCAGGGTGGTCCCTGAAGCGGCGTGCGGGTTACCAGCCAAAGCCATCACCAAGGTGGACACTCCGGCCCGGGCACAGATGGCGAGGATCCCCGGAGGGCTCCGGCCCAGGAAGAGCCGTCCCATAACTGGGACACGGGCCCCGACAGCTGCCCCCTTCTTGCCCTCCGCAGCTCGGGAGCCTGGTGGGTCTGTTAGCCCGGTCTTTCTGGAAAGCCCAGGAGCTGTCCCTCTGCCGCCCAGAGGTGGACAGGGCGAGGTGGAAATTTCTGGAAAGCCAGGAGCTGCCCCTCTGCCACCCACAGATGGACAGGGCGAGGTGGAAATTTCTGGAAAGCCCAGAAGCTGTCCCTCTGCCGCCCAGAGGTGGACAGGGCAAGGTGGAAATTTCTGGAAAGCCAGTAGCTGCCCTTCTGCCACCCACAGATGGACAGGGCGAGGTGGAAATTTCTGGAAAGCCAGGAGCTGCCCCTCTGCCGCCCAGAGGTGGACAGGGCGAGGTGGAAAGGGGGACAAAGTCCAAGGTGGGGCAGAGGCTGCGAGGTGCCTGAGAAGGGTCCAGGTAGGAGGATGCCATCCAGCTGCTCCCCACTTTGGCCAGAGCCTGGGCTCAAAGCCCGTGGAGAGGGGCTGACAGGGGGCGCGTGCTGGGGGTGCAGTGACTGACCGGGGCGCGGGGTGCCCCTGTTGTGGCCTCACTCTCCCAGCGGGAACAGAAGACACCAGTGCCTGCCTCCACGCCCAGGCTGGCGACTGGCTGGTGCCCCACCAGGAGCCTGGAGAGAGGGGGCGGACCAAAGGACTGCGTGGGCAAGGCTGGGCTGGAGGCGGCCTGGCGATCCCCCGAGCTGCCCCAGCCCACCGTCAGGGACATGCCCACGCTGGGGGACCTGAGGGGCCATGGGCAGCTCGGGGGGCACAGGGGACGGCCCGTTGCAAACCGATCCAAAGAGGCCAGACTCCCGTGACGGGCACCACGGGCTTCAGAGCCCTTCCCACGTGGCGCCCTCGTGCACGTTCGCCTGCTGGAGCCCGCCGCGCCTCCCACCCAAAGCCAGGCTTCAGTCTCAGGGCTCGGAGGCCGGCAGGGTGCAGAGGGAGCTCCACTTCCAGGCCCGGCCCTGGCCGACCCTGTCTCTGAAACTTGATTCAATTTTAACTCCTTCCTGAAAAGTGTTGTCTTAAGGAAAACTCCAGACCAACCAAAAGCTGTTAGTAGCCTTGGAGACCACCTCTCGTGACCTGAGATGCGTACAGCAGGTGAGTGTGTCGAGGGTATTTACAGACGTGACCCCCTGGGCTATCAAATCGCAAACCTCCTAAGTGACACCTGCTGTTCCCAAAGGCACCGTTGGTAGAAAGAAGGGATGGCTTTCTGATGCTGGCGACCCTGGAACAAGGGGAGCTGAGCAGCAGCGG
>NW_006921971.1:486987-497189 GCF_000298275.1 Orycteropus afer afer | reverse complement strand
GAGGGCCCACCCAGCACCCCACCTGCAGCGCCTCTCCCTGGGTGGGGCCGAGTCCGAGGGCAGCGGCTCAGTGCTGGCGTGAGCGCCCCTCTGTCGGGCTGAGGGATGGCAGACAGGGCAGCCCTCAAGTCCTCCCCACCCAGCCGGACAGAGGGGCGGTCAGGCGCTGAGGGCGGTTCCATGCTGCTCAGGAAAGAGGCCAAAAACCAGTGGAATCCAAAACTCCTTGGGGCCCAGGGGGGCTCTAAGATTGTCTAAGGGCGAGATTGTGACAGTTGGAGGCTGGAGAAGCCAGAGGATAGAATAAATTAATGTTTATTGTGGTGGTGGTTTTAAGTTCAAGTGAGTGTGCTCAAACACAGCCGCAGTCGGGAGGGAACACCGAGGAACTCTTTCTCGAAGGCCAGCCATCCGCTGATGCCGACGCGAGACAAGGACACCACGGCCAAGAAGGCCACAGACCAGCATCCGTCATGAACCTAGGTGCACAGACCTCCCACAGACCTCCACTGAGCTGAGTCAGGTTACAAAGACCACACACCGAGCCCAAGTGGGATTTACTCCCGAAATGGTTCAACATCAGAAAATTACATAACGCAACACACCACAGTAGCCAAACACAACGATTCAGTTATCGCAATGGACACAGAAAAGGAACTTAATAAAAGCCAAGAGTCATTCGTGATAAAAACACTCCACCAACTCCAGGGAAGGAAACTGCGGAATATGCTGAAAGGTGTTGATGAAAATCCCACAGTTCATATCATGGTCAGTGCTCAGCGGAGAAAGACTGAAACCATCCCCGCAGAACAGGACAGACCAGTACGTCCTCTCTCACTGCTGCCGTGCCACACTGGGCTGCCAGGTGCAGCCAGGTCGATTAGGTAAGAATACAAACAAACAAAAAAACCCACTGCCATCAGCTAATTCCAACTCAGAGCAACTCCCACCAGGTTTCTGAGACGGTAAACCTTTATGGAAGTAGATTGCCCAGTCTTCCTTCCGTAGAGTGGTTGGTGGCTTTGAACCGCCAACCTTCTGGTTGGCAGTCTGATGCCCTAGGCACTGTGCTACCATCCCCAAACCAAACCAAACCCATTGCAGTCGTGTTGATTCCAACTCACAGCGACCCCCACTGGGTTTCTGAGGGGGTAAATCGTTATGGAAGTAGACAGCCCAGCCCTGCTTCTGTGGAGTGGCTGGTGGGTTTGAACCACCAACCTTCTGGTTAGCAGTCAGATGCCTTAGGCACTGTGCTACTCCAGCTCCTTAATTAGATAAGACAAAAAGATAAAAGGTATCCAGATAGGAAAGAAAGAAGTAAAACTCCCTCTATTCACAGATGTTATCTCGATAGAAGATTCCAAAGAATCCACAAGTGCTAGAGCTCATCAATGAAGTCAGCGAAGCTGTAGGATATAGTTCAACACCCAAAATTCAGATGTGGTTCTATAAACCAGCAATGAGCAACCCAGACAGACAGGGCATTAAGGAAACCCTTCCATCTAAAACAAAAACCCACCCAGGAACCAATGTACCAGGGAGGTGAGAGACTTGCATACGGAAACCCACAAAACATTACGGGAAGAATCAAAAAGTTCTACATGAAGGCAAGTCATGGAAAGAAGAAAGCCTCCGAGCTCCACGTCCACAGGCCCCAGCTCCGGAAAGCCCGACACACTGCAGCTCTACGGAGATACAGGGGTCCCAGGAGTCAGAGCAACTCAGACGGAACTGTTGTGTTTTGTTTTAGTCTAAATTAACGACAAGACACCTGTACTCGCGGATTGGAAGGCTTAATGTTGTGAAGGTGTCAACGGTACCCAAAGTGATCTACTGATTCTCTACAAGCCCCATCAAAACTCTAATGGCCCTCTTGGGAGAAATGGAAAAGCCAACCCTGACAATCATACAGACCTGCTTCTTGTTGTTGTGTTGTTGTTATGTGCCGTCGAGTCGGACCCGACTCATAGATACCTCCTTGGGTTTCCAAGGCGGTATCACTACAGAAGTAGATTGCCCAACCTTCCTTCCAACGAGTGGCTGGTGGGTTTGAACCGCCAGCCTCCTGGTTAGCAGTCAAGTGCCTTAGGCACTACGCTACCAGAGCTCCTTACAGAACTTCAAGGGGACACAAATGTCCAAAGCAGTGTGAAAGAGGAACAAAGGAGGACAACTCACACATCCCCACCAAGAATGATCCAAACAGACTGGCTCTGGTATAAGGACTGACATGTAGAACAGAATGGAATCGAGAGTCCAGAATAAATGACTCACGGTCAGCGGATTTTTCACAAAGGTGACGTAAGCAGCCAATGTGGAACAATCTCTTCAACAAACAGGGCTGGGATGCTGGGTCCTCACACGTAGGAGAGTGAAGTTGGACCCATCTATCACACCACACATGGACGTTAACCCAGAATGGACTGATGGCCTTATATACGATAAGTATTGAAGTCACTGGGTAAAACGCATGGGTAGTGCTTCAGGACTTAGCTTTTGACGATAGATTCTTAGATGTGACTATAACAGCAGGAGCAACAGAACACAACACAAATTGGACTTCAAAATTAAAAACTGTTTGTGTCAAAGACTTCATCCAGAAAGTGAAACGATAATATGCCTATAGATAGGTCTGATAAAATACTTCCAAATCATATGTGAGATAAAAGCTTACTATCCACAATATATAAATCATTCCTACATCTCAACAACAAAGAGATAAACAACAGAATAAAAAATGAGCAAAGGCCCTGAACAGACATCTCTCCAAAGATATACAAACAGCCGATAAGCACATGAGATGATGTTTAAAGTTATCTGAGATTAGGGAAACGCAAATCACACCAAAAATGAGAGCCCACTTCCCACCCACCATACATACAAAGATATAAACAGACAAGCTGCCAAGTTGAATCTGACTCATCGCGACCCTTCCTTGGGTTTCCGAGGTGGCAGCCTACAGAAGTAGAATGCACAGTCTTCCTTTTGAAGAGCAGCTGGTGGGTTTGAACTGCCAGCCTTCTGGTTAGCAGTCGAATGCCTTAGGCTCTATGCCACCAGGGCTCCTATCTACTATGATAGCAATTGAAAATGGTACTGCCTCTATGGAAGGAGCTGTGGGGGTGCAGTGTTTAAATCACTCAGCTGCTCACTGCAAGATCAACGGTTCAAACCCACCATCCACTCTGCACGACAAACATGTGGCAGTCCTCTTCCATGAAGACGGGCGGCCTTGGAAACCTTACGGGGCTGTTCTACTCTATTACATAGGGCTGCTATGAGTTGGACTGACTCGATAGCAGGGGTTTGGTTTGGCTGGCCTCCACGGAAAACATTTTGACGACTCCTCAAAGAGCAAGGTGGCCCTGGTGGTTCAGTGGAAGCACCCTGACCTTCCACCAGGGAGCCCTGGCTTTGATGCCAGTGAACGCACCTCGTACGGAGCCACCACCTGTCTGTCGGCGGAGCTGGACCAGGAGGCAGGCTTCAGTGGAGTCTTTAGACTAAGGGGGCCTAGCAAGGCCTAGCAATCTACTTCTGAAAATCAGCCCGTGAAAGTCCCGTGAAGCACAACAGTTCTGTTCACCCCGCAGAGCATGAGGCAACCGTACGTCAGGGCCGGCTCGAAAGCAGTTCACAGCAGCAACACAGCATACAAAGGCATGCCCATCATTTCTATGTAGGCACTAAGTTACCTTAAGGAATTAAGGTGAATTAGCTCAAGAGTGATAATCACACATACTTATATATTTCTTTACGTAAAGAAAGTGAACAGTGGTCAACAGGATCACAAATTATTGCTGACTAGCAATAATGGAGACCTTGGATGTGAGTCACTGTCTCAGCCAAGTACCGCAGGAAAAAGCCACAGGGGCTGAGGAAAAAGAAAGATGGAAGGTAGGAGACTGATTCCAAAATTTAGTTATTCAGGGAAGATTAACTGCAGCACCTGTGTGTCTCTCTGTCGTCAGCAATGGAGGAAGGTTTACATGCCACTTTCCTAAGGCACAAAATTACAGTCAATGCCCAGAATCTCTCAACACAAAATAACCATCTGGTTGGTCAGGTCTTTGTGTCTGAGTCACAAGACACCTGGAAACTGAAAGAGGTAAAAATGTTATCAGTTTATCTTCTCATGTAACAAGGAGTCCAGAGGTTACACTTCTGGACAGGACAGGTGCTCTGCCAAGTGACAGGGGCCCAGCCTCCTCCTTTCTGCCTATGTCACCATCATGAGGGAGCTCTGGTGGCGCAGTGCCTAAGGCACTTGACTGCTAACCAGAAGCTGGCGGTTCAAACCACCAGCCACTCCTTGGAAGGAAGATGGGGCAATCTACTTCCGTAGTGATATTGCCTCAGCAACCCAAGGAGGGGTTGCCATGAGTCCGTCTGACTCCACGGCACATAACAACACCACCTCCATGACCACTCAACCACCTTCTCACTGGGAGGAGCTGGCTGGTGCAGGACAAAGAGTAAGATTGCAGGCTTTGCACTGTTGACACGGGGAGGGTTGAGAGCAGTTTTGTCCACCTTACTGGCAAGTTCTATGTCAAGTAACTGCCTTGTTATAAATAAAAACGGGGCGAGGGATCTTTCAGTGGTGAAATTCTCCCCAGCCATGCGGGTAACTGGGCGTCGAACCAGAGCCTCTCCTGCGCAGCCCCCATCTGTCGTCCGGGTGGACTGACACGTGGTTATGATGCTCACCAGGTTTCAGGGGAATTTCCAGAGGAAGGCAAACTAGGAAGAAAGCCTAGCTCTCCTCACAGTAAATCCAAACACACGGACTGAGTCACAGCCACTGCGCTGGCGATGGGAAATCAAAACCACCCCGACCCGTCACGAGTTGGACCCGGTGACCACACAGGACAGAGCGGCGGAAAGCGGGGGACGCCGAGGCGGACCCAGCCCTGCTGGAAAAGGGGAACTCGGCCTGACGCAAAGGCAACGTCCTCGGGGTCGCCGCTCAGGAGCGCTGGTGGCGCAGAGGTGACAGCGCCAGGCTGCTAACCGGAAGCTCTGCTTCGGTCGCCGTTACAGCCGCGGGAACCGTAAGGGGCAGTTCTACTGCGCCCTGGAGTGTCACTGGGAGGCGCCACCCACCGGACCGGCGACGGGGAGCGGATGCGGGCAAGGTCGCTGCCGGAGGGTGTTGCATGCACCCTCTCCAGGGGGGAGGCCAGCGACGGCTTCACTTCAGAAGCAGCCCCTGCCGTGGGTCCCTGTTGGGCTGGGAGGGAAGGGGACAGGGGCCCCGACCGCACTCACACGGTCACCTGTCGCCTCCAATTTCAGGGAGCGCGGGGGACGCGCTACTTCCCGGTCCGCGCTCCCGGCCTGGTCCCTCCGGGGCCCCCGCCCAACTTGGAGGCGACCCCCAGGATCGAGGTCGCCACCGGGCACCCCGAGGTTTGGCGGCGAGTCGCGGGGCTAGCTGCCACCTCCCCGCGCCCGCCGCCGCCGAAGGCCGAGGGAGCCCGGGCAGCGCAGGGCGGCCGCCGAGGTTCCGACCCGCACTTACCGATGTCCGAGCGCATCCTTGCCCCTGGCACCGCCGCGCTGGCCGAGGGCCGCAGGCCGCTCAGCAGGGTCGCGCAGTGCCTCAGACTCTCCCAGCCCAAGCCGGAAGCAGCCCGAAAAGCCCACTGGGCGTGCCCGGCGGGATGGGGGCGGTCCCAGGACGCGAGCCGGCTGACGCCCGGCCCTGCGCGCCCCCGCGGCGGCCGCCCCAAACGCGGAAGCGCTGCCCCACGCGCCGCTCGCCCGGAGCTTTGACGTCATCCAGCACAGTCAAACGCTCGGCTACGGGACTGCGGCCTCGGCGCTCTTCCGCATGCGAGGCCCGCCCACCCCTGCCCCACCTACTGCGGAGGACTCGCCCCTAGAATCCGCCCCAGGAAGTGACGTCAGAATACCTCGCCACTGTCCTGTTAGGACGCGGCGTGGGCGTCACTTAGCAACGGGAAGGTTCTTGGAACATAGTTTGTGCGTTTGTCTGAGTAGGTAGGGCGGGTAGGCTCCTTCAGGACTGTCTTCTGTCGAGGAGGCAGGGGCTCAAGGTTTTGGGGGCGTGAAAGCGCGGGCGACCTTGGTTGTGGGGCTGGCAGATACTTTGTTTGCGGTCCTGTTTGCGTGGCCACCGCGGCTGGGCTTTAGCGGCAGATCGCAGCGAACTGCTGGCCTGGGGGCGGACTCAGCGCCTGGTGTTTGAGTGCTGGCTTGGATTTGCAGACATAAAAGGGTAACCGTTTCATTTTCCGTTTCTTTAAAGCAGGACCTAACCAGAGGAGGTGACTTTCCTCGGATTAGCTGCTGAGCCTGTGCGCTCTCTCAAAACTTAACATTTAGAAAACTAGGAAGCTGAGAAGGAGCTCTGGTAGCATAGTGGCTAAGACAGTTGCCTGCTAACCAGAAGGCTGGCGGTTCAAACCCACCAGCCACTCCTCGGAAGGAAGGTTGGGCAATCCTACTTCCGTAGTGATACTGCCTTGGAAACGCAAGGGGGTCGCTATGAGTCAGGTATGACTCGAGGGCACATAACAACAGCAACAACAGGAAGCTGAGAAAAGCAAAGGGGATGTAGGATCCAAGAAAACCAGCATCTTTTTTCTAAATGGAAATAAAGCAAGAGGAGAAAAGGGCAACTCGTTTGTGTAAGGTCGCAGTAAGGAAAAGAGGACGCACAAAAGTGGGGTTAAAGAGTTTTTATTCTGCGCTCCAGGGAGAGGTTTACGGGTCCCCCAGAGGGGCCTGGGGGAGGTTCACGGGTCCCTGAGGGACCAGAGAAGTCGTGCTGCCCAGGTGAAAGAAAGGGTTTTTTATAGTGATTTTCTTCCTGGTTCTTAGAGGACCAGAGTGAGAGCAGGGAATGTGTTACAGGGACCAATAAGGTTAAAGTACCCCATTAGCATGGGGGTAGGAAGCAGAGTTGAAGCACTTCATTAACATAGTGGGCAGGAAATGGTTGGGGGATTTCTGAGTAAGAGTCAGGTGCTGGGGTCTTTCCTAAGCAAGGGCTATGTGCTGGGGTTTGGTATGGGCTCTGGTCAGGCGCATACCTCTGGCTCAATCTTCACCCGCCTGGCCAGCCATGTTTCTCCTAACAGTTTGTAAATCGGAACAGCAGTTCTTTGGAAGGCAGTGTTGTAGAGAAAGAATTACAAGTTCTAGTCAAAGTGAAAACAGAAGTTTTATTGACAAAAAGGCCTTTTGCCAAACAAGACACAGAATCAAGCTCTTGACAAACTGTGCCAATGAGCTGTAGAGTTATAAAAATCTCAGTTAAGGGGTACGGGTGGGGTGTTTGTGATAGGCTAAACTCACTGCATCGAGTGGGATCCGACTCATAGCAACCCCTCCTTGCGTTTCCCACGCGGTGTTATTACTGAACCGTCACACAATTTCAGAAGGCAAGATCTTGCTTGACTACCCTTGCAGGAGTTCTCCACCTTTACAGAGAGGAGACTTCAAGTGACAAAACATGGCTGACCATGAATTTCCTGGAACATGCTAAAATACAATTATTTATAAGTCACAGGTTTTTTGTTTTGTTTTTTAATATTAAGACAGTTGGGGAGGGGGTGTAAGGGTATACTGACTAAAATTATGTTTCACACCTGTTTTGGTTCCCTACTGCTGCTCTAAGAGGAAATATACCACAAATGGGATGGCCTTAACAGTTTATTCTTACAATTTGGAGGCTTTAAGTCCAAGTTCAAAGTGCCAGGCTCTAGAGACTGGGTGAAAGCCCCTCAACCTTGGGGTCCAGCTCTGCCTCCTGCTCCCAGCCCACTGGAGCTAGAGGCGTTCCTTCACTCAGACAGCTGCTGGCTGCTGAGGCTGACAAGCCCCAAGGGTGACAAGTAAAAAGGCACAGTCCTGATGTTACCAAACCACATGGCAGGCCATTAACATAAATCCATTGTAAGTCCCAAGGTCGGCAGAGCATGGCAAGCTGCTGAGCAATGACACGGCTACATGCAGGGTTCAAGCGTGCCATAGGCTAGAGACCATTCCCAAGGCTTCTTATATACAGGAAGCAGACCACATCCCAAAGACAGCTACTCAGCTGCTTGTGGTAGATCCCACCATGGAGCTGATTGCGAGTCTCATCACGGAGAATAATGGAGAATGACTACCACCACTATGACATCACCACGTGCAATACCTGTACAAGCTGAATAATCTAACATTGGCCATTTCCTAGGAGTAAAAGCACCTCAGATTTAGGACTCCTGCCATGAGATGTTGACTATGCTAAGGTCTGAGGTAAAACTCCATTTTGAATAAAAAATAATCTCTACATCAGGAACTAGCCTGTCATTTCTGTAACTGCACTACCTCGAGAAAATTACTTGGTAAACAATTTCAAAGAACTAATTTTCCAAAAGGGTTTTGTTTGCTGCTTAAGAAGCCAGGTCCAACTCTCAGAATACATATTTACTCAAACTTTAACATAAATTCTTTCAGTCATGCAAGAAGGGTCTCATGAGATTTTGAAGCCAGATGTACCCAATTTAATGATGACTAACTTATTAAAAAAAAAAAAAAAAGCCAACCAGTCAGCAATGCCATCACTCAATTTTTAACTATGACCTAAGTAAGCTTCAACCGAAGAGCTCTGGTAGTGTAGTGCCTTAAGGCACTTAACTGCTAACCGGAAGACTGGTGGTTCAAACCCACCAGCCACTCCTTGGATGGAAGGTTGGACTATCTACTTCTGTAGTGATACTGCCTCAGAAACCCAAGGAGGGGTTGCTATGAGTCGGGTCCAACTTGACGGCACATAACAACAACAACAACATATAAACTCTCTGAACTGTCTCCTGCTTGGATCACTTAGTTCAGATTCCTTGCCTCTCAAGGAGAAGGCTCTTTACTATTAATTTCAACCAGACTCTCACTTTATCCTACATTTCCTGGTGTTAGAAGTGAGGTCCAAAGGAGTTCTGGAGCAGTTCCCTGTGGGGTTGGAGAACTCAGGCTCTGCTACCAGTAGAAGCCGCTTGACTCACTGCTTCCATGGACCTCTTCAGTAGTTGTGTCAGGAAAGTCTCCTTTCACATCCAAACTCTATTCTCTTTGAGTGGAGTTTCCCAACTTCTGTTGACAATTAATTTCTCTTTCATTTTTCTCTCTATAATTTGTCCTAGGACTGATGCACAATTTTGTGTAAATGGACATAATTCTAGGCCTCAAAGTTTAGGCAGCTGCAGAGGCAATTCTATCTTCAAAGAACGCTGGGTCACTATAAGCTGCGAAGTATGGTCCAAATATGGACCGGTAAAAGCCCTTAGGATGGTCACTGACAGTCATCATGAGTTAAAAACTCCTGTGACAGGATAATGTGGTCATGAGACAGCCAGAGTACTAGGCTGCCTGCCAAGCACAAGCAAACTTACATGACAAAGATGCAAACTGGGCCAAGCAAAATCCTGTCTAAATCACATGGTCTTCTTTCCAGGCTTTTGTGATTCAGAGAAAAGTAAAAGTAGTCCTCTGCACAGCTTTCTGCTCACAATGCAACCAAGAACAGTGCTCTACTTTTATTTTCAGTGCATGGGAATCACCAAAACTTAAGAGAAAATAAGTGTGCCAGTTTTCAGGAGGCTGGATGTGATAGTTGGAGCTGTGTGTCAACTTGGCTGGACCACAATTCTGTGTGGTTTAAGCTGTTGTGATGTGGTTATTCCCATGATGGGATCTGATGATTACGTTTTGAGCAGGCAATCTGTTGAAAGGGAGTTTCCCTAGGAGTGTGGACTGCTTCCAGTATATCTATGGACATTCCGGGAAAAGAGACATTCTTCTGTGAATCAGGATTCTGTTGTGCTGCCTATAACTGTCCGTGAGTGAACAATCCACCATTCGGCATGGAGATCTTGGATTCGTCATTCTTTGGAGTCAACAGCTGGCATACTGCCTGCCAGCCTTGAGCTCCTCAGCCCCCTGTGGCTGCAAGAGCTGGGAAAAGCCTCCAGCTTGACGTTTGATCCGGGAACTTTGGACTTGCCAGCTTCTATAAGTGTGTGAGCCATTTTCCTAAGATATATTTCTCTTTATATATTAAGTTTTACTGGTTTTGTTTCTCTAGAGAACCCAGTCTAACACACCGGGGTAACAGCTCTTAACCTGTTTTGTGAAATATACAGCTCCTAGTTCATATCACTTGACCAAAGCCAAAAAAAAAAAAAAAA
>NW_006921971.1:478119-481662 GCF_000298275.1 Orycteropus afer afer | reverse complement strand
CCAACCTTCCTTCCAAGGAGTGACTGGTGGGTTTGAACCGCCAGCCTTCTGGTTAGCAGTCAAGTGCTTTAGCCACTATGCTACTAGTGGGTTTGAACTGCCAGCCTTCTGATTAGCAGTCAAGTGCCGTAGGCACTATGCTACCAGAGCTCCCTCAATCACTTTAGGAAAAAGTATTCTTTCTGCTTCAGTTTGTTTTGACAAGCTTGGCTCTCATGTAGAATTCTGCTATGTCCGAGCTGAAGACTATGGCTGGTGTTTTCTATAAAACCAAAATCAAGTCAAACTCACTGCCATCGAGTTGATTCCAACTCATATCCTCCCCCCACCCAGTTGGGTTTCCAAGGCTGTAAATCTTCATAGGAGCAGACTGCCTCATCTTTGTTCCGTGGAGTGGCTGATTAACAGCCAAATGTCTTAACCATTATGCCACCAGAGCTCCATAGGTGTTTTCTATGGGGTTATCTAAAATCTCAGTTCTTTTCAAGAAAAACTTTTTGCTCTGAGAGACTTTGACATAAATCAGTCTTTTTGAAAAATGCACTGAAAAATAAATAAGTAGTTTGTTGATTGGTATAACAAGGCCTTAAAAAAAGAGAGAAATTACCTAATTTGTTTCCTTAAAGGATGCTATAATCTGTCAGTTTTTCCTACTGTGGTGGCTTATGTGTTGCTGTGAGGCTGGAAGCTATGCCACCACTATTTCATATGCCAGCAGGCTCACCCATGGTGGACAGGTTTCAGCAGAGGTTGGAGACTAAGACAGGCAAGAAAGAAGGGGTCATCCACTTCTTAGAGAAAGTGAAAACCTTATGAATAGTAGTGAAACACTGTTTGATATATTATTGGAAAATGATGAGAACATCCCTGAAACACTGTCCGATATAATGCCAGAAGATGAGCTCCTCAGGTCAAAAGGCACTCATAATGTGTTAGAGGAAGAGTTCCCTCCTCAAAGTAGGGTCGACCTTAATGACATGGATGGAGTAAAGCTTGTGGGACCTTCATTTGCTCATGGGGCACAACTCAAAATGGGAATAAACAGCTGCAAACATCCATTAAAAATTGGACGTGGAATGCACAAAGTATGAATCTAGGAAAATTGGCAGTTGTCAAAAATGAAATGGAACACATAAATATCAATATCATAGTCATTAGTGAGCTGAAATGGACTGGATTTGGCCATTGTGAATCAGACAATCATATGACCTACTATGCCTAGAATGACAAACTGAATAGGAGTGGCATGACATTCATCATCACAAAGAATGTTTCAAGATCTATCCTGCAGTACAATGTTGTCAGTGATAGGATAATATCTGTATGCCTACAAGGAAGACCAGTCAATACTACAATTACTCAAATTCCTGTACCAATCACGAATGCCAATGACGATTAAATTGAAAACTTTTACCAACTTCTGCAGTTTGAAATTGACCAAAGATGCAATCAAGATATATTCATGATTACTGGTGATTTGAATGCGAAAGTTGGAAAATAAAGAAGAATCATCACTAGTTGGAAAATACAGGGTTGGTCATAGAAATGATGCTGGAGATCTCATGATAAGAGTTTTTTGAAATCAGTTACTTATTCATTGCAAATACCTTTTTTCAAAAACATAACTGGTGGCTAAACATGTGGACCTTGCAGATGAATACACAGAAATCACATCGACTACATCTGTGGAAAGAGGTGATGAAGAAGCTCAATGTCTTCAGCCAAAATAAGGCTAGGAGCTAACTGTGAAATAGACTATCAACTGCTCACATGCAAGTTCAAGTTGAAGCTGAAGAAAATTAAAACAAGTCCATGAGAGTCAAAATATGACCTTGATAATATCCCACTTGAACTCAGTGACCACCTGAAGAAGAGGTTTGAAACATTGAGTATCAATGACTGAAAAGCAGATGAATTGTGGGATGACGTCAGGAACATCATCCATAAAGAAAGCAAAAGGTTATTAAAAAGACAAGAAAAGAAGAAAAGACTAAAATTGGTGCCAAAAGAGACTCTGAAACTTGCTCTTGACTGGAAAGTAACTAAAGCATATGGGAGAAATGACAAGATAAAAGAGCTCAACAGATGATTTCAAAGAGCAACTGGAGAAGAAAAAGTCAGTTATAATCAAACAGAGAAAGTCCTGGAGTTAGAAAACCAGAAAGGAAGAACACATTCAGCATTTCTCAAGCTGAAAGAACTGAAGAAAAAAATTCAGGCCTCAAGTTGCAACACTGAAAGATTCTACAGGCAAAGTACTGAATGATGCAGACATCCAAAGAAGATGGATGGAATACACAGAGTCACTGTACAAAAAATAATTGATCGATGTTCAGCTATTTCAAGAGGTGGCATATGATCAAGAACCAATGGAATTGAAGAAAGAAGTAGAAGCTACACTAAAGGAATTGGCAGAAAACAAGGCTCCAGGAATTGATGGAATACCCATTGAGATGTTTCAACAAATGGATGCTGCATGGGAGGCACTTACTCATCTATGCCAAGAAATGTGGAGGACAGCTACCTGGCCAACTGACTAGAAGCGATCCATATTTGTACCCATTCCAAAGAAAGCTGATCCAACAGGATGCAGAAATTATCAAATGATATCATTAATATTACATGCAAGTAAAATCTTGCTGAAGATAATTCAAAAATGTTTGCAGCAGTTTATTGAGGGAACTTTCTGAAATGCAAGCTTGATTCAGACAAGGATGTGGAACTAGGGGTATCATTGCTGATGTCACATGCATCTATGCTGAAAGCAAAGAATACCAGAAAAATGTTTACTTGTGTTTTATTTACTATACAAAAGCATTTTACTATATGGATCATAACAAATTAAGGATAACCTTGCAAAGAACAGGAATTGCAGAACACTTAATTTTGCTCATGAGGAGCCTGTACATAGAACAGGAGGCTGTCACTGAAACAGAATGACTGGATTCTGCATGGTTTAAAATCAGGAAGGGAGTGTGTCAGGGTTGTATCCTTTCATCATACTTACTCAATCTGTATGCTGAGCAAATAATCCAAGAAGCTGGATTATATGAAGAAGAACGTGGCACCAGGGTTGGAGGAAGACTTATTAACAACCTGCAATATGCAGACGACACAACTTTGCTTGCTGAAAGTGAGGATGACTTGCAGCACTTACTGATGAAGGTCAAGGACTACAGCCTGCAGGATGGATTAACCCTCAATATAAAGAGAAAAAAAATCCTCACAACTAGACTAATAAGCAACATTCTGATAAATGGAGAAAAGAATGAAGTTGTCAGATATTTCATATTACTTGATTCCACAATCAACACCAATAGAAACAGCAGTCAGGAAATCAGATGTCATAGGCACGAGGCAAATCTGCTAAAAAAGACCTCTTTAAAGTGTTGAAGAGCAAAGATATCACTATAAAGAGTAAGGTGCACCTAACCCAAGCCATGGTATTTTCACTTGCCTCATAGGCATGTGGAAACTGGACAATGATTAAGGAAGACCAAAGAAAAGTGGATGCTTTTGAATTGCAGTGTTGACGAAGAACAC
>NW_006921971.1:456284-476309 GCF_000298275.1 Orycteropus afer afer | reverse complement strand
TTTTTTGTTAGGTCTGCTAAAGAGTATATGCATTTTTTACCCAAAATATCTAGAGAAGAGAAACACACAAAGGCCTCCAAAGTAAGGCTCATCAGTAGGATCAAATACTCCCAAAGCTCTGGGTGCATTTCAGTGATTTCACTGCCGACAAAGACAAGACACTATGGGAGTCCTTTGGCTTCAGAGCTGGCCAGGGTGGTCTCAGCCTTCCACGAGGTTGTAGGTCAGACAGCTGCCAGGAGGGGTGAAACACTTGACCTACACACACAAACATCAAATTGTTTCTACAGAAGAGCCTTAACGTTGCCCATTTTCCTTCAAGACAGCCATCTTCCAGGACCTCTGAAACTATAGTCTCCACAAACATTTGCCAAGCATGAACAAGAAAAGGGGAAGTCCTGTAATACACAATGCACAGCAATTTCTCAACACAGAAGTAACCCTGGTCACACTTTTTCATTTCTGGACCAGTTCACACAGGAAAGAGGGACACCTTGTGGCCTGGACGGTTTCAGCTTCTACCTCACATGTCCCACACGTGGCCTGGGAGGCCCAGAAGAGAACATTCATTTGTTGACCATGATGAGCACTATTCTCAGTCTCTTTGGAACAAACCAGTGTCTGGTGGTGGCAAAGTCATCATGAAACAAAGTCCAGGAGTCATGCGGCTCCACTCTTCCCACCTTCAGTCCTAAACTTCCTCTGTGTGGACTTTCAAGGACCTGCACCTCAGATGTCACAGCCTTGGGGCATAACCATCAACTGAAAGAACAAGCAGAAACCCAACTCACGTGGAACAACCTTCAGAAAGCAGTGAGGTCTGATACAATTCCTTGGTAGAGCTCACCCCCAAAAAGCATTGTCACACAGAGTAGCCATGACAGGGGAAAAGGGAACTCAGATTTAAAAGGAACTCAGATTTTAAAAAAATACATCACCCAAATGCACCATCACTTTAAGACAGGGATTTGAACTGATTCATTCTCCTTTGAACCCCTGTTGAGAATTTGCATTTCTGACCCCAGAGAATACTGAATCTGAATCTACAATTAAACAAGATCCTCAAGTGATTCTTATGTATAGTAAATTTTGAAAACCACTGATCTACTAGTAAGGAGCTCTGATGGTATAGTGGTTAAAGCATTCTGCTGCTAACCAGAAGATCAGTGCTTTGAACCTGCCAAGGAGCTCTGGTAGCATAGTGCCTAAGGCACTTGACTGCTAACCCGAAGGCTGGCAGTTCAAACCCACCAGCCACTCCTCGGAAGGAAGGTTGGGCAATCTACTTCCAAAGTGATACTGCCTCAGAAACCCAAGGAGGGGTTGCTATGAGTTGGGTCTGACTCGATAGCACATAACCACCACCACTCTGTGGAAGAAAGATGAGGCAGTCTGCTTCTGTAAAGATTTCCATCCAGCCTTGGAAACATGAAATGTACAAAGTATGAATCTAGGAAAACTGGAAGTGGTCAAAAGTGAAATGGAATGCATAAAGATCAACATCCTAGGCATCAGTGAGCTGAAATGGACTGATATTGGCCATTCTGAATCAGACAATGCAATGGTCTACTATGCCATGAATGACAAATTCAAGGGAATGGAGTCACATTCATTATTAAAAAACAGAACAAAACAAAACAAAAAAACAATATTTATCCTGAAGCCCAATGCTGTTGTTGTTGTTGTTGTCAGGTGCTGTCAAGTCATCTCTGACTCATAGCGACCCTGTGCACAGCAGAAAGAAACACTGCCTGGTCCTGTGCCAGCCTCACAATCCCTACTATACCTGAGCCCATTACTGCAGCCGCTGTCAGTGCATCTTGTTACTGGCCTTCCCAATTGACCCTCCACATGACCAAGCATGACACCCTGCTACTAAGAATGGTCCCTTCTGAAATGACTGAAGTAGGTGAGATGAAGTCTGGCCATTCTCGCTTGCAAGGAGCATTCCGGCCGCACTTTTTCCAGGATAGATTTGTTCTTTGAGCAGTCTATGGTACTTTCAGCATTCTTCGCCAACACCACAACTCAAAAGCATCTACTCTTCTTTGGTCTTCTTTAACCACTGTCCAGCTCTCACACACATATGAGGTGATTCAAAATACTATGGCTTGGGTCAGGCACATCTTAGTCTTCAAGGAAGTATCTTTGCTCTTTAGCACTTGAAAGAAGTCCTTTGCAACAGATTTGTCAAATGCAGTATGTCTTTTGATGTCTTGACTGCTGCTTCCATGGTGTTGACTGTAGAACCAACCAATATGAAGTCTTTGACAACTTCACTCTTTTCTCCATCTATTGTGATGCTGCTTAAATAAGGTCCAGTTGTGAGGATTTTTGTTTTCTTTATATTGAGGTGTTAATCCATAATGCAGACTATAGTCTTTAATCTTCATCAGTAAGTGCTCCAAGCCATCCTCACTTCTTTTCACCAAGCAAAGTTGTATCATGTGTATTGCAGGTTGTTAATGAGCCTTCCCCAAATCCTGATGCCACATTCTTCATATAATCCAGCTTCTCGATTATTTGGTCTGCATATAGATTGAGTAAGTATGGTGAAAGGATGCAACCCTGACGCACTCCCTTCCTGATTTTAAACCATGCACTATCCCCTTGTTCTGTTAAAACAATGCCTCCTGGTCTACATACAGGTTCCTCATGAGAACAATTAAGCATTCTGGAATTCCCATCCTTCTCAATGTTACCCACAATTTGTTATGATCCACACAATTGAATAACTTTGCATAGACAAGAAAACATCTTTTTTGGTATTATTTGCTTTGAGCCAAAACCCATTTGACATTAACTATGATATCCCTCATTCCACAACCCCTTCTGACTCCAGCCTGCGTTTTGGAAGTTCTCTGTCAATATATTGCTGCAACTCTTTTTGAATTACCTTCAGTAAGATTTTCCTTGTATGTGATATTAATGATATTGTTTGATAATTTCCACAATCCATGGGATCACCTTTCTTCAGAATGGGTACATATTTGGACTTCTTCCAGTCAGTTGGCCAGGTAGCTGTCTTCCAAATCTCTTGGCATAAGTGAGTGCCTTCAGTGCAGCATCCGTTCGTTAAAACATCTCAATGGCTATTCATCAATTCCTGGGGCCTTGTGTTCGCCAATTCCTTCAGTGCAGCTTCGACTTCTTCCTTCAGTATCATTGGTTCTTGATAATATGCCACCTCCTGAAATGGATCATCATCTACCAATTCTTTCTGGTATAGTGACTCTGTGTATTCCATCCATCCTCTTTTGATGTTTCATTCATGCATCATTCAACATATTGTCCATGGAATCCTTCCAAATTGGAATTAAAGGCTTAATTTTTTTCCTCGGCTCTTTCAGCTTGAGAAACACCAAGCATGTTCTTCCAACTCTTTAGTTTTCCAACTCTAGGTCTTTGTACGTTTCATTATAATAATTGACTTTGTCTTCTCTCGAGCTGCTCCTTGAAATCTTCTGTTCAGCTCTTTTATCCTGTCGATTCTTCTATCCGCTTTAGCTACTCTCCATTCAAGGGCAAGTTTCAGAGTCTCTTCTGACATCCATTTTGGTCTTTTCTTCCTTTCCTGTCTTTTTAATGATCTCTTGCTTTCTTCATGCGTGACATTCTTGATGTCATCCCACAATTCCTTTGGTTTTCAGTCATTGGTGTTCAATTCATCAAATCTATTCTTTAGATGGTCTATAAATTCAGGACCGATATAAACAAGCTCATATTTTGGCTCTCATGGACTTCTTTTAATTATCTTCAGCTTCAACTTGAACTTGCACATATGAGCAGTTGATGGTCTGTTTCAGTCACCTCCTGGCCTTGTTTTGGCTGAAAATACTGAGCTTCTCCATCACCTCTTGCTACACATGTTGTTGTTGTTATTTGCCGTCGAGTCGGCCCCGACTCATAGCGACCCCTCCTTGGGTTTCCGAGGCAGTATCACTACGGAAGTAGGATTGCCCAACCTTCCTTCCGAGGAGTGGCTGGTGGGTTTGAACCGCCAGCCTTCTGGTGAGCAGTCAAGTGCCTTAGCCACTATGCTACCAGAGCCACACATGTAGTCAGTTTGATTTCTATGTAATCCATCTGGTAAAGTCCATGTGTATAGCTGCCGTTTGTGTTGTTGAAAAAAGGTATTTGCAATGAATTAGTCGTTGGCTTGCAATATTCTATCATGTGATCTCCAGCATCATTTCTATCACCAAGGCCGTATTTTCCAACTATTGGTGATTCTTCTTTGTTTCCAACTTTTGCATTCCAATCACCAGTGATAATTAACACATCTTGATTGCATGCTCGGGCAATTTCAGACTGCAGAAGCTGGTAAAAATCTTCAATTTCTTCAACTTTGGCTTTGATGGTTGGTGCATAAATTTGAATAATAGTTTGGCAAAGCAGATGAGGGTGTTGGAGTCCGCTCTTCACTTCCAGGGCCTGCTTGGGGGGGCACCCTCATCTGCTTTGCCCAAAACCACAAAAGACACCCACCTTCCCTACTACCTGCGGCCGAGCGACCACTGCGCCGCGCTTTTAAAGGGCCACCGGCGGCGCACTCGTAATGTCACTACCTGGGGGCGGGTCTCTCCGGGTGGAGCTCCGCGGGAGTGGAGAGGAGGGGCATATTGGGAGAGCCGGCGCCGCGCAGGCGCGCTCGGGACGCAGCCTCTGAGCCAAGCTGAGTGTAAGGTACGCGGGGCCGCGCTTCCGGGTTCGGAGAGGCCGCAGCGGGAGCGCGCAGAACTGGGCGCCAGCCGCCTCGGAGCTCGGGGCCTGCCCCCGGGCCGTTCCGCACGCCCAACGCCGACTGTGGGCCTGTCGCCTTCCCGGGCTTGACGAGTCTGAGTGGCAGCGGCGCCGCCGTGCTGACCGGGCCCGGGCGCGGCAGGAGCGCGGCGGCGACAAGCGGGCGAGGATGCTGTCCGAGATCAGTAAGTTCCCGCCTGGGCCCCCGGCCAGCCTCCTCGCGCTACCCGGACCCTCGGCCACCGGCGGCGGCGGCGGAGGAAGCAGGCGGCCTGGCTGGGTCCCCGGGCGCGGGGAGATTGCGGCGACGCTAGCGGCGCGCCCCCAGCCCAGGGATGCCCGGTGTTGACCCCAAACCTGCCGATCGCCCTGACGGTGGGCGCCGCGGGCTGGCCGCCGAACGCAGGTAGCGCGGACCGGCAGGTGGCGCGTGCCCTGCGCTCGGTACCAGTGGCGGCGGCTCCTCCTGGTGGAGGCCCCGAGTGAGCGGCTGAGCCCTTCCCCTCCCAGTCCGGCAGGGCCCAGGGCGAGGGCTGCTCTGACGTGCCCGGTGCGTCTGTGTCTCCGCAGAGACTCTGGTCGCCAGCCTGTCCCAGGTGGGGAACGGCCTCTCCTATGTTAAAGGAGGCGACCCTACTCGCTGCCCCCTAAGCATTGCTGGTGGAGTTGATTCAAATGCGGAGACACCCTGGAAGACCGAGTACAACTGCCCCAGGGGGTTTCCAGGGCTGTCACCTTTACAGAGGGAGACTGCCACATCCTTGTCCCACTTCCTCCCCATAGCCACCTCTTCTTTGTGTCTTTCCCTCCATGTACTCCTGCACCCTGAGCCATCTCCCTGTGCTCACACAGCCCTTCTATTCTCCCATGATTGTTATCTCCAAGGAGTATATCTACCTGATGTAAATGTTCAGCTCATATGCCTGTCTTTTGTTTGGCTGGAAGCCACAGGAGTAGGTTCAGTTCCAGACCTGGGGGCAGCTAGGGGCTATAGTCCTGGCGGTTCCATCAGGCTCCATCAGTCCAGCAAACCTGATCCTTTTTTTTTTAATGATTTTGAGTTTTGTTCCACATTGTTCTCCCACTCTATGCAGGATCTCCTACAGAGATCCCTCTCTGAGTTGTTGACAGTGGTAGCCGGGTACCATCTAGTTCTTCTGGGTCTCATAGTCGTCTAGGCTGCAGATCAGATGGTGTACTTGTACAGTCACTTGGAATAATTGTTTCCATGAATCTTTGGTTTTCTTCATTCTCCTTTACTGTGGACGAGCAGTGGAGTATGTTATGCCAATTGAGCTTGATGTCCCTCCCCTAGGACCATGGTCTTGAGCCCACAGGTCCAACTACTCCCTCCCTCCTAGTAGCTGGCTATGCCCAGGCACTCACCACAACCTTGTCCCTTGTCAGCTCTACTATATACATGGACATTCTTACAGAACACATAAATACGCTTCTAGAAACATCATCTGCCAACTCTGTACATTGTCATGGGCACACTCCCCCCTGTCTAAACATACCCGATCATTCAGCCTGTCCACCTATCTATCCACCAATAGATCAATGTTTTCTATCACTGACAACACAGTACGGTATGTGCACAAGGGTTTGTCTTTGTTGTCTGTACCTCCCATGCACCTCTCTATGTTTTCTTCTTCCTCAGTGCCACAGTGTTGATCACTCACATTTGGTACATTGCCCTTCCGTCCACCCAAATCAATACTTGTCTCTACCTATCTAGCAGTGTTCCATTCCTCCCCCTACCACCCGGTAACCAACAAAGAAAATTCCCTTCCATATATAAACCTTTGCTGGACTTTTTACAATAACAGACTAATACAATATTTGTCCTTCTGTGATTGACTTATTTCACTCACCATAATGTCCTTCAAGTTCATCCATGTTTTGTAATGTTTTATAGATTCTACTTTATTCTTTAGGGTTGCATAGTATTCCATTGTGTGTATGTACCATAGTTTGATCATTCATTCTTCTGTTGATGGGCACCTATGTTCTTTCCATCTTTTTCTTATTGTAAATAGTGCTGTGATGAATATGGGTATGCATGTATCTCTTCTTGTCCTGGTTTTCACTTCTTTCTGATACATACCTAGTAATGGAATTGCTGGGTCAAATGGTATTTCTATCCAACTTCTTAAGGAATTGCCATACTGCTTTCCGCAGTGGTTGTATCATTTCACAGTCCCATGAATGTTACATTTTTAGTAGGGATGTGTGAGTTGTCCTATTTTGTTCCTCTTTAAGATTGTTTTGCATATTCGTGTCCTCTTGCAATTCTGTTTGACTTTCAGGATTGGATTTTCCATTTCTCCAAAGAGGGCCGTTAGAGTTTTGATGGGGATTACATTGAATCAGTAGATCACTTTGGGTACAGTTGACACCTTCACAACATTAAGCCTTCCAACCCGTGAGTACCCATGTCTTGTCATTAATTTAGACTAAAACAAAACCAAACAATTTCCTCTGAGTTGCTTCTGACTCCTGGGACCTCCTGTATCTCCCTAGAGCTTCAGTCTGTCGGGCTTTCCGGAGCTGGGGCCTGTGGACATGGGGCTCGGAGGCTTTCTTCTTTCCATGACTTCGCTTCATTTAGGTCTCTTAGTTTCTTTCCGTATTGTGTTTTTCATGTGCAAGTCTCTCACCTCCCTGGTACGTTGGTTCCCGGGTGGGTTGTTTTTTCTGTCAGACACTGTTGTAAATGGAAGGGTTTTCTTAACTTCTTTCTCAGTTGTTCATTGCTGGTTTATATGCAGCTGAGTTTTGTGCATTGAAGTTTATCCTGCAGTTTTACTGACGTCACCGCTGAGCTCTGCCACTTGTGGGTCCTTTGGAGTCATCTGTGTATAGAATGACATCATCTGTGTATAGAATGACATCATCTGTGAATAGAGGGAGTTTACTTCTTCCTTTACTGTCTGGAGACCTTTTGTCTCTTTTTCTTACAAAATTGGCTGGAACTTGCAGGACAGAATGAAGACTGAATAGCAGTGGTGAAAGTGGACATACTGGCTCGTCCTCTTAGGAAAGATGATTTTAGTGTCTCTCTGTTGAGTATGATCTTAGCTTTGGCTTTTTCATAAATGCCTTTAAGCATACCGAAGACTTTCCTTTCTGTGTCTGGTTTGTTGACTGTTTCCATCATGAGAGGGTCTCAGATTTGTCAAATGCCTTTTCTGTGTTGATTGTGATGATAATGTGATTATGTTTCTCCATTTTAAGAGTATTTCATTGCAATACCTTTCCTGAGGTAAATCCTACTTCATCACCGTGTATAATCTTTGTACTATACTATTGGACTCAGCTTAATGGTATTTAGTTGAGGGTTTTTACATGTCGTTTCATAAGGGCTGTTGGTCTGTACTTTTCTTTTCCTGTGATCTTTATCTGACTTTGGTATCAGGGTATTGCTGGCCATATAGAAAGAGTTAGTGTTCGCTCATGATCATTACTGTGTTTGAACCCTGGACTTGAACTTAAAACAAGCCCTATGATAAAAATGTATTTATTTCTACTGCCAGGCTTTTCTGGCCTCCAGCTGCCAGAATCTTCAGCCTTAAGCAGTCTTGTAGTCTGACTGGAAGTCCTCCATACAGTCTAACTTTGATGTTATTGATTTTAGGCCTCCTGAGCACTGTGGAACCCACCCAGCTCCCGACACCCCTCCTTCTGCCTGGGTCAAGGGGACTAGAGGGCACAATCCCCCTGACACAGGAGTCCTTCCCTCTCTGCCAGAGAGAGGGTCTCTCACCCCCGGACTGAGCCACTGCCTTCAGACGAGGCTGTGGCCTTAGAAGAAGGTGTGCCATGTGGGATGCTGGACGGGTCTTGCATAACTTCCTCCATTTTCCCTCTGGGAGCAGAACTTGTTCCTGAGGAGTTAGCATCCTCAGTGCTGCTGAAGTCACCATGCTTGTTTCAAGTTTCCAAACAACAGAAAGTCATTCCTCCTTTTTAAAAACTGTGCTTAAGTTCCAGCAGTTGTCACTTAAGGAATGTGCTATTCGATACCCCTGGGTATCATTTCTGTAAATACCACTGACATGTTGCCCATTGGACGTGTCTTGGGTAATGAGAGGTGGCTTTGCAGCATGGAGCTGGACACTGGTGTCTTCCTCTCCCCAAGAAGAGTAAGGCTATGGAAGGGACACCTGGAGCCCAGGTCTGTTGCCTACCATCCCCCAGCATGTGGCATCGGCCACCTGTCAGCCTTCCTTTGCCGTCTTCGATCCCAGGCTCTGGCTAAATGGGGAGCAGCTGATTTGGTCTCTCTTTGCTAGATCCTTCCCAGGCACCTCGTGACCTCTGCCCTCACCTTGGCCTTCAGTACGCCCTCTCCACCCAGCCCTGGCCATCCCTGGGCTGTGGAGCGCCAGCTCCTACTCCTTCCAGGAAGCTGAGATACTGAACACCCTCTGACTCAGGAGCTGACGAGGGCAGGATGAAGGCATCCCTCGGGCCGGTGTCCTAATCATGCACTGACTCTGGCTTGGCCCAGGCCCCTCCAGGGGTTCTGTCTGTTGCCCAGTTTCTGGGTGTCCACCTCAGTGACAAGTTGTGCTAGTGATGCAGACTCTGCTTCAGAGACAGCTGTTGGTGTGCTTGTGGGTCCCCCTACCCAGGCCTTTGCACACATTGGCCAGTGCTCGACCCATGGGGTTGCATAGGGACTGGAGTGGCCCTTTCCGGTCCATGATAAGTGCAGCATAGGCCAGAGTTTGGACGAGGTGAGCAGGACCTGACTGGACTCTGGAAGCCAGCTGAGGTTTAGGGCCATGGATTGTGCTAGTGCTTCAGCTGGGACAGGGGATCTGCCATTGAAAATTCTTCCCTTCAACTACAGGGTCCTAGAGCAGCGAGTGCTTGGAGGTGGATACCCCAGGGGTCTTGGGAAAATGCACATTTTTATCTTGAGTGGGGTCAGTATTCTCTGTATCCACCAAGCTCCCATAATGGAAATAAGCTGTGAACTAAAACTAGAGAATGCTCTTAGAGAAATTAATGAAAGGAAGGACAAGTCTTGGTGAGGAGGCACTGGTGTACGGATCATGTGAGAGAGGAGGGAGGAACATTGACGCAGAGACCAAGGAGCAGGAGAGCTGGAGTCGGCTGGGTGGGGCGTTGGCGAGGGAGGCAATGGGACCTGGTGGCGGTGGCTGCCCCTTCCACAAAACACAGGGCTTCTCTGGTTTGTTGGTTGATCAATTATTACGAGCTGGAACAGAACGAGTTCAGGAATCCTCCCAGATTCTGGAAAGCTCGGGAACTGGTGGTGTAAAGGCTAGAGAGTGAATGAAAAAATAAGACACTCAAGGGGAAGAAGGATGTACTACTTGCAAAATCAACAGAGAAATTCTGACCCATGATGCCACGCTATCAATGAAATGGAAACTTACAAAAAACACAGCCACAGAGTTTTAACTATATGTAATTAAAAATCAGTGATACATAACTTCATTTCCTTGAAATTACAAAATATTTTCTCTATGAACAGTCAGCCCATATTGGTATCAACTAAAAGTGTGGAGGTTGCTCTGCAAAAAGGAACCCATAACCTACAAGTGAACCTCTACCTCAGCCTTGGAGGCCTAACTCCCTAGAGGGAAGCCGGGTTCATGGTCCAGCCTGGGCAGATCTGGATGCCTCTCATGCTCTGGGATGAGGAAACGCCTCCTCAGTAAGAGGCCTGTGGAGCTGCCTGAAGGACACAAGTGTGTGCTCTGGAACCTGGAGCAGGATTTGCCGTAAATGTCCTCAGAGGGGAGCATGGCCTGGAACCTGGGAGTAAGCCCTGCCCAGGGAAAGAGCTAGGAGCTCTGGTGGCGTAGTGCCTAAGGCATGTGACTGCTAACCAGAGGGCTGGCGGTTCAAACCCACCAGTGACTCCTCGGAAGGAAGGTTGGGTGATCCTACTTCTGTAGTGATACCTCCTCAGAAACCCAAGGAGGGTTCGCTATGAGTCAGATCCGACTTGACAGCAGTGGGGTTTAGGGAAAGAGCTGAAGGCCAAGCGGCCAAGAACCTGGCACTCCATCCTTACTTAACACTGACTCTTCCATTTCAGAAGCCAAGTGTGGCACAGCGAGAGATAGTCCAGTCTAGGTAGCTGGGAACACGAGCGGCCAACTTGCCTATCCATGCAACTGCAAGTCAGGATTTTAACTATTCCAACTGACTGTGTGGACCTGACATCATTCATCTGCCTCCACACTGCCTCCTGGCTCTGTGTCCACTCCCGTCCCTCTTCCTGAATTGGCATCTTGTGCAGAGAGAGCACTTTCACTTAGCCTTCCAGACACTGGAGCCACAAAATGGTGAGTATGAAGGGAACTGGGGTACTGCTACCAGGAGGGGTGAGGCTGCATGTAGATTATTGGGGGACTGTATGCTAAGGGCCCTGAGGTTCCTCAGTGAGGTAGAAAAGTGGCTGAGAGGGCAAGGGCCTGGGCCCTGAGAGGCTTCCTGAGGCCCTGCTCCGCTGTCACTGGGCCTTTCCTCTCCACGTGGCTGGTTTTTCAAGCCTTTGATGCCTTGGGCGACCATTATGTGACGTTCAGGGCTGACACTGTGGGGCGTTAACATTCCCATCTTGGTCTGTGTGTGTGTGTGTTTTCTAGGATCCACGAGCACTTTAACAGAGAAATCCTCTGCACTTTGTTCTACTTACCAGAACATGGGCGTCTAACCTCTGGGTCACAGTTTGCAAACACAAGGGCACGCTATTCTGCTTTCTCACAGATTAGGCCCTTTGTCATTTTATGACATTATTGTGTGTTTGTGGGTGTCTGGGTGTCTGTTCATTGAAGGGACCAGCCATTAATCATCGGTGTACAATAGCTTTGCATCTCCAAGTTTGACAATTGTGATACCTACATTTTCCTGTTTCCTGTCTGTCACCTGAGTTCTGTTTATCTTTTCAGTATTCTTGCCTGTCTCCGAAGGGACAGAGTGTATGACAACCCAACTATAGAGTTATTCAAAAGTAGGTGACAGACGTGTCAAAATTCATAATCCCCAAAAATAATATTCTCTTTTCAGCAAGTAGTCCTGTCAGCTCCTAGTCACTTGGAATTCTTTAAAAGGTATACAATCAGCCCAGCACGTGGGGATGCCACTTTCTTTGTGTGTCTGTGCAGATGGTAGACTTCCCATGTGCAGTGAGGGGCAAAAGGAAAAACTGCCAGTTGTGTGGTGTGTCCTAGTCGTTAATATGTTGTCCTGCTTTCACCCTGTGCTTTATGTTTTGTTAAATAATCTGGTGGTCGTTTGTGTGGAGGTAAACTTTTTTTGTTTTGTTTTTCTTTGTCCTCACAAGGAAAAGATGATCAGAATGTGGGAAAATGCTTACATTGTAGAGCATTTCTCTAACTGATGCTGTGTGTTCTGACATAGAGTTCTAGACCATAAAGAACGAGACTGGAATTGGTCACAGGCACACTGTGGATTTCATTGTGTTGCAGGTATTGTTAAGTTTATGGACAGGATGCAGTCAGTGAGGACGTGAATGTAGACAGGGAAGGCATGAGGCTGATGACTCAGCCCTGGAGGGGACCTTAGTAGAACACGGACCGCTGAGTCAGATCCCCTGAAATCTCAGTTCCCAGCACTGTCAGCCTCACCCTTCCTTTCATGCACATGGGAGTACATGGGACCCTGCTGACCAGAATGTGTGGGATGTTTTAGGGCTCAGTGGCTGTTGAGGATGTGGCTGTGGACTTTACCCAGGAAGAGTGGGCGTTGCTGGATCTTAATCAGAGGAAACTCTACAGAGATGTGATGATGGAAACCTTCAGAAACCTGGCCTCAGTAGGTATGAAAGCCTTCATTTTTTAAAAAATTACTTCTTGGTCACCAAATACAACATACTCGTTTTGATGTTACTCTACCATGTGGGCCGAGGAATGGGACTACACTGTTACAGGTATGTTCATTGGCTTTGGAGCATGCATATCCTGGCTTCCACATGAACACAAAGCTCTGTGGATTGAATTGACTTCCTTCAATTGTGGTTAAAGGTTTAAGGCTCTTGAATGTACCAAGTGTGAGCAATGACTATAAGGGTTTCTTTGATGCCCAGAGAGAGTATTTGTGGTCTAAGAACTTGTGTCTTAGAGTCTTAATTTGTTTATTACAAGTTCAACACGATTGTTCTAGAAATAAATTCATACCTGCCCATCTCTAGAGACCCTGAACATTAAAGTGTTGGTTCAGGGTCAGGGGTTCATTACTCATATCTTTTCCCACATGATAGGCCGTTCTCCATGAGTACCATGTCAGCTGCACCCACTTGTCCTCTGCAGTGTAGTAAATTACATGGTATGGCTTTTCTAGCCATAGTCTTTGTAACTCCCACTTTGCCGTGAACAACTGAGTACCTGATTGTTAAAAGCTATCCACCTGGGATGTTTCTGTCGCAGAAGCACAAAGTAAACTCCTGGGAAGTTCACTCTCTCTCAGGTGTGCAGAACTCTAATGTTGAGATTGGTTGGTTTGGGCCACTCTGCCAGGCTCAAAAGGAGCCTTCCCAGAGGCAGAAAGAATCTCTGTGACTGCTGGCTGAGAGAGACGCTCTGCTGAGAGAGACGTGCTGCTGAGAGAGGGACACGAGAGAGATGCACGGCTGGAAAAGAGATGTGCTACTGAGAGAGACTGAGCACATTACTGAACTTGAATTGTAGCCTGGTGCTTCCCTAATAAACTCCATAATCTGTGAGTTCCGTTTGGCCACTACAGCTAATTATTGAACCCAGCAGAGAGGTGGTGGGTGCCATGGGAGGGACTGTTGGTGTCAAGGGTAGTAAGAGGGCTGGAGGGTGACATGATGTCTGCTCTCATAAGGACAGGCCTTGGGCTGCTGATGGTGATTCTGTCTTCCTCTTGTGTACTTACAGGAGGTCAGAATATGCTGCCTCCCTGTCCCTTTTGCGTCCTCCCAGAGTAGCAAGAGGAAGAATGCATATAGCACTCATCCAGGACCACTGTGTTGGGGTGTTGGAGGGGGCACCAGGAGGCAAGAGTCCTTTGAAAGAGTAGGGCTGCATGGAGGGAATGAAATTTGAATAAATCATTTAGGAGAAGTCTCTTGGGTGGAGGGGTTGTACTTCACAGACACCACAGCTTGCTTTTCTTACTTTCATCAATCCTAACACACCTGAGTTCATGGAGAGTGACCGGGCCCTTTTCTTCTTTCAGTGTTACATGTGCATCGTGTCTGATGCCTTTCTACTTTGCTCTTTTAATTACACCCTACTTATATCACCGTCACTCCCAGTCGTCATGGGAGTATTTCCGACTCAATAGCTTTTTGACCATTGCCAAAGTACTAAAACAGCAAAATACATCAAAGTCTTTCTTTTCTCTCTGAGTAATTTGTTTTCTTTTCTTTTCTTTTTTTTTTTTTTCATATTGTGAACCTCAACTTAAATCTTTGGCTCAGTTTCTCAAAATGTTAATGATGGAGAAAAGCTATTCAGTGAAAATACAATGGTACAATTAATGAAAAATGACTCCTGGTCATCCATGGTAGGAGAAATCTGCAAATCGCATGGGACTGAAGATCAGGATAACAACCAGACCACACCTATGAGGTGAGTATCATTCATTTCAAAGACAGAAGTGCTTCAGGAAAGAAACAAAAGATTTTACAGTATTAAAACATTTCTGTATATAAGGTGTTCATTGGTTACAAATGGTTAAGCAGTCAACTACTAACCGAGAGATTGGCAATTTGAACCTAACCAGTGGTTCTGCGAGAGAAATACTTGGTAATCTGCTTCCATAATACTTGCAGCCAAGAAACCCCTATGTTCTACTCTGTCACATAGAATTATTGTAAGCTGGAATTGACTCCACAGCACCAACAACAAGAAAAGCAGAGCTATAGCTAGCTAGCTAGATCGATAGAGATACACCCATTGCCGTCAAGTGTGTTCCAGTTCATTGCAACCCTATAGGCAAATAATGCTCATAGGGTTTTCAGGGCTGTAATCTGCTACTAATTTAGTGCAGCCAGAATGCTCCTTGGAAGCGAGAATGGCTAGACTTCATCTCAACTACTTTGGTCGTGTTGTCAGAAGGGACCATTCCCTGGAGAAGGATATCATGCTTAGTAAAGTGGAGGGTGACCCTCGACAAGATGGGTTGACACAGTGGCTGCAATGATAGACTCAAGCATAACAAGGGTTGTGAAAAAGGTACACAACTGGGCAGTGTTTCATTCTGTTGTACATAGGGTCACTATGAGTCGGAGTCAAGTCAATGGCACCTAACAACAAAAACAACAATCTTTAAGGAAGCAAGTTACCAACTGCACCATTCTCATGGGTAGCTACCGGTGGGTTTGAACCACTGACCTTTCTAGTTAGAAGCCCAGCACATAACCACTGCATCACCAGGGCTCCTGTGTTTATCTGTGTCCATATCCGTATCCATCTAATTTCTCTATCTGTTCTTCTCTATATATGTACACACACACATACACGGATGGATGTGTTTGCATGTGTATGTACAACCGAACGAAACACTGCCTTGTCCTGCACTATCCTCACCATCCTTGCTATGCTTGAGCCCACTATCCTAGCCACTGTGTCATTCCATCTCATTGAGGGTCTTCCCATGTTTCACTAACTTTCCACTTTACCAAGCATGATATGCCTCTCCAGAGACTGGTCCTTTCTGACATCATGACCCAAGAAGATGAGATGAAGTCCAGCCATTCTCGCTTCTAAGAACATTCCTGCTGCACTTCTTGCAAGACAGATTTATTTGTTCTTCTGGGAGTCCATGATATTTTCAGTGTTCTTTGCAAACACCACAATAAAAGGCATCAATTCTTCTGTCTTCCTTATTCATTGTCCAGCTCTCACATGCACGTGAGGTGATTGGATATCATACATATGAATGTGTATGAGTATGTGTACACACACGTGCATATATAGATGGATAAGAGCCCTAGTGGTGTGCATGTCTGCCATCCTTTGCCGTTTTATCCATTATGACTCACCAGCCTTTACTTCCGAGATGACCAGAAACCTTTTTGCTACCCAAGAGTCTTATATATGAATATATAACTAGCTCTGATACTGGGTATTCCCAAGACTTTTACAGTATAAATTTTCATAACAGTGAGTCATATATTGAGTATTTCAAATATATTTCACTTATATTCAATTATCAGAAAACCCCATAATTTAGAAACAGTGAAAATAAAGATAGCATCTCTGCCAAATAATATCATCTATGAAACATGAAACAATTCAAGGAAAAAAACTACGTTTACAGTGTGTGCTAATGATGAAATGCTAACATTTATATCCGACAGCCTGCTGCCTGTGTTTAACAGAAGACATGTGGTGGAGAATCTCTGTGGAAGTGATGAAGACCATAAGTGTGGACAGACCTTCAGCTGGATTCCGGATCTTTCTGTGCTCAAGAGAACTGCCATGGAAGCATATCCTTTTGAACACCTTGATTGTAGAAAATCCATGATGGATCATTCACTTAAGCATCATATCACATCTCACTCTGGATTCAGTGCCTGTCAGTATAAAGACTGTGGAAAAGCCTGCGGTTCTCCCTCTTACCTCAGCACTCATGTGAGAACTCTTACTGGAGAGAAACCCTATGAATGTAAGGAATGTGGCAAAGCCTTTCGTCATTCGTCAAACCTCACTATACATTTGAGAAGTCATAGTGGAGAGAAGCCTTATGTCTGTAAGGAATGTGGGAAAGCCTTTCATAAGTCCTCAAACCTCACTATCCATCTGAGAATTCACAGTGGAGAGAGGCCGTACGTATGTAAGGAATGTGGTAAAACTTTTAATCGCTCAACACACCTCACTGCACATATAAGAAGTCACAGTGGAGAGAGGCCTTATGAATGTAAGGAATGTGGGAAAGCCTTTCATCATTCTTCAAGCTTCACTAGACACATGAGAACTCACAGCGGAGAGAGACCTTATGTATGTAAGGAGTGTGGGAAAGCCTTCCGTTATTCCTCACACCTCACTCGGCATATGAGAACTCACAGTGGAGAAAGACCTTATGAATGTAAGGAATGTGGAAAAGCCTTTCGTCAGTCCTCATACCTCACTACACATATAAGAACTCACAGTGGAGAAAAGCCTTATGAATGTAAGGAATGTGGCAAAGCCTTTAGTTGGTCCTCAAATTTCACTAAACATTTGAGTACACACAGTGGAGAGCGGCCTTATGAATGTAAGGAATGTGGGAAAACCTTTAGTCACTCCTCAGACCTCACTGTACATATAAGAAGTCACAGTGGAGAGAGGCCTTATGAATGTAAGGAATGTGGGAAAACCTTTAGTTGGCCATCACACCTCACTACACATATAAGAACTCACAGTGGAGAGAGGCCTTATGAATGTAAGGAATGTGGGAAAGCCTTTAGTTGGTCCTCAAACTTCACTAAACACATGAGTACTCACAGTGGAGAGAGGCCTTATGAATGTAAGGAATGTGGCAAAGCCTTTCGTCATTCCTCACACCTTACAAGACATGTGAGAACTCACAGTGGAGAGAGGCCTTATGAATGTAAAGAATGTGGGAAAGCTTTCCGTCAGTCCTCGTACCTCACTACACACATAAGAAGTCACAGTGGGGAGCGGCCTTACGAATGTAAGGAATGTGGCAAAGCCTTTTGTCATTCTTCAATTCTCATTAGACATATGAGAATTCACAGTGGAGAGAGGCCTTATGAATGTAAGGAGTGTGGGAAAGCATTCCGTTGGTCCTCGCACTTCACTAAACATGTGAGTTCTCACAGTGAAGAGAGGCCTTGAGTAAGGGTTGTTTCCTTTTTAGTGCTGTGATTTCCAGCAGCACATTTCTGAAAGTCTCTGATTACAGGACAGACTTTCTCAGCAAGAAAACAACAGAAACTCAAAGCAAAAGTCATTAGAGCTCCTTTGTGCCTTTGGAACAAAGCACAGTTTCATGGTATCTGCGTCTGTCTTCATTATGTTCATTTCTCCAGTTGCATGAACAGCTGGACAGATATTTACTTTGAGACGTCCCCACTAAATTTCACCTCCTTACACTCTGTTATCCAATCAAATAGTGTTTCTTTGCTATTCATAAGGTTTTCCTTGTGAGATGGATTGACACTGTGGCTGCAATGATGGGCTCAAGTATAGCAGGGATCATGGAGCTGGCGCGGGATTGGGCAGTGTTTCATTCTGCTGTGCATGGGATCGCTATGAGTCAGAAACAACGCGACAGCCCCTAATAACCACGACAACACACTCTGTTAGGAAGGTTGGGCAGTCTACTTCCGTAGTGATACCACCTTGGAAATCCAAGGAGGGCTCACTAAGGGTCGGATTTGACTCGATGGAAGTGAGTTTGGTTATTTTTGGTTTAACACTCTGTTAGGATTACACGTAAGGCTGCAGTGAATAGCCATGGGCAAATTGTGATTTCATGGTCTTGAATGTTTTTATTGATGTTAATTTGCATGAAAGAAAATGCACTGCTCTTATATTAAGGTTGGTTTGTTTTGTTTTCATGTTTAAGATGTTTTCTTCAGTCTTCCCCCTCTGTAATGTGAAGAATCTTGCCCTTGGTAACTAATGTTTCTCATAGGGAAATATTCTGAGCCTGTGTCAACACACTTTTTATCGTCTTACTTTTGTCAACTAATTTAAAATCCATTGATAATTGTTACCTGCAATCATTATTACTGTGGGGTTTACCAAATGGTGATTTCTGTTCCAAGCATTCATTGTGTATTTTTAAATTGGAATTCTACTGTAAGGAATAGCTTTCCTTTCTCCCCACTTTTGTAGTAAATTGCTTATATCAGTATAATCTAAAGCTTATTAATACTTATTTATATTTTATGTTCTTGCTCAAATTGTTGCATATTTGGTTACTAGACACTGTCTTAAGTAGGTTCCTGTATTAATTTTTTTTTTTTTTTTTTGGCCTTATTTTCTGGCAGTGTCCTAGGCTCATCTTGGGCTTTTCCTTCATGAGCCCTGGGGTCAGCCTCATAAAAATAAAACTATTGTACCACAGTGGCTAAAGCACTTGATTGCTAACCAGAGGGCTGGAGGTTCAAACCCACCAGCCACTCCTCGGAAGGAAGGTTGGGCAATCCTACTTCCGTAGTGACACTGCCTCGGAAACCCAAGGAGGGGTCGCTATGAGTCGGGGCCGACTCGATGGCACATAACAACAACAACAACAACAATTGTACCTTAATCATGTATACATTCATGTATGCATCTATGGCATGTAGGAGCAGCCCTTGGTTGGTCTGTGGTGGTAGAGCCTTGAGGTACAGCCTGCATTGTTGCTTGGAACAAGCCAGGAACAGACCAGATTGTGGTTGTGGGGGAGACATCCCACTGTCTCAATTTCTGGGCCTGTTGCCTCAGACCTTCTGGAATAACCTATCCCCACCAAGACACTCATATTAAAAATAAATAAAAATTAGATCCATTTCATCAGTGACCTCTTTTCTGGGCTGTGCTCATGCCTGCCCTCTGCATCCACATTGTGCAGTCTTGTCATTTCCTCTGGAAACAAGAGGCATTATGGTTCTAGCTCATGCATGAATACAGGGGGCAAGGCAGAATATTTGGTGATGGATGTACAGGTGTGGAACTCAGGAGGGCTGGTGGCCATTTTGCTCTGGCTGAAAATGTCATGAGTTCTTGGGCAGTCATCACGTGTACATATCCTGATACTTCACCTGATAGTACCTTGTGAGTCTGGGCTTATCAAGTGGTAAAGAACCAAACCTCTTAAAATCTGTGTATTTTCTTTTTGCATATAGATTGAGAATTTTCAGTTTTCCACACGTGGTTCTAATGTTTCATTTAAATGTCAGGGATACAGTTCCTTACACATTGGCACTGCTGTCGAGTCAGATTCGACTCATAACAACCCCTCCTTGGGTTTCTGAGATGGTATCTCTACAGAAGTAGATTGCCCAACCTTCCTTCTGAGGAGGGGCAGGTGGGTTTGAACTACCAGCCTTCTGGTTAGCAGTCACATGCCTTAGGCATTGGGCCACCAGAGCTTGAGGCACTTCTATGGACAGTATTTTATGCAACCTGGTCTCTGTGAGAACAGCCCTGGTAGTAGTGCAGCACATGGCTGTCAACTGGAAGGTTGGTGGTTGGAACCCACCAGTCTGCTCAGCACAGGAGAAATGTGGCACCTGCTTCTGTAAAGATCACAGTCTCGGAAACCCTGTGGTGCACTTCCACTCTGCCCTCTAGGGGCGCTGTGGGTCAGAAT
>NW_006921971.1:450966-455928 GCF_000298275.1 Orycteropus afer afer | reverse complement strand
AGTTCCACTCTGTCCTCTAGGGGCGCTGTGGGTCAGAATGGACTCCACAGCAGTGGGTGTGGTTTGGGCTTTGCTTCTGTGAAGATTGACAGCCTTGGAAACCTTGTGGGGCAGTTCCACTCTGTCCTCTAGGGTTGCTATGAGTCAGAATTGATTTGTTGGATTTTGGGTTTTCATCTCTATGAGTAGCCACCTGTTTGTCACTTTGTTGCATGGTGGTGGTTTCCATGTTAACATGGAGCTGGAAAGTGTGCACTAGTATTTGAGATTCCGGCAGGATCGGCCAGGTGAACTGGTTGCAGTGGAGCACCCAGGTGAAGTAGACTAGGAGGAAAGGCCTGCTGATCCTCTTCTGGAAATTAGCCAATGAGATCCCTGTGAGTCACACAGAACATTGTCCCACAGGATTCTGAAGTGCCAGGGATTGCGAGGAAGCTGCAGGTCTGGGAAAACTCTTCATTCTGTGGTTGCCATGAGTTCACGCCAACTGGACAGTTAACAGCACAGTCTGTGAGAGAGGCCCAGACAGACAGAAGGGTAGCCACTGATCTCCAGTTTTGAGCAGCTCCATTAAATGATGTTCATGAGCTAACCATTTGTAAACCCTCCTGTTTCTATAGTGTGTTTTATTCTTTGGGGTATCTGGAAAAGCCACAAAGAGTGCTGTATTGAGGTAGTTTAAATTCCTGTTTTTGAATCCCAAATGTGGTATTAAGAACAACCGATAAGTACTTTAAAATAGATCTTTTCTCTGCCCCCAGTGTACACTTTTCATTTTAAATCTAGGATTCTTACGGTGTAGATATAAGAATCAAGCCCCACTTGGCCTCAAACAGAATCCCATTTCTTGGCATTTGATTTCAAGTATTGTGGAGACCTGCCCAGGCCTTTTCACTGTCCACATCCCACCCACACACTGTCCATTCACTGCCATTCCTATGCCCCAGTAGCCAGATTTCCTGCCAATTGAAGCCCTGCTGCTCTGAGCAAAGATCGCCCCAGGTGAATGAGTTTAAATCTCTCCAGTGCAGATGTGTGCCTCACGTCCATTCTTGAAATCCTCCCACTCCATCCTCCATACCCATGAATGAGGTCACTGTGGACATTACACTCCCTATACCCACCCACCCCACGCAGTCCCAGCCCACTGCCCACAAATAATCAGCTGGTCCAACCCTTTCATGTGGGGAACTGGCCTTGATTAATGTTCCTGTGTCAAATATGAGGGTTTCAAAAGTCAGCCTCTTGCACTAAGGATTTTTTTTTTAATTTTTTATTGTGATTAGGATGAAAGTTTACAGAGAAAATTGGCTTTCCATACAGCAGCTCATATACACTGTCTCATAACATTGACTGCAATGTCCCACAACGCAACAGCTCCCCTCCTACTTCCTCCCTATAGTTACTTACCTCTTCCCTGTGTCCTTCCCTCCCATGCACTCCTGCCCCCCAAGCTGCCTCCCTGTGCATTTGCAGCCCTTCTATTCTCCCACGATTGATCTCTCCAAGGACTGTATCTACCTAATGTAAATGTCCAGCTCATATGCCTGTCTCCTGTTTCGCTGGAAGCCACAGGAGTGAGTTCAATTCCAGACCTGAAAGGCAGCTAGGAACCATAGTCTCAGGAGTTCCACCAGGCCCTATCAGACCAGCAAACCTGGTCCCCCCCCCCTTTTTTTTTTTAAATGATTTTGAGTTTTGTCCACACTGTTCTCCCACTCTGTCCAGACTGTCCTACATAGATCCCACTCTGAGTGATTGATAGTGGTAGCCAGGCACCATCTAGTTCTTCTGGTCTCATAGTTGTAGAGACTGAGGATCACATGGTGTACCAGTCACTTGGACTAATTGTTTTCATGCAGTTAGTTTGGTTTTCTTCATTCTTCTTAGCTCGGGATGAGGAGAGACCCATCATTGCATCTAGATGACCACTTACAAGCTTTTAAGATCCCAGTTGCTACTCAGCAAAGTAGAATGTGGAACAATGTTTTTGTATAATATGCTAATTGAGTTTGATGTCTCCTGCGACTGTGATCCCAAGCCCACAGGTCCAACTGCTTGCTCCCTCTGAGTAGCTTCCTGCGGCCAAGAAGTGACTACAGCCTGTCCCTTGTCATCTCTACTGTATACCTGAGAATTCTTACAGGACATACAAATAAACTTGGAGAAACATTGTCTGCCAACCCTATACATGGACATGGGCACACTTCCCACTGCATAGACATACCTAATAGTTCAGCTTGTCCACCACTAACAAAAGCTTTACAAAATGACAAAATACACATGCTGTTAGGAAAACATACCCAATGGTTTTCACATGTGTAAAACAAAGTGAATATCTCCTCCCTCACCAACTCCCTCATGAGAAACTTCACTTAGCTTGCCTGTTGTGGCCAGCTGTTTTATGTGCACATATCACCATCATTTTACACATTGCCAGTATAGACTGCACACCACTCCTCTGCATCTGGGAAATTCTTTGGTATAAGAAGAGCTCCAGCCACACACTGGACATGGCCTCTCCTGGCTGCTCTGGTAGGGACAAGTGTGGGTGGGGCGTGTTCCATGGAGGACAGAGGGCTCACAGAGGTGGGGGTGTTGGGGAAGAGTAACAAGTCAAGTAAAAAGTTCTGGGCTGGCTGGCATCACTAAGCTCTGAGGTGGCTGCCTGGGGTCAGGGTCATCCAGAGGGCACTATCTCCTACAGACAACTCCACCCTGAGTGTGCACCTCACACCTGTGAAGATGTTGACGTGTTGGTCTGTGTCCAGTGCACAGTTGGATTCTTGCTCAGCACCTCCTGACCAGCACACCTTCTGCCTCCACAACAGGAGTGGCCAGTGGCTCAGAAACTGCCTTCTCCAATGACCCCCGAAGCTAAGATTCTGTCAGCCCAGCTGATACGTGTTACTGCCTGTGTGTCATCTTTGAACCCAAAACTCTGCCATCTTTGGGAAGTCCTCCCACAGAAGTGGCTGAGACAAGATGCAGGCCCAGAACAGTGACAATAGCTGTGACAGACACAGTGGTGGGGTCTATGGCAACAGAGGCAGGAGAGTGTTCCCTAAAGCTGGAGGCCATGCTATTAGAATACAGGCTGTGCCCCAAAAGCAGGGAACTTCAATTAGAGCAGGATCCATTCCTAAAGCAGAGGGCCACACTCTGAGCATAGGGGACCAGACCATGAGCCCCAAGGGACCATCGCAGCCTCTCCTCCAGAGCAGTTATGCTTTGAGGCATATCCTGATACTGATCCCGATACCAATCCTGAGTTGTTTCCTGTTCCTTATATTCCTGACATTTCTCTTAAGTGTTATCCTGTTAGAACACTGCCCATTGGAGAGCATGAACATCTCTTTTCAGGAGGGTGGGTGCACGTCATGCTGACACCCCTCCTGTACCTCACCCTGTGCATGTCTTCATTTATATATTTCTCTGTTGTTTCCTTTTCTGTGTGTATTAAAAGCTATTATTGCAACTATTTCTGTGACTTCTATGTGACCACTACAACAAATTCCTTGGGGCGCCAACTGGCATCCTCTATCATTAAAGCAGTGAGCTGTTGATACATGAATAGATCATAAGACTGGGGAGAGAAAAACAAAAGATATCCCAAGACTTATAAGGAAACTGAAAATTCAAATATGAGCTACACTGGGAAAAAATAATGAGAGATTGAGGAATTAGAATTCTTATAAAATATTTTTCAATGAGTATTTCTTTTTATGCAATAGCAAGCTAAAAATGAAACAAAATTTTATGCACACCTAAATTTATTAGTGATTGTCAGGGAAGCAGAAGTGAGTGGGAAAGGGGAACTCACTGTTCAGAGGACAGTGAGTTTCTGTTAAGGGTGATGGAAACTTAGAAATGGGTCACAGAGAGAGAAAGACAGAGACAGAGAAATGGGGAATTTGGTGATGCAGAATTGAGAGAAATAAGAATGGAGAGATATAGACTAAGAGGACAAAGTGTGGAAAAATATAGATAAATCGATATAGACAGATTGATGATAGATAAATAGATAGGTAGATAGATATAGATAGATGAGTGGTAGGGAGAGAGAGAAAGGTAAGACAAGACCTTAAAACCAAACTAGTCATTGAGGTGACTGACTCACAGCAACTCCAGGTGTTTCAGAGTAGAATTTTGCTCCATAGGGTTTTGTGTTGTTTTTAACGTTTTATTGTGATTTTGGTGAAAGTTTAAAGAGTAAATTGTTTTTCCACTCAACAGTTCATACACATTTTGTTTCATGACATTGATTGCAACCCCCAAAATGTAACAGCTCTCTTCCTACTTTCTCCCACGGTTACCATTTCTCATTGCCCTTTTCTATCTGTTCCTGCCTTCTGAGTTTTATCCCTGGACAAATGCTGCCCTTTGATCTCATTTAATTGTTCGAAGGAGTGAGCCCCCACCCCCACCCCCACTAGTCTGTCAGTTTGTCACACTGGTGGCTTGTTGCTGTGAGGCAGGAGGCTATGCCACTGGTATTTGCATCAGGGTCACCCAGGGTGGACAGGTTTCAGCAGAGCTTCCAGACTAAGACAGACTTGGCAGAAGGAAGGGGCCATCCACTTCTCAAGAAGTATTGGCCAGTGAAAACCTTATGAATAGCAGTGAAACAGTCTGATATATTATTAGAAAACTTTATGACTAGCTCTGAAGCTTTTATATAGTGCCAGAATATGAGCCCCTCAGGTTGGAAGGCACTCAAAATATGACTGGGAAAAAGCTGCCACTTCAAAGTAGAGTTGACAGTAAGGATGTGGATGGAGTCAAGGTTTTGAGACCTCCATCTGCTGATGTGGCATGACTCAAAATGGGAAGAAACAGCTGCAAAAATCCATTAATAATTGGAACATGGAATGTATGAAGTATGAATCTAGGAAAATTGGAAGTTGCCAATAATGAAACTGAACACATAAAGATCAGTATTCTAGGCATTAGTGAGTTGAA
>NW_006921971.1:425658-450081 GCF_000298275.1 Orycteropus afer afer | reverse complement strand
TAGTCCACCATCTTGCCGGAACTCCTGGGAATGACAAATTGAAGAGGAATGGTGTGTCATTCACTGTCACAAAAAGTTTGAATCTATTCTGAAGTACAGTGCTGTAAGTGATAGGATAATATCCATATGCCTCCAAGGAAGACCAGTTCATACTACTATTACTTAGATTTATGCACCAACCACCAAAGCAGAAGATGAGGAAATGGAAGATTTTTACCAACTTCTGCAGTCCAAAATTCACCAAATGTTCAATCAAGATGTATTGATTCTTACTGGTGATTGGAATGCAAAAGTTGGAAACAAAGAAGAATCACCAGTAGTTGGAAATATGGGATATTTTCCATATAGAAATGACAATGGAGATCACATGATAGAATTTTGGAAGACTGAAGACATTCATTGCAAATACCTTTTTCAGCAACATAAACAGACATCCACTTGCACCTCAACGGATGGAGTACACAGGAATCAGATTGATTACATCTGTTGAAAGAGGTGTTGGAGAAGCTTGAAAACTTCAGCCAAAACAAGGCCAGGAGCTGACTGTGGAACAGACCATCAACTGCTCATGTGCAAGTTCAAGTTGAAGCTGAAGACTATTAAAATAAGTCTGCGAGAGCCAACAAATGACCTTGATTACATCCCACTTAAGTTTAGAAACCATTTGAAGAATGGAGTTGACACATTGAACACCAATAACCAAAAGCAAGATGAATTGTGGGATGGCATCAAGAACATCTCCATGAAGAAAGCAAAAAGTCACTGTAAAGATAGGAAAGGAAGAAAAGACCAAAACAGATATCCGAAGAGACTCAGAAACTTGCTCTTGAATGGAGAGTAGCTAAAGCAAATGGAAGAAAAGGATCTGAACAGACAATTTCAAAGAGCAGCTCAAGAAGACAGGGTCTATTATTATAATGAAATTTGCAAAGACCTGGAGTTAGGAAAATAAAAGGGAAGAACACACTCGGCATTTCTCAAGCTGAAAGAGTTGAAGAAAATATTCAGTCCTCATGTTGCAGTATTGAAAGATATTATGGGCAAAATATTGAATGATACAGGAAACATCCAAAGAAGATGGAAGGAGTGCACAGAGTCACTGTACCAAAAGAATTGGTCAATGCTCGTATATTTCAGGAGGTGGCATATGATCAAGAACGGGTGGCATTGAAGGGAATGGTCAAAGCTGCACTGAAGGAGTTGGCGAAAAGCACGGCTCTAGGAACTGATGGAATACCCATTGAGATGTTTCTAAATATGGATGCCACACTGAAGGCACTCACTCATCTGTGTCAAGAAATTTGGAAGACAGCTACCTGGCCAACTGAATGGAAGATGTCCATATTTGTACCCATTCCAAAGAAAGGTGATCCAACAGAAAGCGGAAATTATCAAACAATATCATTAATATCACACACAAGTAAAATTTTGCTGAAGATAATTCAAAAACTGTTGCTGAAGTATATTGATAGGGAACTTCCAGAAATTGAAGCTGAACTCACAAGAGGATGTGGAATAAAGGCAACTTTGCTGACACCAGATGACTCTTGGCTGAAAGCAAAGAATACAGAAAGATCTTTACTTGGGTTTTATTGACTACACAAAAGGATTCGACTGTGTGGATAATAACAAATTATGGATGACATTGAGAAGGATGCGAATTCCAGAACAATGAATTGTGCTCATGAGGATCTTGTATATAGACGAGGAGGCTGTTGTTTGGACAGAACAAAGGGATACTGCATGGTTTAAAATCGGAAATGGAGTGTGTCAGGATCATATCCTTTCACCATACTCATTCAGTTGATGTGTTTAGCACATAATCCCAGAAGCGGGACTCTATGAGGAAGAATGTGACATCAGAGTTGGAGGAAGACTCATTAACAACCTGTGCTGTGCAGATGTCACAACCTTGCTTGCTTGAAATTAAGATGACTTGAAGCATTTACTAATGAAGATTAAAGACTAGAGTCTGCATTATGGATTGCACCTCAAAGAGAACAAAAATCCTCACAACTGGTTCTACTATATATATTTTTACAGCGCATACAAATATATATGTAGTAATCTCACTTGCCAAACTTACATATGATTGTGGGCACATTCCTTTTCCCCTTCCATACCTGAGTGTCTGCCTGTCCATCTGCGTATCCACCTGTGAATAGCTTCCTTCCATAGGGTTTTCTTGGCTGATTTTGCAGAAACAGATCAACAGGCTTTTCCTCTGAGGCGCCTCTGATGGACTCGGACCACTGACTTTTCCATTAATAGCTGAATGCTTAACCATCTGTGCAACTCATGGGCCTCATAACAGGAGGGATGGGAGAAAATGAATGACAAGGGAGTGACATAAAAAATACAAAAGAGCAAACCAGGAAGAAATGCTTCGGGAGAAAGGTGAGAAAGGGGAGAAGACAGAGGAAAAGAAAAGGGGTTAATAAAAGTGCTTGTGGCTGAGACAGAGAGAGACCTGACACAGATCACGAGGAAGCAGAAAGGGATTTGGGGAAGGGAGGAACCCAAAGGCAAAGGAGGCGAAATGAAGGGAAGAAAGCAAACTGAGGAATAGAGAGAGAGAGAGAGAGAGAGAGAATGAACAGAGGAGCAGAGAGGGGAGTAATGAAGGAAGAAGGAGGTGGGAACAGAGAGAGGGCAGAGGAAGGGAAAAATCAATGGTGCCACATGGTTTCAGACTCTTGGCAACCCCATGTATTACAGAGTAGACATGCTCCACGCCGATCTCCTGGCTATCATTGTTACCAAAATGGCGGCCAGGCCTCTCTTCTGTGGACCTGTTGGATTGGTTTCCACTACAAATATTTAGGTTAGTAGTCAAGTGCAAGCTGTTGGAACCAACCAAAGACAATACCATGTTATGGAAATTAAGAGATTAATTAATGTGTTCAATTGGCATATCGTGGTATGCTATTTTTCTACATCTTACTTCAGTCAGTAGTAACTTGGGTCTGAAAAACTTGTAAGCATCCATCTCAAATGCAACTGTTGATCTCTCCTCATCCAGAGCAGAGTGAAGAAAATCAAAGATGCATGGAAACTGTTAGTGCAGAGGACTAATGGTCCATGAGAACCCCAGCCTATATGACCGTATATAGGTTTGCCAGATGGTAGTTGTATATACGTATTTGTATGTGCTGTATAAAATGTCCGTATATGTAATAGAGCTAACAGGAGGCAAAGTTATGATAACTTATTAACCACAACTAAACACCTTAAGGGAGTGAGTCGTTGGCCCACCAGCTGAGGACCATGGTCACAGGGAATATCAAGATCAGTTGGGATAACACAGTGCACATGGAAGAGACCTTCCAGAAATGCAGGTGGATTCAGAAGAGGATGTGGAATGAGGAATGTCGTTGCTAATGTCAGAAGGATCTTGGCTGGAACAAAGAATACCAGAAAGATGTTTACTTTTGTGTTTTATTGACTGTGCAAAAGCCTTCAATTATGTGGATCATAGCAAATTATAGTGGACCATGGGAATCTCAGCCTTCATAACCCTGATATGAGAACTAGATGGTGTCTGACTACCACTGCCAACCACTCAGAAAGGAATCAAAATTGGAGAGCTTAGATAGAGTGGGAGAAAAATGTGGAACAAAACTCAAAATCATTAAAACAAAGGACTAGAATTACTGGTCTGATAGAGACTGGTGAAACTCCCAAGACTATGACCCCACATCACCCTTTGGAGCTGGAATTGAATTCACTCCTGTGGCTTAACTCTCAGCCAAACAATAGACAGGTCTACAAGCTGAAACCCTACACCAGGGAGATGCACTCCTCAGAACAATCAGCCACAGGAGTTCAGAAGGGCAACATTTGCACAAGGTGAAAGGGAGGGAGGCAGGAATGCATAGGCCAAATGGACACAGGGAAAGTGTAACCACGGAGGAAGTGGGAGGAGAATTGGGAATATAACCAGAGTCACAAAACAAAACATGTATGAATTGTGGAATGTAAAACGAATCTAATTTGTAAAATTCTACCAAAATCACAGTAAAAATCACAGTAAAAGTTTTTTTAATTCCTAATTTTTATTTTTTCCTTACAAAAATTATATACATCTATACAATGAACAATTCCTGTTCCCAGTGTCTGGAATTTGGAATCAAATACATAAAACAAAATGTAATGCAAAATGAATTAAATATATATATATAACTTTAACTGTAGCCAGTAGCAATATCTTTATTGGATTTAATACGTACACTATAATAGAATACATTTAAATCTATAAAACTGAAAAATGTTCAAAATTAGGCAAAGAATATGAGCCAACCATTGACTGTAGAACAAATCCGAATAGTCAATAAGCATTTTAGTATGCCTTGCTTGTTTTTTATACAAAGGAAATAAAAAAATAAACAATAGTGACAGGATAATTTCACTAATCAAAATGAAACTATAAACACTCCTTAATACTAAATGCTATTAAAACTATGTGTGTATGAGTCCTCCCTGGACTTGTGGTGGGAGTGTTTAGAGAAACAAACTGTTTTCCAGAATTAAGGAGGGGAGGATAAAGGTCTTAGGCTAGGTTCTCTACAAAGCACACCCAGTGAAAATTATGTATCCATGTATATTGCCATATATACATGGGAGTGATCTCAGGGAAATGGTACTTGGTTATAGAGGCTGGCAAGTACCATGGGTCACACATCAGGCTGGAGGATTCTCCTGACTGAGGGAACTGCAGGGGTGGACACATCCAAGACAAGCGGGTCAGATGGTAGGCTGCTGGTTCAAGTCCCAGGCACTGGAGGTCAGATGATGACAAGCTGGATACAGGATCCAGAGCTAGCAAAAAAGCCAGCCAGCTTGGCTAGATCATCCATATTTGATGGCTGCTGGCCACACCCTCAAGGCAGTTCCCTTCAATTGACTGACTGCTCCTAGCAGATCTCATCATGGAGGACACAAAATGGGGAGGACTGAGTTACATTACTGCCAGATCACATCATTGCCAAACCACTGAGAAGCATGATCCAGCCAAGTTGACACACCACCTTAACCGTCATAATATGAACATATAGTAACCCTGTTGCACTGTGCAGTATTCAGTCACATATGGATTACAGCCTAATATTTGTGCTGATTCTAAACAAATGCATGTCTGCAATAAAATTACCACAAACAGGCATAGGACAAATTCCATCCTAAGAAGACGAAAGCAAAACTGTTGTTAATATTGCTGTTTAACGAAAGACTTCAAGCCTTGATACATGACTACCTTGCCTAAGTGGCGAGTCTGCAAAACTCCCAAACATATAAGAGAATATATAGAAGCACTGGGTATTGGAGATGAAACTGAAAAGTCCCATCAAATGTTTACACGTATCTGTAGTGGCCCCTGCAGATCCTCTGGCAGAATCTCCGAAGGACCAGGTGTCTGTCCCGCCTGCTGCCTCCAAGGGCTGCATCTTCAGATGAACAGGGTCCCAGGCGTCTCTGCTCAAGCTCAGTTCATCCACTGCTGGCTCCAGCTGGTCCCCATCCTGGGAAGGACTGGATCCTGCGTGTCTCCTAGGAGGAGTCCCCCGACTGTTCTCTGTTGGGAGCTGGATGCCAGGAGCCTGGTAGTGGGGCTGGCAGCATCCAGCCCTCAGCAGGGAAGACGTAGGCTGCCTGGGTGGCCATGGTGTAGAAGGTCTGGGCAGCCTTGTAGAGTGAGCCCCTGAGCAGGCTGAGCCCGGCGAGCTGCTCCCAGGTCAGGGGGGCCTGCGTCTGCTGGGCTCGCACCTGGGCCACATCCTGGTAGATGGCCTCGGACAGATTCCGCAGGGAGGTGACCAGGCTTCTCCGAAGGGGTGCTGGCTGGGCTTCCGGGGACCATTCTCGGGGTCGCTTGCCTGGCATGGGGCATGTCCTGCAGCGTCGTCTGTGGCGGGCACACTGGGTCTCCTTGCCTGCATTGGGACCCCTGCCTTCCTTCTTCTGGGAAGTCACCAGAGACCTGTCTGTGGAGGAAGAACGTTGGTGAGAGACCGGTTGGAACAGACCCCAAGAACCCCACATTCCCAGCGCCTCCCCCCGTCTCTTCTGATGCTTCTCCCTGCTGCCTGGATCCTGGGACCTCCAGACCTCATCCCTCCGCAGGCTTCGAGAACCCTGCCTGAGCCCTCCAGGCAGAAAGAAGGCGCCCATCAGGATGATCGGGCCAGCTGTCCCTGGAGCTGATTCTCCAGCATGAGCTCTGGTGGCGCAGCGGGTCAAACGTGTCTGCTAACCAAAAGGTCGGTGGCTGGAACCTACCAGCCACCAAGACAGAGACCAGGCCATCTGCTCCCATAAGGATGCACAGCCTTGGAAATCCAACAGGGAAGTTCTCCTTTGTCCTATGGGGTCGAAGGTAGTGGGGGTTTTTTTTTTTATTATTATTTTTAAATTTTAGTTCTCTCCATCTGGCCTGCCCTCTGAGTCGTAGACAGATGGAGAATTTTGGTCACCCCTGTTACCTGGAGATAGTACAAACCCTACCCCTTCCTGCACACACAGGAGCCCCGATTGCAAGCAAACCACGTACAGCCTGGGGTCAGTAAAGTCCTTCTGCTGAATTCTGGGATGCAACCCCTCCCCCCACCCCCAAGGAGACAGGTTTACCCAGTTCTCTGGGTCTCCTCACTGCACAGGAATAAAATCTCACCTGATTTGGTGCGGGGACTGTTTCTGCCTTTGAGCTCTGTTTCCTGGGAATTCTCCTCCTCGTGTGGCTTGGGCTCTGACCCTGGAGAAGAGGAAGGAGTTGTGGTTACGGGTCTCCATGGAGGCACACAGCCCCCTAGTCAAACCCTGCCATGTTTGTGGGTCATTATTTAACTGATGCCTTCAGCCAGTGCCCTGGGTGAACCGGGGGTTGTGGGTCCAGTTTCTTAAAGTCCCCTGAAGACTCTAAGCCTTTTTCTATCCCCTTCCACCAACAGGAGCCCCTGGGTGGGACAAGAGCTAAGGGCTTTTCTGGTGACCAACAGGCTGCCAGGTCAAGCCCACCTAGAAGCCGCTCTGAAGAAGGCCTGGCAGTCTCATTGCCAAAGGTCACAACATTTAAAGCCCTGTGGACATCAGTGTCATTCAGCACATGTCAGAGTCACTGGGTATTAGAACAAATCCAGTCAATGACAGTGGATTTGCTTTAAGTCCCCCAAATAAAACTCAGCTAACGACCCGATATCCCACTTCTCCCTCCAACCTCCTCACAAACAGCCCAAGTCCCCACCTTGCACCTGGTTGTCTCCTGCACTTGACTGGGAAGAGAGATTCTTGCCTTTTCCTTCAAACTGTTTCTCCTCCACATCTGAGCCCCCTTCTTCAAAGGAGTTGAGTTGTGAGTGGGGTTTGTCAGCAGGGAGCTGGGCGGAAGGGGTGAGAGAGGCTGGGTCTTGGGTTTCCATTCCCTTCTTGAGGCTCCAAGGAAAGCTGCTGGCTCTTCGAAGTCCAGAGTCACAGTGAACGCTTGGTGGACGCGTGCACCTGCCTTTTATGGGCCTCAGGTGGGCGTGGCTCCCTCCTATTGGCTGAGACGATTCCTCCCTCCTGCACCCTCCTCAGAGCTTCAGCTAGGCTGAGCGTCAGAACGTTGCAATGCGTCACCAAGGCAAGTCCTGGTCCAGGCCAACAGAGGAAAGCGTTGGTTGTTGGCGCGGTTGTGGAGAAGCAGGCTTCCTGCATTGCTGGTGGGAGTGTGGAATGGCCCAGCCCCTGTGGGAAGGTGGCCAACCAGAATGGAGAATGTAAATGCCAAGTAAATATTTCAGCAAGGCTTGGGCGGGCAGCAGATGATTGGATCACATGTGAGTGCCTCGTAGAGTAGGTTAGCATGGGGGCGTTACTGTCCTGGAGTCTGACCGGAAGCGGAAATGGCCTTTAGGCTCATCATTCCGGAAACCACATGGGCCAAGTGGAATTCCTGCGGCCCCCCATGAGCTTCTAAGGACAGGTAAAGAGATAAGTGTTTACAATATGGCGGCTTGCTTTATCCCTCAGAGTAATGGTAGACTGTTAGGTTATCATCTATGGTGGGGTAATTCTGGGTGTTGAAGGAAGGATTACTGCTTCCTAAGGATTTCACAGGAAGAGTTGATGCCCTTGAATTGTGGTGTTGTGGAGAATACTGAAAATACCATGGACTGCCAGAAGGACAACATATCTCTCCAGGAAGAAGTGTGGCCGAAATGCTGAGTAGAGGCGAGAATTCCCAGACTTCGTCGCCCCTCCTTTAGTCATGTCCTCACAGGGAACCATTGCCTAGAGAAAGATACCATGCTTGGCAAGATGATGGGTCAGCCAAGAAGGGAAGCCCCCTCACCACCATGGGTGGACACAGGCTACAACGCCGGGCTCCAGCACAGCAGGGATTGAGGATGGCGCGTGACCAGGCATTGTTTGTTCTGTCTACACAGGGTCACTATGAGCTGGAGCCGACTTGGTGGCACCTCACAACAACAACAGTATTTCTTGAGCAAGGTCCTAATTCATTAACTTCTCCTTTGTTTAGGGGGCATTGGGTTTATGTTAATGGTGGTGGAATTGGTTGGAAAACGGTATCAAGAATGAGTGCACAGCTTTGGGAGTGTAACACCGACACTGACTTGTACGTGTAGAAATCACGTTGGCATAGGTTTCATTCTTACACTTTTACCACAGTAAAAATATTTTGGAAATTGTTATTCAACATCTCCAAGGGGTTCTCCCTCATGACCCTGTTCTGTGTGGGGTGATAGGTGAGCAGTTAAATGCCTACTGCCTTTGATTGGTGGGTTTTATGACTGTGAGGGATTCATCCATCCTTTATTTGAACATACTCATTGAACATGCCTCCGTAGCTGGGTAAGATGCAGGGTGCCAAGTATAAAGTGCAGTCCTTGCGTGGCACGAACAGTTCCCTGACCAGCTACTGACCACCAGGTTGGTGGTTTGAACGCTCCCAGGGCCATCTCAGCAGAAAGGCCGGGTGGTCTGCTTCCCGAAGGTGCCAGCTATTACACCTCTCTGATACACATGGGGGTGCCATCCGTTGGAAAGGATTAGAGGACAACTAGTTAAGGGTAAAGCAGTAAATAAAAATGGCATCAGCTACAAAGCTCCCAGTCTAATGGTGAGGCAAGAATTTTTACCTGGGCACCCAGATAGAAGCCTTTCTCATCCTCCATTGCAGACAATTGTGACTTCAGCGATAGGTTTTGGACAAAGAGATACAAGCAGGAATCAGTTGTGTAAGGCCCTGATGTGACTGCAGACCATTGGCTAAGCTTGTCAGAGTGTTTCCATTTTGTTACCCAGTGTGGCCTGGCAGCCCTGCAGAATTTCCACTGCCCCTTTAACTTGACACGAACATCTGCAGAACAATGTGGTTTTGCCCAGCTGTTGTCCTGATGTCACCTTTGTGGTTTGAAATAGCTAATGTTAAGAGAAAGGAGCTCTGGTGGTGTAGTGGTTAAGGCATTGGGCTGCTAACCAAAAGGTTGGTGGTTCGAACCCACCAGCTGACCCGTGAAAGGAAGACAAGGTGGTCTGCTTCTGTAAAGACTTACAGCCTTGGAAACCCAGTGGGTTCTCTATGAATTAGAATTGACTGGATGGTAATGGGTTTGGTTTTTAGTTAACGTTAAAAGAAGAATTATTCAGCGTGTACAGGTGTTAGACACAGTGTTAACATTGTGACTTCAGTGGTTAAGTTATACTCTTGTTGTGTTGTTATGTGCTGTCCAGTCGGCCCCGACTCATAGTGACCCCTCCTTGGGTTTTTGAGGTGGTATCACTACGGAAGTAGATTGCCCAACCTTCCTTCCAAGGAGTGGCTGGTGCGTTTGAACTGCCGGCCTTCTGGTTAGCAGTCAAGTGCCTTAGGCACTATGCTACCAGATAGCAATAGTAAATGAAATGTTATGGAATTCTTATGTAAATACTTATATAATGGTCTTTTATTAGTGGATTTAGTGGAGATTTTCGGAATCCAGTCCATAATAAAACAGTCTGTTCTAAAACAATGCTGAGCATATATGACTTCAGTGTGTAACATTTCATCTGCGATATTAAATTTTCTTGAGATTTAATGGAGAATAGGATTGTAAGGACATTCCATGGAAAGGGAATAGCATGTGGGATGGTTTTTCAAAAAGCTGGGTGTGGGGGCAGTGGTCAGCATTGTAATGCAAGTGTCCTGGGGTGAAACTAGAGGAAAAATTAGGTTTTCCTTTTTTGCAGGTCTTTGAGGCCAGCCAAGCCACAGCAAAACCATTGTCCCTGAGTGAATTTAGGCCAGTATAGGAAAGCGCAGAACTGTCCTGAGTCATATAAGACGGAACAGAACAGCCCAAGAGGGTCTCCACGGCTATAAGTTTTATGGAAGCACATTGCCTCATCTTTATCCCACGGAGTGGCGCATGGGTTTGAACTGTAGACCTCTTCTTTAGCAGCCCGATGCTTTAAGCACAGTGCCACCAGACCTCCTATTTGAGGCCACGTTATGAATACTGTACCTTCCATCCTAAGAAAAATGGTGATTGTTATGGACTGAATTGTGTCCCTGGAAAATATGTGTCCACTTGGCCAGGCCATGATTTTCTGTGGGATGTAATTGTGCTGCGTGTTGGGGTCTGATATAATGACCCTACTTTCTGTGCTGTGATGTAAGTATTTTCTGTCCTGTGAATCCTAACCTCTGTTAGGATGCTAATGAGGTGGGCTTAGAGACCTTAATGTTAATGAAGCAGACACAATCTCTAGAATTCACTTGCACTGCAGGTTCAGCTCTTTGAAAAACAAAAGAGATTAAACAAGGGAGCAGGCATGCAGGGACGTCCCCCGCTACCCCAGGAAAGAAGGGTGGGGAGCTGAGCAGGCCCTTTGAACCCAGGATCCCTGTTGTGAGAACCTGCCAAACTCCAACCAAGCCCGCTGGCATTGACTGGGTTCTGACTCATGGTGACCTCCGTTGGGCTCCCAAGGTGGTGTATTTTTGGGAAGTAGATTGCCTTATTCCCCTTTTCCAGAGCAGCTTTTGGGTTTGAACCACCACCCTTCTCATTAGAAACCAAATGACTTGGGCATTGTGCCAGATTGCTCCCTGAGAACCTCCTAGACCCAGGAAGGAATGATGTCAAGGGACATGGATAATTCCAAGGAATGGCAACCAACAGGCGCTGAAAGGAAACAGGTTGTTGTTGTTGTTGTTGTTGTTATGTGCTGTTGAGTCGGGTCCCCAAAGCTGACAGAGAAAGAATCCCCCTTCATTAGGCGCCCTGACTTCTCAGGTGTCGCCTCCTCACCTGTAAGAGAATATGTTTCTCTTTGTGCCATGCACTTGCGCTGTTTCTGTGATAGCTTCACTGGGTAAATAAGACACCTTTAATCTCTTTGGTCTGTGCCCTTTCCTCCGATCTCACACATTCTTTCAATTCCCCTTAACCATAGTTTTCTTGTCTGTGATTTCTGTTACCTGCGGTCAACCAGCAGTCCCAAAATAACAATCCGTTTTCATTTTTGGGCCAGGCTTTCCTGAGTAGCATGGTGACATCCTGCACCATCCTTCACTGACCTGCCGGGCATGTGAATCACCCCTTTACGCTCCCCACCCGTCAGTAACTCAGAAGCTGTCTGGGTTATCAGATGAATTGTCACGTGTGGCAGTGCTTGTGTTCATTTCTCTTATTTCACCAGTTCTGATCAAAGTACCGAGAACCTAACAGAAAGATCAGCCTTAACGTTCCCAAAGAAGACCAAACCCACTGCCGTCGAGTTGGATCCAACTCATAGCGATCCCTCCTTGGGTTTCCAAGGTGGTATCACTACGGAAGTAGATTGCCCCATCTTCCTTCCGAGGAGTAGCTGGTGGGTTTGAAACACCAGCCTTGTGGTTAGCAGTCAAGTGCCTTAGGCCCTACACCACCAGAGCTCTCTCAGTAAAAGTATAGGTGTTTATGATTTGTATGAATTGTGCTGTAAGTCCTGACCCATATAAAACCTGGGCTTTTAATCCCCTTTGGGAATGGGTTTTCTGCATTATGTTTAAGAAGCTGTATTAGTGTAATGTGTCTTTTCAGTCAATTTCTTTTGAAATGTAAAGGCGTCGCCTCCTCATCTGTAAGAGAGTATGTTTCTCTTTGCACCATGCACTTGCGCTGTTTAAACGATTAAACAACCAAGCCGGCAGAAATGGAGGGAACATACGAGCTCCAGTCTGCTGACGGGGCCTCGTGAGTCTCTGAGTCCATAGACTCTTGCTCACTGTCTTGCTTTTTTATTTATTTTTTTAATCTGACTGTGATTTGGGTGCAAATTTACAGAGCAAATTTGTTTTGCATTCAACAGTTCCTGCACGTTGGATTCCACGCCTCGATTACCATCCCCCACCACAGCAAACTCTCACCCCTCCCGTCCCTGTGACTCCCCCCTCCCTGTGCCCTTCTTGATTACGCCCTCTGTCTGTCCAGTTGTCCCTCGGTGTGAATGCTGCCCCTCTGGTGCCCCAACGCTGAGTCCTCTCAGGGGTGCATCTCCCTAGAGTAGGTGTGTGCATCGCCCTGAGGTAGGTGTTCCACATGGAGGTCTTTCGACTGTTGGGCTGAGAGCCAATCCATGGGAGTGAGTCCATTTCTTGGCCTGAAGGGTAACCCGGGGCCATACTCTCAGTGGTGCCACCAGACTCTATCTGACCAGTAATTGTGGTCATTTTTGTGTTTTTGAATTTTGTTCCACATTTTTCCTCCCACTCTATTCAGGATCTCCAGTTTTGATCCCTTCCTGAGCGGTTGGGATTGATAGCTGGGCACCATCTAGTTCTTCTGGTCTCAGGGTCATGAAGGCTGAGGTCCTCCTGGTCCATCTTATGCTTGGACTAATTGTTTCCAGATGCCTTTGATTGTCTTCACTCTTCTTTGATTCAGATGAGAGGAGACCACTAGTTGCATCTTAGATGGCTGCTCAAAAGCTTTTAGGAACCCAGTGACTACTCACCAAAGTCAGTTGTAGAACGAAATTTTTATGTGCTATGTTGTGCCAATTGAGCATCATGTCCCCTGAGACTACAGTCCTGAGTCAGCAAGCCAGGACTCTCTCTCTCGAGGTACTTGTCTCTTAGAAGTTACTCCAACTCTGCTGTCTGTTGCTTCTGTAACGTATGTGGCTAATTTTGTAGCACAAGTGCATATGTAAGATTGTCTTCAGCCAACTCTCTCCTTGGTCTCGCGTACGTTCCTGTTCGCCTGCCCCTACCTGGTCTTCTCACCTGTCTGTGCATTTATCCGTAGCCTGGTGTTGGTGTTAGTGGTCATGCAGTATTGTGCATGTACTAGTATTTACCTCCGTTGTCTGTATCTTCTGTGTACATTTCAGTGTCCTTCATTTCCCCCATGTCATCGTGCTGGTCACAGACTCTTTCCACACCCTCCCTCCGACAGGCTTCCTTTATAGCTCTCCTCACGTGTTTCTGAGCCATCACCAGAACCATGTCTGATGTCCATAGTTCCACCAACAGTCTCCTCGGGGATATCTGGGGTCACCGTGAAGCATATCAACATTCCCCCATACTCTACCCATTACCCAACTGCAAACCACCTTCCCATTATAGTCATCTCTTACAGCACCGGCCGCTTCTCTGTACTGAATTCTTAGTCTTCTCAGAGCTGCTGTGACAGAAATAGCACATGTGTTTGGCTTTAATGCGCAGAAGTTTCTTTTCTTACAGTTTAGGGTGCTAGCAGTCCAAACTAGGGCACCCGCTCTAGAGGAAGGGTCTCTCTGTCCGCTCTGGGGGAGGCCCCTGTGTGTCTTCTATTCCTAGGGTCCTCGGCAATTATGCTGCATGTATCCTCCCCCCTCTTTCAAAATAACATGATGGAAACACCTGCTGTGATGCCTGGCTATCCTTCTAATGATACCTGAACCTTCTCAATTATGTGATAGGAGCTGAAATTTTAAAGGCTTTTCAACTACAAGTGGCCATCTAAAATGCGGGGAAATCATTTCAGAAGAGTTACACCTTTGTGGGTGAAGAGAACTTGACAACATGGAATTGAAAACCATTTCCCCCTGAACATGAGGCTCCTAGGTTAAGCAAGGTTAAAATAAAGTCTGTGTAGAAGAAAAGTCCTCTTAAGTATGATTGTTGAGTTCCAAAAAGAATTATGTTCAAAATGGGGGAATGAGAGAGAGCATTTCGAAACTAAGACCTTGATGTGACTGCAGACCACTGGCTAAGCTTGCCTTAAGGATTCCATTTTGTTCCCCAGTGCACCCTGGCACCTCTGCAAAATTTCCGTTGCACCTTTAACTTGGATACAACCATCTTCTACAGAACAATGTAGTTTTGTCCACCTTTCCTGCTTATTTCAAATTGGTGGTTGGACTTAGCCGATGTTCACAGAAGGTTTTTCAGCATGAACAGAGGTTAGATACATTGGTAATCATGTGACTTAAGGGGTTCATTATACCCAAAGACACTCTGAACTATCTCCCTTCCACCCTTTTTTTCCTTCCACTCTTTCTGCTCTGTGCTTGGATGGACTTGTATAAATATAGTCCAGGAAATTCATGGTCAACACTATGCTGTCACTTGAAACCCTTTTTGCAAAGAAGGTGAACTGCAAAGGGAAGTCCTGCAAATCCTGCCACCTACAACTTTGTAACTAGTATCTGATCAAATATACTGATGACATACCACCCCCAACTGGCAGGTTTACTTGAATACACTTGGTAAAGCCTGAGCAGACCAGCATTGTGAGGGCACCAGGCCAGCCTGGGGGCAGAGAATGGTGAGTGGCATCATCAGGGGCAGGAGACTGGCACCGATTCCCATCTCTAAGGGCCTCAGGTCCACCAGGGCCAAAGGCGCAAGTGCCACATGGTCATGACCTTACCCCCCACCACAGTTACACCGCTCCCAGGCTTTCGCTTGAGGTGCCAGGTTTGGAGGTCCTGCAGGTGCATATTGATGCTTCCTCCCAGGCCAGGGTCCCCTGTCTCTCACGTCAAGGGCATCCCCGAGCTCAGGTTGAGGGGACAGGCTCCCAGGGCATGCAGACCGTGTGTCTGAAGTCCAGGGCCAGTGAAACCACTTGGCCTCCATGCCTTGTGTGCATTGTGTCTGCCCTTGGTGTGGCTGCTTCAGGCACTGGGGCACAGCACGTTTCTTCCCGGAAGCATGAGGCCCAGGAGTTGAGCCCATATGTTCTGTGCTCTCCCATCCAGTCATGATCTCAGATCAGACATGTTCACCCACTGAACTTAAGCACAGCAGCCATCCCACCATTCTTCTGTCACATTGGCCTACTTTGGTGGCTTGCATATTACGGTGATGATGGAAGCTATGTCACTGGTATTACAAATAAGAGCAGGATCACCTATGGTGGACAAGTTTCACCTGAGCTTCCTAAATCAGACTGGGAACAGTGACCTACTTCTGTTGGAGAGAGCTCCAGTACCCTGCACCAGCTGGATAGATGGGTGTGGGATCTTGGGTTCCCAGATAACCACCATTCTCTCTGCTCTGGGCCACTGCTCCCAGCTTATTGAGAAGACCCTGAGAACAGTGCAGCTGCATTGGGTCCAGGGGGTGGAAGGGAAGTGTAGGTGGGAAGTGCTGGCCCTGGTCGATTTGCTCCTCACCTGGCCAGGTGTTTATCTGAGCAATCTGTCTCAGGAATCTTCCTGACTTCCGGCATTTCCCAGGCAGCTGAGGAAGTGAGGGGCTAGTTGTGCCATTCGCCTCACAGTTCTTTAGTCTATACCAGCTCCAGCGCCTCCACCTGGGCTCTGACTTCTTCCTGGAAGCCTCCCTGCATCAGGTGCATAGCTGTCCAAAGACTCTCTTGGAGATCCTCTGGAGAAATAAATGCTTGCTTTTGGTGTGCAACTTGACATGTTTGTCCAAGTGTCCAGTACCAGCCAACTAAGTTCAGTGTGTTTGAGTGGTGTTATTGAGACTGGCTTAAATCTTGAGTTTCTCCAAGTTCTGCTAGAGTGAAATCAGCTAGCCTCCACAACCTGGGCTTAAATACAAAAAATCAAACTCACTTCTGTCGAGTTGAATCCAACTCATAGCGACCCCTCCTTGGGTTTCTGAGATGGTATCACTATGGAAGTAGATTGCCCAATCTTCCTTCTGAGGTGGGTTGGAATCGCAGCCATCTGGTTAGCAGTCAAATGCCGTAAGCACTATACCACCAGAGCTCCACCTGGACTTGTAAAAAACCAAACTCACTGCTGTCATGTTGGATCTGACTCATAGTGACCCCTCCTTGGGTTTCTGAGGCAGTATCACTATGGAAGTAGATGGCCCAACCTTCGGTCTAAGGAGTGGCTGGTGTGTTTGAACTGTCAGCCTTCTGGTTAGCAGTCACATGCCTTAGGCACTATGCCACCAGAGCTCCCACCTGGACTTAGGTAGGTGTGAAATCAGGGACTCCAAGCTCACAGCCATCTTGCTGGCCTTGGGCCACAGCTCCCTACACCTCCTCTTCAGGTTCCATTGAAGCCCAGTCTCTTTTCTGATATACCCCTTTCCAAAGAAGTGTTCAGGTATTTTTCTTCAATATCCCTAATTCTGCCTTCCATTGATTCAATTCTGCTCCTTTGCCCATTCAATGGCTCATCTATTTCTGAAAATTTAGTATCCATCTTCTGGATTTCTGTCTGTAGGTTTTGTATCATTTCTAATTTTTCATTGATTTTGTCATTTTGTTCTTGTATTGTCTTTCAAAATTGTTCTAGGGTTTTCTCCATGTTTTCCTTGATCTTTCTCTTAATTCAATGAAGATTTGTTGTTGTTGTTATGTGCCATCTAGTCGGCCCCGACTCATAGCGACCCCTCCTTGGGTTTCCGAGGCAGTATCACTACGGAAGTAGGATTGCCCAACCTTCCTAAATATAATTCTTTTGAATTCCTTATCGGGGAGTTCCAATGCTGTGTCTTCCTCAGGGATGTGTTTTGGATCTGTATCCTGGTCTCTTGTTTCTCCTGCTTTTTCTTGCTCCTTTGTGTGGACTGTGATGCTCTGTTGTCTCTGCAACATTGTAACATTTTTGTGTTTATATTTAATTGGTGATTGTATGTTGGGGTGACTTACCCACGATTTTTGTTTTCTTTGTTTTGTTTATATGTTATGTATGCAAGCATTCTCTACTTAACAGCACTTATACACTCACCACCTGTCAGCCTCTCATACATCCCTGTAAACTTTGGCAAACAGAACCCATTCTTAGGTCCCTGGAGTCTGAATGAGAATGCGATCACTTTAAAATGCAAAACGGTTGCCACTTATAAAGATTCAAAATGGCTGCACCCTCCATCATTTTAAATATCCAAAATGGCCACCACTTGTAAACTTTCAAAATGGCTGCACCTTCAGTGACTTTAAATATCCAAAATGGCTGCCATGTGTAAACAATCAAAATGGCTGCATGCTCCAGACAGCAGAAAGTCCACAGCTCAGGTTGTCTCCCTCCTTGCTGTTTCCATCTTAATCAGAGGCTACCAGCACCTTTGTCCCTGCAGCCCTTGGTGACCAGGGCTGATCTTTAGGTCAATTATCAGGTCCCAACACCACTTGGAAATATTCAGGCTGTTGGTCCCATCAGAGTAGCTGATAGTCCGCAGCTCTGACTGTCTCTATACTCACTGTTTTCATTCAGGTTTTTCCATTCGTTGGTGCCTAATCCACTTCTGTATAGTTCCTTTCAAAGCTCAGGGCTCCAGGATTATCTTCTGTATCTCTGTCAATTGGCTTCTCTTTTCTTTGTTGAAGAGGGTCTGTGTTGCTTGCCTGCCTTTTCCTCCATCGTACTGGAAACCAATGCTGTAGTTTTCTTATCTTATGAAACTCAAGATGTAATCAAGCCTAGTGAGTTTTGTTTGTATGCTTGTTAGTTGTGTCATGTTAGGAGTAAGTAATTTTTAAACTTGTCTTTGTTTAGTCACCATATATGGTGTAAGGAGATGAGTGTAAGTAGCAAGTTCCCAAAGGGAGGAGTGTGATGGTTAAAGTTGTGTGTGACCTTGACTGGGCCATGATTCTTAGGAGTTTGGCAGTTATGTAATCATGTGATCACCCCTTGATGCGATCTGAAATAATGCAGTCATCTGGATGATGGGATCTGACATAACACAATCACCCTGATGATGAAATCGGCTGAGCAGCCAGTCAATTGAAGGGGAGTTTCTGTGGATGGGGCTTGTGTCCAGTATATAAATGGATGTTCCAGCAAGGCTCTCTTCACTCTGGGTCCTGGATCCTACTGGCCATCACCTGCCCTCCAGTTTTGGACTTGAGCCCCAGATGCACCATTGTCCACAGACCTTGGGATCAGTCAATCACTGCTGCCTGTGAGCGAGAGGCCTGCCACCACTGGACATGCCCATCTTGGATTAATTGGCTTCTGGAGCCCCATGACTCATTAGACGCCTCCACGTGGTACCTGAACAAGGCCTTGGAACTTGCCAGCCTCTCTGAGGAGCTAAGGAGGGTCCCAGAACGTGGGGCACTGGAGTCACCACGTTGTTCTCCCTGAGGTCTGAGCCGACCCCTGCTGCCAACCACAGATCGGGATTTCTACTGGAGCAGATTCATCAACATGAACAGGTGCGACCCACCCAGGCTCTTAGACTTTGCCAACCAGAGCCTGCTACAAGATGAGTCCTCAGCCATCGCAGCTCTGGAGGTTCTGCCCACAGAACTCTTCCCGCCACTCTTCATGGCAGCTGTCGCCGGGACACATAGTGAGACTGTGAAGGCAATGGTGCAGGCCTGGCCCTTCACCTGCCTCCCCCTAGGAGCTCTGATGAAAGCTCATCAGCCTCACCAAGACATCTTAACAGCTGCACTGGATGGGCTGGCTGTCCTCCTGGAACAGAAGGATCGGCCCAGGCGATGGAAACTGAAAGTGCTGGATTTACGGACAAACACTCATACCAACTTCTGGAAAATATGGTCTGGACCTGCACCCAAGGACCCTGTTTGCTCATCAAAGGAGCCAGAGGCAGCTCAGCCCAACACTAAGAGACGAAAAGTGGACAACTCAAGAGCAGAGGAGAAGCAGAACCTGGTCCCTGTGGAGGTGCTCACAGACCTGTGCTTCAGACAAGTGACCTCGGATGAGTTCCTCAGCTTCCTCATGAAGAGGGTCAAGCAGAAAAAACATCTGCCACACCTGTGCTGTAGGAAGCTGGAGTTTGTCGATAAGCCACCCCAAATTGGAATTATGGAGAAGATCCTGAACATGATGCAGTTGGACTGTGTCCAGGAGGTGAGAGTGAAGTGCAGCTGGGACCTGCTAGCCTTGGCCTGGTTTGCTCCTTACCTGGGCCAGATGGTTAATCTGAGCAAGATGCGTCTCTCTGGAATCATCATGAATTCTTGGTTTCACCAGACAGCAGAGGAGGAAGACATGCTAATTGCCCAATTCACCTCTCAGTTCCTCCATCTGCGCCAGCTACAGTATCTGCACCTGGACTCTGTCCTCTCCCTGGAAGGCCACCTGGACCAAGTGTTCAGGTTCTTGAAGACGCCTTTGAAGACCCTCTGGATAACTAATTGCTTTCTTTCAGAGTTGGACTTGTCATACCTGCCCTTATGTGCAAGCACCAGCCACCTAAAGTCCTTGCGCTTGAGTGAGGTCATGCTGACAAGCTTAAACCCTGACTTCCTCCAGGTTCTACTAGAGCGAGCCTCAGCCACCCTCCAGGTCCTGGACTTAAGTGGGTGTGGGATCACGGACTCCCAGCTCAGCACCATCCTGCCTGCCCTGGGTCAGTGCTCCCAGCTCATCTTTCTCAGGTTCTGTGGAAACCCAGTGTCCAAGGCTGGTCTGGAGAGCCTGCTGCGCCACACCCTCCCCCTGTGCGAGTTCAAATTCCTGGAGATTCCTGTCCCTCTGGAGTGTTACAGGGACATCCAAGGTACTCTCCACCGTGGAGATCTTCAAGGGTATCTGGCCGAGCTCAGGCTGGTATTGCATGAGTTAGGGAGGTGGCCCAGGTGGATGGAGAGCCACCATGACCCCTCTATAGGACATGATGTAATTATTTTCCTATTTGAGACCTGATGTAATTATCCTCCATCTTGTGATGTGTTGTCATCCTGAACTCTGCCTCTGGTTAAAACCCCATTTGCGAATGGGTTGTGGTTTTTATGTTAATGAGGTGGGTTTGGGTTATGTAATGTGGATTCTGTTATGTTCGATATGACAGGTTTAGGGTGAGATGAATGTCACCACCCTTACCGGGTTCCACCTTTTCTTGACTTACACTTTTTTAAGTACAAGAGCTCAAAGGAGAGAGAAGCTGTGGAAGGGTGAAGCAAAAGGCCAAAGGGGCCCCTCACTGAACATCCCTGAATGTTAGCGGACTAGTAGGCATAAATGAAGTAGACATCCATCAGAGTGACTAACTTGCTATTTTCCCTCCCTTTTGCTTTCTTTTAAGTAAATGAAACAGCCAAGTTGTTTATGGACGCTAAGTTCTTTAGGTTTGTTATTTTCAATTATGTATTCTTCTCAGCATAACCTTGTCCAATGATTTGTTTCTGCTGAGAACTGTAGCCTATGAAGCCTGGGAAGAGGGACGCTGAGCCCTGAGTAGCCAGGGAAGAGAAGACCAAAGACATTCCTGGCCGCCCGAGGGATCTTCAGCCCCCTTTCCATCTCCCTATAGAATCATGCTGTCACCTTTGCTTGTGGAAACAGACATTTTAGAGAAGTGAATGTCAATACTCAATAAACCCTTTTTGCTTTCATTTTACACGGGGAGCATGGATCTTTCATGTATATAAATAAACATTATTTTAATAAAGGAAAAAAAAAGTAGAACTATTTGGGTCTTGTTTTATCCTTTGCCTTTTAATTTCCTTCCCGTGTAACTGATGGTGGGTGGTGCAGATGGTGGGAGCTTACCCAGCGCCTCTCCACAGCCAAGCAAACACCGTGGACCAGTTCCATGCTGACACCCGTGGGGGTGCCATGAGTCGTCATCAAGCAAACAGCGTGGAGTGGTTCCACCCTGACACCCGTGGGGGTGCCATGAGTCGTCATCAAGCAAACAGCGTGGAGTGGTTCCACCCTGACACCCGTGGGGGCGTCATGCATCATCACCAAGCAAACACTGTGGAGCGGTTCCACCCTGACACCCGTGGGGGTGCTGTGAGTCGTCATCAAGCAAACACTGTGGAATGGTTCCACCTTGACACCCGTGGGGGTGCTGTGAGTTGTCACCAAGCAAACACTGTGGAGCGGTTCCACCCTGACACCCGTGGGGGTGCCATGAGTCGTCACCAACTCTCCAACCTCGTTTCCCTCTCTGTCCATTCCCTCCTCTTGCTTCCTTCCCACCCTCTCTCTGCCTCTCTGCTCTCTCTCCATCTGTCTCGGTCTCCCTCGGTTTGCCTTCTTCATTTCATCTCCCCTCCTCTTCCTTTGGCTCCCTCCCTTCCCCCAATCCCTTCCTGCTTCCTTGCACTCTCGGGCTCACGTGTCTCTCCATTTCACCCATAAACACTCTGCTTTATCCTCTTTTCTTCTCCTCTGTCTTCTCCATTTCTCACTTCTTCCCACCTACGCTTTTCTTCTCCTCTTGGTGTTTGATTTCTTTTAACCTCACTTATCACTTATTTTCTCCCTTCTCGTCTGTTTTGAGTTCCATGGATTGCACAAAGGGTTAATTCAACTACTCATGGAAAGATTGATTATTTGGATCGTGGAAGAAGTGCCTCAGAGGAAAGGTGTGGTACCCTGTTCTGAAAAATCAGCCCAGAAAAACGCTAGGAGCACAGGTTTCTCTGAGGCACATGGGCTTGCCATGAGTTGGTTCAACGACTCATTTGGTTTCATTCTCCTTGTCTCATCTCTCAAACTATCATCTATCTACCATCATTTTACCTCACATACCCCTGTGGTTATTATGTGTCTCTCCATTTGTCTCTTCCCTCTAGTTCCTCCTCTTTCTAGGTTGTCCTCGCTTCTCTCCCTGAGTCTCCTTCTTCAGCATTTCCTTCTCTGAACCCCTTGCTGCCTTAGTCTTCCTCTGACATCCCCTCTATGCACTCATTTGAATTTACTGGATTCCACAGTCTTCCCTCCTACTGTTCATCTTCAGCTTTCCCATCTCCTTTCCTTACTGCCCTTTCTCTGTTTCCTGTTTTGTTGCAGGTTTTGTTTTGTTACCTGAGACAGAGAATCCCATCCTCTCTTTCCTACCTTTCCTCTCACTTCCCCTCTACATTTTATTCCTCCTTTCTCTCTATGGTTCTCTCATCCTACACACCTTCTCTCTCTCTCTCTCTCTCTCTCTCTCTCTCTCTCATTCTCTCCCTCACCTATTGCAAAGTTCCTGCCTGTTTTCTCTTTTATCCTGAAAGTATTTCTTTTAACTTTGACTGGAAATATCCACACCCCAAAATTTCCAGCACAATTTTGACCTTCACAATTTCATGACATTGACTACATTTTCCTTCTGCCTGACCCTATAGATGTTCTTGGTTTCTTAGTGCTCCTCTAACAGAAATTCCACAACTTGTTGATCTTCCTGAACAGAACGTGAATTTGGCATTTTAGAAGTCTGGATTCAGGACTCTCTTTAGGGGAATACTCTCTGTTGGCTCTGGGAGGGTGCCCTTATCTCTTTTTAGTTTTTGTTCCTAGGATTCAGTGATCTACATGTGTCATCAATTCTCCCTTGCTCAGTTCTGTGCTGAATTTGCTCCTTTTATTATCTTAAAAGTGATTAGTTTAAGACACACCCTACACTGAAATGGTCTCATTAACATGACAAGGAAAATCTTAGTCACAAATTGGATTACACCTGCTCCTATAGTGGCTAGGATTCCAACGCATCAGTCTGGGGGACAAAACTCAATACACAACAGGATGTGAAGGGAAACTTGTCAGAACATGGACCCAAGGGGACACAGTCTTTTGTCTCTGACCCAGGAGTCTCCTGTCTTCTAGCATCATCCTTGAGACTGTGGATTCCTAACTCACAAGCTTGCAAGTAGGGCAAGATCTCAGCCTCAGTTCTTGACAGTTTCCATAGGAGTGTGTGCGTCTGTGTCAGTGCTGTCTTAAGGGTTGCAATTATGCTAAAATAATGTTTATATTGTTTGTTCCAGTGAGAAGAGGTATAAGTGTGAAGGGTGAAGAGTGGACCTACAAGGCTAGTGTTTCTATAAGAAATTGGGAGAGGAACATAAAGGTGGAAGAGATAAGGTATGATATACAGGAGATCAGGGCACTCCATTAGAAGAGAGAGATGAGTCAAGAGGCATCAGAAGCTGAGTTGCCCAGAGAAGACTTGTACAGAGAACTATGAATATAAAACTTTCTTCAACAATTACCGTTGGATATGCTAGCACCTCTCTCCCTGTCTTTCACCACTGCTGCCTTTAAGAAAGGTCATGGGGATGGCATAGCACTGGAAAAAATTGGATTACTTTGAGGAACTAGGAAGGAGCAGAGTTCTATACCTGTGAGGATGCAAGACAAAGATTACGGCAGACATTCAGAGGTGAAGGAAGAGCAAATCATAAATATGAGAATATCTGGGAATTGGCGAACATTTGTAAGACATCACCTGGTTCCAGGGCTGTGGGATTGATGGTATCAAAGCTCAGATTTTCATCAGATGAATATAGACCCACATGATACCTGGGTTATATGTACAATAGCTAGAGTTATTCCCAGTTATATGTATGACATGTTGAGAGGATGAAGGGGGAGAGGAGGGGTTGATTTATCCCAGGATGTATGGTGGTAGTGCTTCCTTCCATGTTCCCTTGTTGTGTGGTGCAGGCCTGGACCTCGAGTCTCGAACACTCACTCTCCGGACCCAGATGCCTGTCAGATAATGGAAAACATTTTCCCCAGAGGAGTCTTCTGATTGATGAAGTGATTGTGTGTGAGAATGATTGCAATTTCTCCTTCCTGTGGGGCCTAGAGCTTCACCTTCTGTTTATCGACCACCTACAGAGGAATGGGCTTGTGTCCACATCTGTGGAAACAGCATCACATACCTAGGAAAGCGCCTCTTAGACCCGGTTACCTCCATGGACTGACCCTTGCATGTCCCTCTTCCCACCTTACAAAATAAATGATATGGTGCAGAGCCATCAGAGATGGAGACTGTTCTGGTTCCCTAGTGTCGCTCTGACAGGAATACACCACAAATGGGACGGCCTTAACAAACAAGAGTTTATTCTCTTTGGAGGCTTTAAGTCCAAGTTCAAGGTGCCAGGCTCTAGGGGCTGGGTGAAAGCTCCTCAACCTTGGGGTCCAGCTCTGCCTCCTGCTCCCGGCCCACTGGAGCTAGAGGCATTTCTTCACTCAGACGGCTGCTGGCTGCTGAGGCTGACAAGCCCAAGGTTGACAAGTAAAAAGACACAGTCCGGATGTTACCAAACCACATGGCAGGCCATTAGTTCAAGT
>NW_006921971.1:403233-417968 GCF_000298275.1 Orycteropus afer afer | reverse complement strand
AAAAAAAAAAAAGAAAGAAAGAAAATGGTGAGACCAAATGAACTAAAGGAAGGAACAAGATTTTTCAGAAGCATTTAGTTGACTTAATGTGGAATTCAAAGGATAGCATATTGACATGTGTTCAATGTTTCAAACATGCAGAAAATAATGCATAGCATTTGACCCTTCAACATTCTTCAGGTGTACAATTAAGTGCTACTAATTAAATACATAGGAGCTTTGGTAGCATAGTGCCTAAGGCACTTGACTGCTAACCAGAAGGCTGGCGGTTCAAACCCACCAGCCACTCCTCGGAAGGACGATGGGGCAATCTCCTTCCGTAGTGATACTGCCTCAGAAACCCAAGGAGGGGTCGCTATGAGTCGGGTCCGACTCAATGGCACATAACAACAACAACAATTAAATACATTGGGAGCTCTGGTGGCGTAGTGCCTAAGACGTCTGACTGCTAACCAGAAGGCTGGGGGTTCAAACCCAGCAGCCACTCCTTGGAAGGACAGTTGGGCAATCTACTTCCGTAGTGATACTGCCTCAGGAACCCAAGGAGGGGTCGTTATGAGTAGGGTCCAACTCGATGGCACATAACAACAACCACAATTAATTACATTCATCTGGTACAACCATCTCCCATCTTGTTGTTGTCATTAGGAACCGTCGAGTCAGGTCTCATTGAACTGAACAATACTCCATCGTGTACCATCCTCACAATCTCTGCTGTGTTGGACCCCATTGTTGCAGACACTTGGCCAATCCATCTCATTGAGGGTCTTCCCCTTTTCGGCTGACCCTCTACTTTACCAAGCATGATATATTTCCACAGGGGCGGGTTCCTTCTGACAACATGGTCAAAGTAGGTGAGATGTCTGGCCATTCTTGCTTCATTCCGTCTAGGACAGGTTTGTATGTTCTGCTCACAGGCCATGGTATTTTCAATCTTCACCCAACACTGCAATTCAAAGGCATCAAGTCTTCTGCAGTCTTCCTTAGTGATGTCCAGCTTCCACATGCAAATGAAGTGATTGGAAATGCCATGGTTGGGGTTTGATTCACTTTAGTTTTCAAAGTGACATCTTTGTCCTTTAAAACTTTAAAGATGTCTTTTGCAGATTTGCATGGTGCAATACCACATCTCCTCTCTTGACTGCTGTTTTGATGCGTTTTGATTGTGGATTCAAGTGAAATGAAATCCCTGACAGCTTCAATCTCTTCTCCATTTATTGTGATGTTGCTGGTTGGTCCAGTTGTGAGAATTTTTGTTTTCTTTATGTTGAGGGGGAATCCATACTGAAGGCTGTAGTCATTGATTTTCATCAGTAACTGCTTCAAGTCGTCTTCACTTTTAGCGAGCAGGGTTGTATGATCTGCATATTGCAGGTTGTTAAGGGGTCTTCCTCCAATCCTGATGCTGTGTCCTTCATAGAGTCCAATTTCTCAGATTATTTGCTCAGCATACAGATTGAATAAGTGTGGTGAAATGATAAAACCCTGAAGCATGCCTTTCCTGATTGTAAACCTTTCAGGATCCTCTTGTATTGTTTAAACAACTGCCTCTTGGTCTATGTACGGGCTCCTCATGAGTGCAGTTAAGGGTTCTGGAATTCCCATTTTCCCAGTGTTATCCATAAATTGTTATGGTCCACAGTCAAATGCCTTTGCATAGTCAGTAAAACACAGGTGAACATCTTTCTGGTATGCTTTTTTTCAGCCAAGATCCTTCTGACATCAGCAATGATATTCCTGGTTCTAAGTCCTCTTTGGCATCCACCTTGAATTTCCGAAAACTCCATGTCAATATACTGCTGCAGCCATCACTTACAGTCTTTGCCAAATTCCTGTCACTATTAACAGAAACTTACTGCTTCTTAAGCAATGAATCCCTTCTCCCCTCTCTCTTCCCTAGTATCCAATATGTTAAAAAATTTTCAATGTTACAACAGATTATAGTGAATTTTATCCGATAACCACACACACACACAAAAAAAATCCTTCCTCAGCCATTATGAAAGCCACACGTGTCTAGGATAAGATGAGCTGCTAAGGGCAGGCAGGGAGATTATCACTGGTTTTCCACTACATCAGTCCTTACTTTATCCTTCAGAGAAACGGGAGAGTGGTAGTTTATCGTCTACACAGGGGTAATTTTAGGTGTTGATGAAAAGAGTAGTTTATTGGTAATAGTATTGCAAAGAAATGATCCTGATTCAAAATCGAGTTCATTTTGTTTAGGAAGAATTGGGTTTATATTAATAGTGGTGGAATGATTGGAAAAGGAAACTGACAATGAATTCACAATTAGTAGAATGTAATCAATGATGCTGAATTTGTACATTTAGAAATCCAGGAGTTTTGTATGTATACTTTCACCACCATGAGAAAAACTTCAGCAATTTGCACTGCTGGTGAATGTCAATATTTCCCAGGGGGGTCTCGCTCACTGTGCTGATCTGTGTGGGGTGGTGGATGAGTTGTTATATATCTGCTGTCTTTGGCTGTGGTTGTTAAGACTGCAAGAGACTCATTCATCATTATTCAAACATGTTCACTGAGGACTTGCTAGGAGCTGATTAAATTGTAGGTTCCTAAGTATAAAATGGACACTCTGGGAGGCACACATGGTGAAGCACTCAGACACTGACTAAAATGTTGGCTGTTTGTACGCAGCTTGTGCTCCCTCAGATGAAAGGCCAGGTGATGTGCTTCCAAAATGCTATTATACGCCGTCAAGTCAGACCTGACTCACAGCGACCCCTCCTTGGGCTTCTGAGGCAGTACCACTACAGAAGTAGATTGCCCAACCTTCCTTCTGAGAAGTGTCTGGTGGGTTTGAACCACCAGCCTGCTGGTTACCAATCAAGTGCCTCAGGCACCATGCCACCAGAGCTATTAAAACCCTGTCACACACATGGAGTTGCCATGAGTTGGTATCGACTACAGGATAACTGGTTAAGCATAAAACAGAAAATAAAAATGACATCAACTACAAAGCTCCCAGTCGAATGGTGGGTTAAGGATTTTTTACCCGGGCACCCAGATAGAAGCCTTTCTCAGCTCCTTTTTCAGATGTGTATGATGTACCTGACCTTTGCAACAGGTTTTGGACAAAGAGTTACAAGTAGAACTCACTTGTGTAACTTCCTGACGTCTAACGAAAGGAAGATGCCTTCCTTCCTAAGGTTACTGTTCATGACCGTGGAGTTGATACAGACCCCTGGGGACCCCCAGTGCAGAGAACTGCTCTCTGGATTTCAAGGCTGTGATTTTTCATGAACAATTCTCCATGTCTGTGTTCCGAGGCACCTGAGCTTCTGGGTTGGTTGGCTAGTAGTCAAGAACTCAACCATCTGAGTCAGTGTATTATTTCCGGAATGTTCCTACAAATGATGTGGATGCAATGGTTGAAGCCCCCTGTTTACTGTGAATCAAGAGTTTTCCTTTTTTGTTCCCAAACTTAGTGCCTTTTATTAAATTATTCCTCTCATCCAATTGCTCTGGTGATAACCTCCAGTACAATGAGAAATAGAATCGGTGAGAACATCCATCCCTTTCTTTTTCCTGATCTTTGTGTGAAAGAGAACACCAGTTTTAATGAATTCTTTCAAAGAAGAAGTTTTTGGTTTCCTTGACTTTTGCTATTGTTTTCCTGTTTTCAATTTCCTTTATTTCTTTTCTTACCATTTCACCATTAACATGGTGGTGCCCCAAAGGGTTCTGCAGATGCTTCTTTTCAGGATGAGGAAGTCACTTTTCTCCTTAGGGTGCTGAGCTCTGTAACCAGGAGTGGATTTGGGTTTTTTAGTTGCTTTTTTTCCCCATCAATTGAGATGATCATGGCTTTTCTTATTTTAATTTGTTCATCTGGTGGATTGAATTGATTGATTTTTAAATCTTAAAACACCACCACCTTCCTAGGGTAAACCCTATTTTGTTGTGATGTATTGTTCTTTAATTACGCTGCTGGGTTACATTTGTTCATTTTTATTATTTTATTTTATTTTATTGAGTTTTTGCACCTGTCATTGTAAAGGACTGTGGTTGTTGTTTCTTGTATGTCCAAAGTTTGTAGGTGGTAAAAACAGTCAAGTGCTCAGTTAGCAAGCAGGCAGGACCACAAGGTTGCCATTCAAGTGAACCAGAGTTGCCTTGGAACAGAGGCTTGCTGACATACGTCTGAATGATCACAACCACTGGAAGCTGTACTGAGTGCAGCTCGTCTCTGGCACATCTGGGTTTTTTGTCCTCATCTGGTTTTTGTATCGAGTGGGTCAATCCTGGTCTCATAAAGAGAATAAGAAAAACCCCTCCTTTTCAAATTTTTGTACAAATTAGTGCAGAATAGGTACTATTTCTTCCATAGGTATTTCATAAAATTCACCAATAAAACATCTATGCCTGGAGATTTCTTCAGGGGAAAGTTTTAACCAGTGTTTCAATTTCTATTTCATTTTCAATAAGTTTTGATAGGTTTTTGTTTATGAGGAAATTATTCATTTCTTCTAAGTTGTCAAATTGGTGACCATGATTTTTTCCATAGTATCTCATTGCTATCCCTTTACCAGGGAGCTCTGGTGGCATAGTGCCTAAGACATGTGACTGCTAACCAGTTGGCTGGTGGTTCAAACCCATGAGCCATCCCTTGGAAGGAAGTTTGGGCAATCTACTTTCGTAGTGATACTGCCTCAGAAACTCAAGGAGGGGTTACTGTGAGTCAGATCCGACTTCACGGCAGTGCATTTGGGTTTTGGATCCCTTTAGTGGCTTCAGGAGCTTAGTGATAGCCTGCTCCTTTCCTGTAGTGGACACTTGTGTCTTCACTTTTGTTATCTTTTTCTGTCTTACTAACAGAGTGCCAATTTTAACGAATTCTTTCAAAGAAGATCTTCCGATTTCTTTGATTTTCTCTATTGTTTTCTTGTTTTCAATTTCATTTCTTACTTTTATTATTTTCTTCATTATTCTTGCTTTGGGTTAATTTTGTTCTTTTTCCAGTTTCTTGGGATCTTGGCTGAAAGCAAAGAATACCAGAGAGATGCTTACTTGTGCTTTATTGATCATGCAACTGCATTCGACTGTGTGGATCATAACAAATTATGGGTAACATTGAGAAGAATGGGAATTCCAGAACACTTGATTGTACTCATGAGGAACCCATACTTAGATCAGGAGGCTGTCATTTGTACAGAACAAGGAGATGATGCATGGTTCAAAATCAAGAAGGGAGTGCATCGAAGGTGTATTCTTTCATTGTACTAATTCAACTTGTATGTTGAGCAAATAATCCAAGAAGCTAGATTGTACGAAAAAGAATATGGCATCAGGATTGGAGGAAGACTCATTAACAACCTGTGATACACAAATGACACAACTTTGCTTGCTGAAATTGAGGATGGCTTGAAGCAATTACTGATGAAGATTAAAGACTGCAGTCTGCAGTATGGTTTACACCTTAATATAAAGAAAACAAAAATCCTCACAACTTGTCCAATAAACAGCCTCATGATGGATGGAGAAAAGATTGAAGTTGTCAAGGACTTCATATTACTTGGTTCTAAAACCAACACCAATGGAAGTAGCAGTTGAGATAACACATGATGCATTGCATTGGGCAAATCTGTTGCAAAAGACCTCTTTCAAGTGCTGAAGAGCAAAGATGTCACTTTGAGGACTCAAAAAAACAAAACAAAACAAACAAACAAACAAAACCCTCACTGCCAGGTAGTTAGATATGACTCATAGTGACCCCTCCTTGGGTTTCCGAGGTGGTGTCACTATGGAAGTAGATTGCCCTTTCTTCCAAGCAGTGGCTGGTGGGTTTGAACCGCCAACCTTCTGGTTAGCAGTCAAATTCCTTAGGCACTATGCCACCAGAGCTCCTACTTTGAGGACCAGGGTGCTCCTCACCCAGGCCATGGTATTTTCAGTCACCTCATATGCATATGAGAGTTGGACAATGAATATGGAAGCCGGAAGAAAAGTTGATGCTTTTGAGTTGTGGTGTTGGAGAAGAATGCTAAGAATACCAATGGTCTGCTGAAAGGACTAACAAATCTGTCCTGGAAGAAGTGCAGCTGGAATGCTCCTTGGAAGCGAGAAGGGCCAGACTTCATCTCACCTACTTTGATCCTGTTGTCAGAAGGGATAATTCCCTGGAAAAGGATATCATGCTGGGTAAGGTGGAGGGTCAACTAAAGAGGGAAAGGCCCTCAAAGAGATGAGTAGACACAGGGGCTGCAATGATGGGCTCAGGTATCACAAGGATCGTGAGGCTGGGACAAGAGTGGGCAGTGTTTTGTTTTGCTGTGCATAGGGTCTCTGTGAGTCAGAGACGACTAGATGGCACCTAACAACAACAACAACAACACCTTTTAATGTTGGTGTGGTAGTTAATGTTGTGTGTCAACTTGTCTGGGCCTAGTTTCAAGTGGCTGGGCAGCTGGATGTAGTAGTCCCCACGATGAGACTGGTAATCAACTCCATGGTGGAATCCACTGTGAGCAGCTGAGTAGCTACCTTAGGGAATGTGGTCTGCTTCCAGTATCTAAGAAGATGGTTTGAGAAAGGTCTTGAGATTTTTGCTGTGCTTGGACCCTGCATGTAGCTGAGTCTTTATTCAGCAGATTGCCATGTTCCTTGTTGATCTTGGGACTGTCTCTGGACTTGAAGTGGTGGCCTGCCATGTTGCTTAATAATCTTGGGTCTGTACCATTTTAATTGTTGGCTTCGAGTTTGTCAACCTCGGCAGCCAGCAGCTCCCTGAGTTAAGAAAGGCCTCCAGCTTCGGTGGGCCAGGAGCAAGAGGCAGAGCTGAAGGCCGAGGTTGAGGGGCCTTCACCCAGCCCCTGGAGATGGTACTTTGAACTCGCACTTCCAGCCTCCTAAACTATAAGACGAAAGAGGGGGAGGCCTTCAACGAGATGGATTGACATGGTGGCTGTGATGATGGGCTCAAGTATAGCAGGGATTGTGGGGCTGGCACGGGATTGGGCAGTGTTTCGTTCTGCTGTGCATGGGGTCACTATGAGTCGGAAACGACTCGATGGCACTTAACAACAACAACAACAAACTATAAGAGATTAATGCCTGCATAGTGCCTAAGACACTTGAGTGCTAACTAGAAGGCTGGCGGTTCAAACCCACCAGCCACTCCTCAGAAGGAAGGTTGAGTTCTACTACCTCCGTAGTGATACTGCCTGGGAAACCCAAGGAGGGGTCGCTATGAGTTGGGACCAACTCGACGGGAGAGCGTTGCACTTTGTTGTTGCATTGGTCATGCTATCCACTTGTATTCTCTGTTAGAGCAGCACTACAGAAACAAAACAGTTGGCAATGTCTGCTAATATTGTATCTGCTCTGGTTCCCTAGTGCCGCTCTGACAAGAATATATACCACAAATGGGATGGCCTTAACAAATAGGAGTTTATTCTCTTACAGTTTGGAGACTTTAATTCCAAGTTCAATGTACCAGGCCCTAGGGGCTGGGTGAAAGCCCCTCACCTTGGGGTCCAGCTCTGCCTCCTGCTCCCGGCCCACTGGAGCTAGAGGCGTTTCTTCACTCAGACAGCTGCTGGCTGCTGAGGCCGAGAAGCCCAAGGTTGACAAGTCAAAAGGCACAGTCCCGATGTTACCAAACCACACTGCAGGCCATTAACTGAAGTCCATTGTAAGTCCCAAGGTCAGCAGAGCATGGCAGGCTGCTGAGCAATGACATGGCTACATGCAAGGTCCAAGTGTGCCATAGGTTAGAGACCATTCCCAAAGCTGTGCCTTATGTATGGGAAGCAGACCACATCCCTAAGGCAGCTACTCAGCTGCTTGTGGTAGATCCCACCATGGAGTTGATTGCCGGTCTCATCATGGGAAATACTACATCCAGCTGCCCAGCCACTCAACCAGGCAGCCAAGCTGACACACAAACATAACCACCACAACACTGAATAATTTTGAATCCCTAAGTACATATGAAATTTGTCAAAATTATATTCATGGATGTTTGTAATGTTATGGGTAATAATTTGAGAGCCTTATTCTTTCAGACTTTTGAATGTCCTGTGCAGCGCTCATTTATCTAACTTTATGAGAAATGAAATTATACTGTTAAACCGTATCACTTGGTGCTTATTTTCAGAGGGAGCCTTTGTAAATCTCTCTGTTACTTCTACTGATACTCTTCACTTTAGTACTTGTCCCTCTTCTTGGTGCAACTGTGTTAAACTCTATGTTCCTTGACTACACCTATGTTGACTATCCTTTCCAGTTAATTACCACTATGTTGCACAAATGGTTTGTGACAATTTTTAATAGTAATTCACTGTTACTTCAAGACACTATGCACTTCCTTTCACTGTCTTCTTCTAGAAAATCCTTGCCAAGCCCTCTGTGTCTTTCCTCACAGCCCTCCTGATGTTATAGTGCAGGAGACTGAGGATAAACAGGTTCTATTTTTGGACAATGAACTTCTCAGGGAAGCGCAGCATCCAGAGAAATACACCTGCGTTGCTGCCAGTCCCCCATGTCTCAGATCACAGCGTTTCCTGCTTCTGCTGTGTCAGCTCCAGTCGGCCTCAGGGATTATGGGAAAAGAAGGGCCTCTTGCAAACATGCACCCTGTGGGCCGCAGTGACTGTCTTCAAACAAGCTAATGTTTACAAGTGTAGGCCTGCAGGGATCATGGGAAAGAGCTTCTCTCAATAACATCACTGGCCCCTTTGGAGATGCTCCCTAGAGACTTCTCATTGTTTCTGGAACTTGGGAACTGCAAGAAAGCTTTTACAAAATAGTCTCAGCTGCCCGAGTGTGGGGTGTCATTGATGTGACAGGTGAGGGGATAATTACGATTCAGTGGGGAGGTGAGGTCACAGAACCACAAACCTTTATCTCAGAGGCTGTGTCTCCCCGCTACACACACCCAATGGCTGTCACAAGGGCCACACTGAGCCCAGCGTCCTGGCAGGAGAAGGGAGTGAGGTGAGCATGCTCTGTTTCAGGCTGAGAGGCAGGGTCTGTAAGGGATGGAGAGGTGTGAGGAGTTGGTAAGTTCTCAGGTCTGGAAATGGGATTCTTGTCTGGGATAAACTGGTTCTGGGCCAAAGCTCCACACTTTGCTTGCTGTGGAGTTGAGTCTGACTCATGGCGTCTCATGTGTGTAGGGCAGAGCTGTGGTCCATCATGCTGCAATGGCTGACTTGTAGAAATAGATGAGCAGGTGTTTCTTCTGAACAAAGCCATCTGGGAGGAGGAAGACCTCCAGGGGCGACAAGCTTGAGGAAAGAGATTAAAGTGAGCCAACCACTGAGTTCTCTCAGTTTATTTTATGTAACACTGAAGATGCTTGGCAGAATTCTTTTTCTGTTGTTCAATATTTTATAATGTTTCAGCTGAACATTTACACAATTAGTTTCTCCTTTGCCAATTTCTGCACCAGCTGCTCCGTGACATTGGTTCCAGTGTTCACAATGTGGCAGCCTCTCATTATTTCCACCTTATTTGGTTAGTTCCATCCATCCAGGCTCTCTTCCTCTCATTTCCTTCTCACCATGAATTTTGGGTAAACGTCGACCATGTCATGTGCTGTATGGAAGTTAATCGTTTAAGGGACCCATTGCTGACAGGTGTTACTGTTTATTTTACCAGCCAATCTATGACTTGGCTGAAAGGTGATGTGTGGGAATGGTTTCAGTTCCTGGGTAAAATGTCTCTCAGGGCGTTAGTCTCAGAGGTCCCTCTAGTCTCTACCAGTAAAGTGAGTCTGATCCTTTTCGTGAATTTGAGTTTTGTTCTACATTTGTGTACCCCCTCGCTGGCACCTGCCATTGAGTCCTGGTCTAAAAGGGCACTAGGGTACCTCTCATTCTTCTGGTCTCAGGTTGGAAGAGGCCAGGGTTTGTGTGGTCTATTAGTGCCGAGGACGAGTTTCTTCTTTGAGTTACTTTCATTATTGTTTAGTCTGGATGCTTAGAAACTAATAGCTGTATGTTACATGGCCACTGTCACGGTGTTAGGACCCCCAGTGCTACTCACCAAACTAAGGTGTAGAACAGTAACAGTGTGAACCATGTTATGTCAATTGACTTAAGTCACTCCATGAGACTCTGGTTCCCAGTCCTTCAACCCAATGAACTAATTCAGTGAGTTGTTTGGATGTGGCCAGGAAGTCTCTGTACCTGTCCCCCTATGTGTTCTCATATTTTGTTGTTATGTGCTGAGGAGTTGGACCCGACTCATAATGACCCCTCCTTGAGTTTCCGAGGAGGTTTCACTATGGAAGTGGATTGCCCAACCTTCCTTCTGAGGAGTGGCCAGTGGGTTTGAACATTCAGCCTTCTGGTTAGCAGTCAAGTGCCTTAGGCACTACAATACCAGTGCTCCGGTGTTTTTGTATATATGTGGATATATATCCAGAACACACAAACATATATTTGCATATAACTATAAATAGACCTACATCTATGTGGTACATGGCATATACCTTTATATGGAGATAAATGTATACACTTCTCCCCGTGTAACTACACACACATCTGTTATCATTTTGTTGCATAAGGTTTGTTCCAATCAATAATGGAGTCTGATGACTGTGATACTTAAAACTGTAATACAGAATCTAATCTGTCTTCAGTCGACTGTAGGGAAATCACAGAGAAATTTTTGAGCAAAGTTATTTCTATCAAAATTGTGTGTTTGTAATAATGACCTTGATGGAGTTCCCTGGGTCATCCAGTTCTCTGTATAAACAATTTGAGGGCATGGCAATTGCTTAAAGAGATCGATTTTCTTTCACAAAGGTTTGATGCATTTAATGGAGATGGCATTAATGTCTTCTTGAAGATATATGTAGTCTGATGTTCAAGGTGGGCTAATTTTTCTTTGTGAATTTTGAGAAGCCACCTTTAATAAAAAGTTAACTCCCAGTTCAGTGATTCAGATAGTGGAAAAAATTAAGGATTTTAGCATTTTTTTTTTTCAGGATTAAATCTGACTTGTGATTTTTTTTTCCGTTTTTTAAAATTCCAATTTCATTTTCAGGCTCATCCTCATGTTTCTCCAATTTCAATTTCTTCAATGAACAACCTTTCGTGCCACTAAATTTCATTTTATGATGCATATTTTATCTTCCATAAGGTTTTCACTGGCCTGTTCTTTGAGAAGTGGATTCCCCGTTCCTTCTTCCAAGTCTGTCTTAGTCTGCAAGCTCTCCTGAAACCTGTCCACCATGGATGACCCTGCTGGCATTTGAAATACTGGTGGCATAGCTTCCAGCCTCACAGCAACACGAAGCTACCACAGTGTGACAAGCTGACAGACAAGAGTTGATGCTTTTGAGTTGTGGTGTTGGTGAAAAATACTGAAAGTACCATGTTGTTGTTGTTACGTGCCATCAAATCTGACCCGACTCATAGCAACCCCTCATTGGGTTTCCGAGGCAGTATCACTAGGGAAGTAGATTGCCCAACCTTCCTTCCGAGGAGTGGTTGGTGGGTTTGAACGACCAGCCTTCTGGTTAGCAGTCAAGTGTCCTAGGCACTACACTACCAGAGCTCCCAAAAGTACCATGGACTGTCAAAAGAACTAACAAATCTGTCCTGGAAGAAATGAAGGAAGAATGTTCCTTGGATGTGAGAATGGTCAGACTTTGTTTGACCTACTGTGGCCATGTTGTCAGAAAGGACCATTCCTTGGAGAAGGAGGAAAAGTGGAGGGTCAACGAGAGAGGAAAAGATCCTCAACAAGAAGGGGTTGACACAGTGGCTGGAATGATGGGCTCTGGTATAGCAAGCATTGTGGGGCTGACACAGGCCAGGGCAGTGTTTTGTTCTGTTGTACATGGAGTTGGTATGCATTGGAGCTGACTCAATGGCACCTAACAACAACACAACAATTTTATCTTTCACAAATCACATACAAATTAGAGCTTCATTTAATTTTTCTACAAATGATAAATGCTGTCTAATGAAAAATAATTTAGATTAGACCTAAAACCTATTTTACCACTGATTTAAATTTTGTATCCTCATAGCTTACAGCAAAGTCCAACTTTATACAGTAAATTCTATGGTGGGTGCTAATGGGTTCAAAAAACAAATGGTATTATTTTGGTTGCTATGCTAATACTGCTCCATTCTCATAAATCCAGTTTGGTCATGGAAAATTATTCACCACATGTGTATTTTTCAAGATATTTAAATCTTAATTAACAAAGAATATTGGCCTATGGTACAAGTATTTACACAAAAATAAGGGATCACCACTATCAAACTGATCAAATAAAATATCCACATATTAAACAAACAAAACTCACTGCCATTGAGTCAGATCTGACTTATAGGGACCCCTCCTTGGGTTTCAAGGTGGTATCACTATGGAAGTAGATTGCCCAACCTTCCTTCTGAGGAGTGACTGGTGGGTTGAACCGCCAGCCTTCTGGTTAGCAGTCAAATGCCTTAGACACTATGCTACCAGAGCTCCCAACCAAATATTACATTAGATATTCTAAGGAACACGACCGGGTAGCTACGAGAGTAGAGCACCATGGTGACACTAATGTCATTGCATGTAGTATCCCCAGTACCCACTCAGTGTCTGACTTGACAGATATTTAGATAAGTCACTTAACCTCCTTTAGCTCAACTGTCCTTGTCTGGAAAAGAAGTATATACTAGATACTAATTTAAAGTGTTGTGAGTCTTAAATTTGAATGGGTGAAGGATTAATAACCATAACCCACACATTGTAAATGTCATATATAAAACCACATCCACTCTTGGAAATGTCTTAAGAAAATAAATACTCGAGAAAGAAAATCTCTGGGGCAAGTAACATTGGTACATGGAAACCGGTAATTGTACCTGGAGACTTTGGGATTTGATTTTCCAGGAATAGGTAACCCACACTCATGTTTCCATGTAGAACTGTCGATGTGTGAATGTGCGTACCGAGACCTGGACACTAGCAGTTGAGCCTCCATGGATTTGAAAATTGGGCTGATCTTCCTACTCCAGATCATTGTTGGAATCCTGGGGAATCTCACTCTGTTATTCCATTATCTTTTTCTTTACTTGAATGGCTACAAGATTAAGTCCATGGATTCGATTCTCCAGAACCTGACTGTAGCCAATGTGTTGGTCATTCTGTCTCGGGGAATCCCAGAGACCATGGAAGCTTTTGGGTGGAAAGATTTCCTCAATGATTTTGGATGCAAACTTGTGTTCTATGTCCACAGAGTGGCCAGGGGTGTGTCCATGGCCACCACCTGCCTCTTGAGTGTCTTCCAGGCCATCACCATCAGCCCCAGGAACTCCAAGTGGGCGGAGCTTAAAGGAAAACTCCCAAGTACACTGGCCCTTCCAACGTCCTCTGCTGGGTCCTGCACTATCTGGTAAATACCGGAGTTCCTCTCTATGTGACTGGCAAACCAAGCCACCAAAACGTCATAAAGGAAAGACACTCTGGATACCGTTCCATGGTTCATCTTGATAATATCTCAGACTCACTCTATGAAGCAACTGTATCCTCCCATGATATTTTGTGTTTGGGACTCATGTCCTGGGCCAGTGGCTTCTTGATTGTCATCCTGCACAGACACAAGCAGAGACTCCAACGCATTTGCAGGACAGCCCCTCGCCCCGCTCATCCCCTGAGACCAGGGCCACCCAAAGCATCCTTGTCCTGGTGAGCACTTTTGTGTCTACCCACGCCCTCGCAGTCATCATTTTTATTTATTTTTCTCTCATGAATCCAGTTGGTGGCTGGTGAATATCTCCGCCTTCATCAATGCATGTTTTCCAACTCTCAGCCCCTTTATTATCATGAGTCATAACCCCATTATATCTAGACTCTGTTGTGCGTGCCCTGGAAGGAAAACACAATTCCCTCATCTTGTCAGAAAACTATAAATGGTCTGTGTTGCTTATGTCCCATTACCGATCTGCTCATTCTTCATAGAATCTTAAGCACAGTCACAACACAGTTGTATTGCACATTGGTAAATAGAAATTTTCTTCCAATACTAAATACTAAAAAATAACAGCAAAGCAAATGAAATCTCCTGGAATTATTATGTAAGCACATAAATCATTATATGTGATTAGAGGATGTAGTCAAGACATTCACAGTCCAGGCAATAATAATTCATTCTGAAACAACACAGATATGCTTGTCATGGATTGAGTTGTGACTCCCCAAAATATATGTCCACTTGGCAAGGCCATGATTCTCTGTGACTGGCCTGCTCTTTGTGGCCTGATATAACTATCCTGCGTTCTGTGATTTGATGTGATTATTTTGTGTCCTGTGAATCATAACCTCTGTGATGTTAATGAAGCCAGGTTAGAGGCGGTTATGTTAATGAAGCAGATACAATTGACACCATTGACTTGTACATCCGGGTACCCTCTTGTGAGAAACAAAAGAGATGAAACAAAGGAGCAGACATCCAAGAACCTACCTTCACCAAGAAGACCCAGGAGCTGACTAAGTCCTTGGTACCCAGGGTTCCAGCTTTGAGAACCTCCCAGACACAGGGAAAGACTGATGCTGATAGACAAGGAGAACTCCAAGGAATGCCGAATGACAGATGGTTAAAGCATCAAGAATATTCCCCCCATTGAACCCACACCTGTGGCTTCCAGCCAAACAATGTACAGGCATGTGAGTTAAACATTTACCTCAAGTAGACACACACCCTAGAGAGAACAATCATGGAAGAAGGAAGGGCTGCTTATGCACAGGGAGACAGCTCAGGG
>NW_006921971.1:400755-402734 GCF_000298275.1 Orycteropus afer afer | reverse complement strand
CTTCCGAGGAGTGGCTGGTGGGTTTGAACCACCAGCCTTCTGGTTAGCAGTCAAGTGCCTTAGGCACTATGCTACCAGAGCTCCTTTTAATAACTAGTTGTTGTTGCTACGTGCCGTCGAGTCGGACCTGACTCATAACGACCCCTCCTTGGTGTCCAAGGAAGTAGATTGCCCAACCTTCCTTCCGAGGAGTGGTTGGTGGGCCAGCCTTCTGATTAGCAGTCAAGTGCTTTTGGCACTATGCCACCAGAGCTCCTACCTTCTACCGTAGTGCCCCCCTAGCTGTGGTTTTGTTCTCTGTGGTTTCTGTTATCTGTGATCAACAACCAATCCAAAATAAACAATTAGTTTTCATTTTCAGGCCAGGCTCTTCTGAACAGCGAGATGAAATCTTGCACCATCCCTTACTGACCTCCCGGGGACCTGACTCACCCTTTTAGGCTACCCATCCTTTAGCAACTTAGGAGCTGTCTTGGTTTTCAGATCGACTGGCACAGCATCGCAGTGCTTGTGTTCAAGGGTCCTTATTTGACCGGTTATGAGAAAATGACAGAGAGTTGAACAGAAAGGTCAGCCTTCACTTTTAGGAGCACTTCAATCTGCCAACGTTCTCACAGGCTCCTGGCGTCTGTATTGCTCAATAAAAGAATAAGTGTTTATGATTTCTATGGATTGCTTTGTGTCCTGAAAAAGACGTGCTGACCCCTATAACGGCTGTGGTTTCAAGCCCCTTTGGGAATGGATGTTTGGATCGTGTTGATGCAGCTGTGTTACTGTGCTGTGTGACTCAGGTCAATTTCTTTTGCAATGTCAAAGAGCCAATGAAACCGTCAATCAATCGAGCAGGAAGAGGGGCAGATAGAGGCCCAATCTGCTGATGGAGCCATGTGCCTTCTGGAAGCCCACAGAGCCTTTCTTTGCAACTCCCCTCACTTGTTCCTGAGCCCTCCCCAGAGCTGCCTCTGATGTCCATCATTGTACCCACCATCTCCTCAAGGCAATCCAGTGCATGCTCTGAAGCTTGTCAGTATCCCCCATGTTCTATACGTTACCAAACTGCAAATCCACCTTCCCATTGTAGGCATCTGTTAGAGCCCCAGCCCGCCTGTCTCTACCGAATTCTGTTTTGGTTTTCCCAGAGCTGCTCAATGCTTGGCCTTAATGCACAGTTTCTTTTTTCACAGGTTAGGGTGCTAACAGTCCAGACTTAGGGCACCTGCTCCAGTGGGAAGGTCTCTCTGTCTGCTCTGGGTGGGGGGAAGCCCTGTGTCTCTTCAGCCTCCGTTCCTAGGGTCCTTGTCAGTCAGTCATGTTGCATGTATCTTCTCTCTTTAAACAACAACATGGTGGAAACCCCTGCTACGATGCCCAGCTCTCCTTGTAATTGTGGAAGTCCAAAGAGGCCCCTTGTCGAAATTGCAGAACTGGAGCAAACGAGCCACCATGATTAAAGCAGACATTAATTACTGTGACTGGCATGCTATTTATCCTTCCTCCTCCTCCCTTTTAAATAAATTGAATGGCTGTCCTCTTCACAGACCCTGATTTCTTCAGATTGTTTTTTTTGCTTTTACATTCTTTTGAGTATGACCTTACCCTCCAGCAGGTTTCAGCTGAGAACTGTGTTGCATGGGACAGGAGGACCCTGAGAAGAGAGACATCGAGTCTGGAGCAAGCGAGATAAAAGAACAAAGACTTTTCTTGTGGCCCAAGACATCTTCAACCCCCTTCCGAGCTCCCTGCATCACCACACTGATCATGCTTGAGTTAACCACTCAAGTCACATCTTTAACACTTTGTCTAACAGTCATGCTGAATAATCTCTTAATGTTAGCCAAAGACCAAGCTCACTGCCGTTGGGTCAATTCTGACTCATAGCAATGCCACTGGGTTTCCAAAGCTGTAAACCTTTACAGAAGCAGGTCACCTCATACTTCTTTGCTCCTTTGCTTGAGGAGACAGCCTTTTTTTTTTTTTTT
>NW_006921971.1:376024-397810 GCF_000298275.1 Orycteropus afer afer | reverse complement strand
ATCGGTATCACTTCTTCTCTGAATGTTTTATAGAATGGAGACAGCCTTTTGAAAGAAGCAATTCTGTCTCCTTGGGTATCAATCCTCAAGAAATCTCCTTTTCCACTTCAGCCTTTTGTGGTGATTGGCCCTACTCACAGCAGGTGGTAAGCACCTGGGTGTTCCTGCATCATTGGTCTGATAGCTGCTGATGTCTTAAAGTCTTTTCACTAACAAGTGGCCTTCTGTAATCTTGACCAAATCCTTGCAGAAGAGGAGTTCCTCCTTTGTGGGCAATCAAACCCTGGCAAGATGGGTCTGAAGACATTTTCACCCTGAACACGAGGCACCTGTGTTAAGCAAGGTGACAATAGATCCATGTGGAAGACAAGACTTCTGAAGTGTGATCTCTAAATTCCAAAAGGAATGACTGATCAGAATGGAGGAATGAGAAAGAGCACTTTAAAACCAAGGCCTCAAGGTCACTGAAGACCTCTGGCTAAGCTTGTCTTTAGCAATTGCCTTTTGTTACCCAGTGCAGCCTGGCACCTCGGCAAAATTTCCATTGCACCTTTAACTTGGATACAAATGTCTTGTATAGAACAACGTGGTTTTACCCACCTGTTCTTTTATTTCAGATTTGTGGCTTGAAGTAGCAAATGTTAAGAGAAAGGAGCTCTGGTGATGTAGTGGCTAAGGCATTTGGCTGCTAACCAAAAGGTTGGTGGTTCAAACCCACCAGGGATCCGTGGAAGAAGTATGAGGTGACCTGCTTCTGTAAAGGTTTACAGCCTTGGAAACCCAGTGGCATTGCTACGAGTCAGAATTGACCCAATGGCAGTGGGCTTGGTCTTTGGTTAACATTAAGAGATTATTCAGCATGACTGTTAGACATAGTGTTAAAGATGTGACTTGAGTGGTTAACTTTTTTTTTTTTACCATTTTCTCTCTTTATGTTTTTTACATGGAAATACTTGTATTTAAAAATATTCCAGGAAATTCCTGGGCAGCTATATGTTGTCACCTGAAACCTCTTTTGCAAAGGAGATCAACTGCAAAAGGTAGTCCACCAAGATCTGCCACCTACAGCTCTGTAACTATTATCTAGTCAAACACACTGACCACACACACATGCCCCACTTAGCAAAGCTTGACCCGTCTGGGTCCTGAGGCCACTGGGCCAGCATGCGGGCAGACAGCAGTGCTTGGCAGGATCAGTGGCAGGGGGTGAGCACCCCTGCCCTCTGAATAAGCACCTCGGGAGTGGTGGATGCAAGGGTGTGTCATAGGCTTGTGTGTCCCCGCCCCACGAGTTTGCTCACCTCGCCTTTATTATTTGTAAGTACTGACAGTGCCTATCTGGCCAGCCCCTTGTCTCTGTCACCTCTTCCTTCCCCTCTAGGACCTCCTCAAATGTAGGATGACAAAGCTGTCTCCCCAGGGCACAATGGCCACATGCCCGTTGCCCATTGGCAGTGAAACCACTTGGCTCTGAGGGCTCATGTGCACTGTGTTTGGCCTCAGTTGTCTGCTACAGGTCCTGGGGCCCCACACAGTCCTTCCTAGAGCAGTGCGGCCCAGGAGCCCAGCCCAGCTCTGCTCCAGACATGATCTCCGATCGGACGTGTTCACCAGCTGAAGTTAAGCACAGTGGTCAGCCCTGCACCTGTCTCTCAGTGTTTCTTGCTGTGCTAGCTTGCATATCGTGCTGATGCTGGAAGCTAGGCCACTGGTATTTCAGCCCCCGTCAGGGTCACCTGTGGTGGACAGGTTTCAGCTGAGCTTCCGGTCTAAGCCAGGCTAGGAAAAAGGAGCTGGGGACCTACTTGTGTCAGAGAGAGGTCCAGCCACCCTGCACCACCTGAACGTAGATGGGCGTGGGATCCCGGCATCCCACATAACTGCCATCCTTTCAGCCGGGCCACTGCTCCCCGCGTATTGAGAAGATCTGGAAACCAGTCTGTGAACCGGAAGTAGAAGGTCAAAAGGGTCCCTCACTGAAAATGGCAGAACTTTCACAGTCTAGCAGGCATTAAAGTAGACGTTGGACATAGTGACTAACTTGCTATTTTCCCTCCCTTTTGCTTTCCTTTAAGTAAATAGAATACCCAACCTCTTTATAGATGCTGAATTCTTTAGGTTTGTTATTTTCAATTATACATTCTTCTAAGCGGGTTTCCACTGAGAACCATAGTCTATGAAGCAAGGCGACCCTGGGAAGAGGGACGCTGAGTCCAGAGTAACCAGGGAAAAGAAGAACAAAGACATTCCTGGCATCCCAAGGGATCTTCAACCCCTTCCCATCTCCCTGCATAATCGTGTTGATCCCTTTGCTGGGGAGACAGACATTTTAGAGGAGGGATTTGTGATAGTTGGAGCTGTGTGTCAACTTGGCTGGACCCCAGTTCTGTGTGGTTGTTCCCATGATGGGATCAGATGACTGTATTCTGAGTGGCCAGTCTGCCCAAGGGGAGTTTCCCTAGGGGTGTGGCCTGCTTGCAATGATATCCAAGGACAATCCGGAAGAGCCGCATTCCTTAAGGGATTGGAACCCTGGTGTGCGAACTACAGACTTCCTTGAGTGAGCGGCCCACCACTCGGCCTGGAGATCTCGGATTCATCTTTTGTTGGAATCAACAACCAATATACTGCATGCCAGCTTGAATCTCTCGGCTCCCCTGTGCTTGTGGAAGCCAAGGCAGCCGCAAGCCCCATCTCCTCCAGAGACGGACTTTTCGGCTTGGACTTGTCGGCTTCTATACGCTTGTGAGCCATTTTTCTAAGATAAATCTCTCTCTCTCTCTCTCTCTCTCTCTCTCTATATATATATATATATATATATATATATATATATATATACTTTGCTGTTTTTTTGTGTTTCTCTAGAGAACCCAATCTAACACAGGATTCTCTCTGGCTCCGTGGGTCTTACTCAATGAACCTTTAGCTTTCCCACTTCGACCTGTGCAATCACTGACTTTTCTGGATGGGGGTGAGGACCTTGTTCCTACAACGAGTGAAGCTGCACTGTGTCCAGGGGACGGAAGAGAGGTGCAGCTGAGAACTGCTGGCCCTGGCCCGGTTTGCTCCTCACCTGGGCCAGATGGTTATCTGAACCAGCACAGACTCTGGACTCCTCATGACTTCCTGGATTTCTCGGATGGCTGAGGGGCTGAGAAGCTAGCTCTCCAATTCACCTCTCGGTTCCTCAGGCTGCACTTAGGGCCATTAGAGGGACCTGACTACCTGCAAGAACGAAGAGGAAGGACTGGAGCATAGCCCTTGGCACCGGAGACCCTGCAGGAGAACCTTCCAGACCCAGGGGATGTTTGATGCCAAGACTCATGGACATCTCCAAGGAATTCTGGGCCCACAGATGTTGAAAGTAGACAAGACGCTTCCCCCAGAGACAACTGAGAAAGCTCTATCTTAGAGCTGGTGCCCTCAGTTCAGACTGCTAGCCTCCTAACCCATGTGAGAATAAATCTCTGTGTGCTAAAGCCACACACTTGTGCTGTTTCTGTTAGAAGGGCACTAGAAAACCAACACAAGCTCTTTTCCTCCAGGTGATCAGCCAGCACCTGGAGGCAGCTGATTATGCTGGACCTAACCACCATGGACAGGGCAGCACTGATTCCTTCCTACTGGGAAGACACTCTGGTTATGGCTTTGACTTCCCTGTATGCAGTGCTTCTGTCAAAACTACTGTCTGTGGACTCAGAATGCCACATTAGGAGGTCATGGTATCTGGCACTGAATTGCCTTAGATCAAGGGACTTCCTTCCCACAGTAAATGAAGGGTGGCTACGGACACATTCTTGGGAAGTCATTGGTCTCTTATCATGTTCTCCATCTTCCTGAAGCAGCTAGGTTGATAGAATGGTGGAACGGCTTTCAGAATCCACAATAAAGGTGCTAGCTCAGTGCAGAGATGGGGCTACCTTCTCCAGGAGGTCTTATGTTCCATGCTCTGTGTTTCTATCATAATTAGATCAATTTATCCTATCTCAACTTACAAAGGCATGTTCTAGTGCTTACATATTCCACTTTTACCCATGCACATTTTTTATTGTGGTAAATACATATAAAACATAACATTTGCTATTTCGACAGACTTCATATGTACAATTCGATGACAATAATTGTGTTCATTTTGTGTAATAATCACTTTGACCAGTTTCTAAATTTTCCCTTCACCTTTAAGAGAAACTCAGTGTCTTCGAGGAATGAGTTCCTCATTTCTTCTCCCTCCCACGCTGCAGGTAACCACTAACCAATTTACGTCTGTATACACTTTTTATTTGACCTTGATCTTGTTATTGTATGTAAAGAAACACTAATTTAAAATATCTTATGTCAATATCCCAACTGCCAATTATTATTGATTTTTCCAGAATATTATTAATATATTTAATATCCCAGAACATTAAAAGTCCTTATAAACTTTAGTACATCGACCATTTTTCTATTCTGTTACACCTATATCTTTTCATGCATCACCACTTCACAGACAGAAGATAGAATGTGGCACTGCCAAATTGTTTGCAGTGGTCACATAAAATGCACAGGAACACCATGCTTGTGCTAATAGCTTTTAATATAAACAGGAAAAAACATAAACAGAAGTATATAAATGAAGAAATGCATACAGCAAGGTCCAGGAGGGGTCCAGCCTGAAGTGCACTCACTCTCTTGGAAACAGATGTTTACTGTCAACAATCCACAGTTTCTAACAGGATAACACTCAGGTTCAACATCTGGATCAATAGGTCATAGAGCCCAACTACTCTTGAGGAGGAGTGTGGGTTGCTGTATTAATGGCATGGTGTGCTGCTCTCCATTTTCAGCTTTCTGTTTTTGTGTAATGGCCCTCTACACTCAAGGTGGAGAGATATGGTCCTCTGCTCTAGGTGTGGCATCCTTCCAGATGTGGCCCTTGCATTGTCTGCCTGGCCCTCTTCTCTCTGTGTGTGACCTCTTGCACGTGGGACGTGGCTTACTTCTTTAGTGCCTGGACATCTCCCCTTGAGGCATGGCCCCTTGCTCTTGAGGTTAGCCCACGGGTGGCCTCTGTCACTGTCATCACAGTTGCTGCCTCTGTCCTAACTGTTGCTATCATTCTGGGACTGCTCATTGTACCCACCACTTCTGGCTCTGTCACAGCCACCATCACAGCCCTAAGCATGTCTCCGCCAAAGTCTGCTCCTTCCCTGTTGCTGACTGTCTCTGGGCCAGCTCTGTTCTGGAAGAGTTCTGCTTCACTGATGGCTTTTCTCTGCAGCTCACAATTCTCCAATAAGAGAAAAAAAAAAAAAAAAAACTCAATTACAAAATGGGCAGAATACATGAACAGACAACTTACAAAAGAAGATGTTGTTGTTGTTGTTGTTGTTTGCCATTGAGTCGGCCCAACTCCTAGCGACCCCTCCTTGGGTTTCCAAGGCAGTTATCACTACGGAAGTAGGATTGCCCAACCTTCCTTCCGAGGAGTGGCTGGTGAGTTTGAACCGCCAGCCTCCTGGTTAGCAGTCAAGTGCCTTAGGCACTATGCTACCAGAGCTCCATTTTACTTAGGTGCCATGAGTTGGTTCTGACTCATCGTGACCCTAGGTACAACAGAATGAAACACTGCCAGGTCCAGTGCCATCTTCACAATGGTTGCCATGTTTGACCATATTGTTGCAGCTACTGTGTTCATCCGTCTTGTTAAGGGTCTTCACCTTCTCCTCTAGCTCTCTACATTATCAAGCACGATGTCTTTCTCCTGGGACTGATCCCTCCTGTCTAAAGTATGTGAGATGAAGTCTTGCCATTCTCACTGCTTCAAACATCCTCAACATCATACATCATTCTAAACCAAAGAACTCATTGCCATTGAATCGATTCCGACGCATAACGACCCACATTTGGTTTCTGAGGCTGTAAATCTTTACAGAGGTAGATTGGCACATCTTCCTCCCATGGATCAGCTAGTGGGTTTGAACCACTGACCTTCAGCTTGGGATCCAGATGCCTTACTCAGTACCCACTCAGAGTGCCTTATGATACATCATCAGGGAATTGCAAAAATAGCAAGCAGTCAGACATCTCTATGTATCCAAATTTACACAGCAACCACTAGTGAGATGGAGGAAGAAATTAAAGATTTTTACCAACTTCTGCAGTTTGGAATTAAGCAAACATGCAATCAAGATGTATTGATAATTACCACTGACTGGAATGCGAAAGTTGGAAAAAAGAAAAGGTCAGTCATTCAAACTCACCAGCCACCACATGGAACAAAGATGAGGCAATCTGCTTCCGTAAATATTAACAACCTAATAGGGGTGGTTAGGAGGCAGAATTGACTATATGCCAGTGAGTTTGGTTTGGTTCTGTGGATTTGTGAGGTTACAGTGAATTATTTAAGTTAAGGTCAGGTCAACTTGGCTGGGCAGCTGGTAGTAGTCGTTCCCTGTAATGACTGGCAGTTGGCTCTGTGATGGGATTTGCCTTGAGCTGCTGATTGTTAAAGCCATCCACTTGGGTTATTGCTGTTGGAGCAGCACAGGTGGGATGTATCTTGAGTGCTGCCTTGCTGGAGGGTATAACTCAAAGCACCACCCTTAGCTTCTTTGAGGGTATACCTATGAATCTCCTGAGATTTGCCCTCCTCTTCCTCCAGTTTTGTGTTTTGGCTCATCCTCATCTCACCCCTGGATTTGGGACAGCAGCCGTCATCTGATCTGCTGATCGAGGTTCATCGAACCCTGAGAATTGGGAGGATCCTTTAGACCCATTCACAGACCTGGGACTCGCCAGCCTGCCAGCCTCTACCACTACTACGTGAGACGATCCCTTGGGTGTCTGAGTTCTGTGAGGCGTTACAGTGAAATACAGAACCCTAAGACAGTGGAGATTACTGGGAGGAGGAGGAGGAGGAAGAGTTAATATATGAAGTGATGGAGTGGCATGGTAGTTTGGACATTTGGGACATCTTTAACCTCTGCCTCATAGGGACCGGCCTTGTGCTGATCTTTCTGAGAGACATTGTTCAAGCAGATGCTTTATTTTCTCATTATTAGACTGGGCTCTTAAGTGTATTAAAACCAGTTGCCATGAGGTCAGTTTCAACTCACTGCACCCTCTGTCAGAGTAGAACTGTGGCCCAGGGTTTACAATGGCTGTGAGGGTTTTGGAAGTTGATCTTCAGGCTGTATTCCTGCAGTTCCCCTAGTTGGCTTTGAAGAGCCAACCTGCCAGTTATAAGCTAAGCACTTAACCATCTGCCCCACCGTGGGGCTCCTTGAAGCAATACAACCAGCACTTAATGCGTCCATGCCACGTGTTGCGGCTTCCCTTACACCGACGTTGAGGCCTATGGTTGGGCAAGTACCAAAGTCATCCTTCTTCTTTCCCCCCTTAAGGCAAGCCTCCTTTCCCTGCCAGGATTTTTGCATCAGAAGTGAGAACAGGCTAGAGATCCAGAAAGTCCATATATGACTAGCCCATAGTGTCACTATTCTCTGATAGCGACACATCTTTTAAAGTGTAACTTTCTTTCATGAGAGAATTTTAGGGTTTCATGATACACCAGTAGTCCTCAAATATTTTGTTCTTCTTTTTTTTTATATATATTTTTAAGAGCTTTGTAAAACATTGTGACTTCATTTATAATGGAATATATGTTAATCTACAGAGTAAGTTATTGAAAAAGGTAAAATCTCCTATATATCTAAAATATTTACATATAAAAATAAATATTTTATATCAACAGGAAAAAAAAGGAATATATGTACTGCTTAGTATTGTAGCATAATCCTCAAAGTTGGAAATGACCTCAATGTGTAAACTAATGGATGGGTAGACAAATGGTGGCATATATGAACAATGGAATACTCGTCAGTGATTTATAAAGATAGAATACATAAACAGCATGGTTGAATATTGTGTTGAGTGCAATGGACCAATTGCAAACAATTCTATGTTGTGTGAGTCCAAACAATCTGAGAAGCTGGATTATATGAAGAAGAACGCGGCATCAGGATTGGAGGAAGACTCATTAACACCCTGCGATACACAGACGACACAACTTTGCTTGCTGAAAATGAAGGTGACTAGAAGCACTTAGTGATGAAGATTAAAGACTACAGTCTGCAGTGTGGATTATACATCAACATAAAGAAAAGAAAAATCCTCACAACTGGACCAATAAGCAGCATCACAATAGATAGAGAAAAGATTGAAGTTGTCAAAGACTTCGTGTTACTTAGTTCTACAATCAACACCAAAGGAAGCAGCAATCAAGATATCAAATGACATATTGCACTGGCAACTCTGCTGCAAAAGACCTCTTTCAAGTGCTGGCGAGTAAAGATTTCTCCTTGAAGGTTAAGGTGCACCTGACCCAAGCCATGGTATTTTCAATAGCTTTATATGCATATAAAAGCTGGACAGTGAATAAGGAAGACTGAAGAAGAGTTGATGCTTTTGCATTCTGGTGTTGGCAAAGAATGCTTAAGGTAGCATGGACTGCCAGAAGAATGAACAAATCTGTCCTGGAAGAATGCAGCCAGAATGCTCCTTGGAAGTGGGAATGGCCAGACTTCGTCTCACCTACTTTGGTCATGTCAGAAGGAACCATTCCCTGGAGGACATCATGCTCGGTAAAGTGGAGGATCAGCAAAAAAGGGGAAGGCCTTCAACGAGACGGATTGACACGGTGGCTGCAACGATGGGCTCAGGTATAGCAAGGATTGTGGGGTGGGCACAGGACCGGACAGTGTTCCATTCTGCTGTACACAGAGCCACTATGAGTCAGAGCTGACTCGATGGCACCTAACAACAACAATAACATTTGTGTCATAAATTAGGGCCTTAAGTTTGGTCGTATTTTTTCTTTGGTGAACTTTACAGTTTTAGGTTTCACATTTAGGTCTTTGATCCATTTGGAGTTAGTTTTTGTGTATAGTGTGAGGTATGGATCTTGTTTATTTTTCTGCAAATGAATATCCAGTTCTGCCAACACCGTTTGTTAAATAAAGAGACTGTCTCTTCCGCATTTGATGGGTTTAAACCTTTTTCTCAAAGATCAGCTGTCTTCTCAAAGATCAGTTTATGGGTCTATTTCAGGATTCTCAATTCTGTTTCATGGCTCTGTGTGTGTGTCATTGTACCAATACTAGGAAATTTTGGCTACTGTGGTTGTATAGTAGGCTTGCAGATCAGGGAGTGTGAGACCTCTTCCTTTGTTCTTTTCTTCTGCTTATCTGAGATCTCTTTCTGCTCCATATAAATTTAGTGATTGGTTTTTCCATGTCCTTAAAGAAGGCTGACGGAATCTGGATCACGACTGCATTCACTCTATAGTTTGCTTTTGGTAGAATTGCCGTATTCACAATGTTCACTCTTCTCATCCATGAGTATGGTATGCTCTCCCATTTATATAGGTCTCATAGTTTCTTGTAGTAGTGTTTTGTAGTTTTCTTTGTATAGGTCTTTCATGTCCCTAGTCAGGCTTATTCCCAACTATTTTATCTTTTTGGTAGCTACTGTAAATATTATTGTTTTCCTTATTTCCTATTCAAAGATCTCCTTTTTGAAGTATAACATTCCAATTGATTTTTGTATGTTGCTTGTATCCTGCCAATATGCTGAATCTTTCAATTAGGTTCAGTAGTTTTTTGCTGAGTCGGGATTGTTTTATGGACAAGATCATATCATCAGCAAAGAGGGATCGTTTTACTTTTTCTTTACCAATTTGGATGTCTTTGATTTCCCTTTCTGCCCTTGTTGCCTTGGCTAGGATTTCCAATACAATGTTGAACAGAAGTGGTGATAGAGGGCATCCTTGTTTGGTTTCTGTTCACAAGGAGAATACTTTCAGTCTCTCTCTCATGTGAATAATGTTGGATGTTGGTTTTGTAAAACTGACCTTTATTTTGCTGAGGAATTTCCCTTCTATTCTTATATTGCTAAGTTTTTATCAGGAATCGGTGTTGGATTTTATCAAATGCCTTTTCTGTATCGATTAGTATGACCATGTGGTTCATTTCCTTTACTTTATGTGATGCATTAAATTGATTGTATTTCTAATATTGAACTATCCTTGCAAACCTGGTATGAATCCCACTTGGTCATGGTATATTATTATTTTTTAATGTATAGGGCTGGATTCTATTGGCTAGGATTTTGTTGAAAATTTTCACATCTATATTCATGAGGGAATATAATCTGTAGTTTTCCTTTTAAGTGATGTCTTTGCTTGGTTTAGAAGTTCTGGTGGTGCAGTGGTTAAGGAATTCTTCTGCTAACCAAGAAGTTGGTAGTTCAAATCCACCAGCTATTTTGTCAGAAACTAATATTGCACTTTAATCTTCAAAGTTCCATCTTTGCTCTTAAACACTTGCAGCGGATTTGCCCAACACAATATATCATCTGATGTCTTGACTGCTGCTTCATGGGCCTTGGTTGTGGATCCAAGTAAAATGAAATAGCTGACAACTTCTGTCTTTTCTCCATTTCTCATGATGTTGTTTATTGGTCCAGTTGTGAGGAATTTTGTTTTCTTCATCTTGAGGTGTGATCCATACTGAAGGCTGTAACCTTTGATCTTTGTCAGTGAGTGTTTCAAGTCATCTTCACTTTCAGCAAACAATGTTGTGTCACTTTCCATCTGACACCAAACTTAGCAGATGAGAGGCCTTGTCGCAGGCTCCACCCAGCAGTCACAGCGTGACCTTAAGCAGTGGGCTGCTGTTGGTTGCCGTTTGAAGCCACCCCATGAACCACCCAGGGACCCGCAGGAGGAGAGACCCGGCGTCTGCTCAGTAAGACAAACATAGGCAGATGGGTGGGGGCCACAGCAGTGACAGGGTGGGAGGGAGCATGACTGGTATGTAATGCATATAACCACCTATTTTTCCACCACCCAAACTGAAAACAAGACAGCCACCGAAAGTGCCTTTGCCTGTCCTGTGAAGCGGCAGGCTGCAGGCAGGTGGCCCGGGAGGGTCCTGGGTGGGCTTGGGGAAGTGATTGGGGCATGTGGGCTGGGGTGTGTGTTAGGAAAGTGAGGAAGTGCAGAAGTGAAAGTGAAAGTAAGTGAGGCAAAAATACCCATGACCTTGACAGATCAGAGCAGGCTTTACTGAAGAAAAGCCCATGAGGGGCGACTCTAGAAACAACCGTGGACAATAGCAGCTGCAGAGTAGAGCCGCGCCTTGGGGAAGTGCTATTCCCCTTCATAGGGGTCTCTGTTGAAGGGCACGGGGTTTGGCAAAAGTTGCAGTTTCCAGGAAGTGGGGTTGTTTTCCTGACAAGGCTGGGGAGAGTGTGGAGTCTGCAGGCTGGTGACTTATCTTTGAGGTTTCACCAGACCCCACACCAGAGTATGGGGTCTGCAAGTGGAATTCATCTTTGAGGTTTCAGGGTGTCTTAACCAGGTTTAGAATAGCCAGGTCAGCCCTTCAGGACATGCAGGGCCGCGGGTGCGGCTGGGATGAACCCCACAAAGCTGGAGCGTTAGGTGACCAGCGGCTGGCGGCCTGAGGACGCATTTCACCCAGGCCCAGGCTCTTCCTGCTGCACCATCGACTCTGCAGAGTTGAGCGAGGCTCCCAGCCTTGGCAGGGTTCCCTGCAGGCTCACAAGGACCAAGGTCGACACCCTCGGGCGTGGCTGGCCACCTTAGAAAATGTTCCCCAGATGCACACACAGGTTCTTGGGCTCTAGGCAGCCTTGGAAACATTGTCACGGAGATTGGTTGATTGATTTGATAGATGGCTTTCGTTGATTGGCTTGATTGATTACTCGATGGATCCATTGATTTGAGTAGTTGATTATTTTTATGTTGTATGTTTGTTTTAGGAGCTCTGGTAGCATAGTGCCTAAGGCATGTGACTGCTAACCAGAAGGCTGGTGGTTCAAACCCACCAGCCACTCCTGGGAAGGAAGGTTGGGCAATCTACTTCCGTAGTGATACTGCCTCAGACACCCAAGAAGGGGTCGCTGTGAGTCGGGTCCGACTCCATGGCACATAACAACAACAACATGTTTGTTTTTGAGCGTTTGACTGATCGGTTCCTGGCTTGATCTTGGGTCCACCGAACCTCCATTTCAGAGGATTGGATGCCAAAGGAGCTTGTGGCTGGGCGGGGCTGGGGCCCTCAGCCAAATTCCTCAATCTTCAGATAGTGGTTTTGGGATACAAACTATTGCATGCTGCTAAGGATGCCAGCCAACTTTTGCTAAGGAGCGCTGGGGCCCAGTGGTTAGAGTATTGGGATGTGGCTCGAACCCACCAGGTCTCCCCTGGACAACGATGAGCCAGTCGGCTTCCACACAGAATTCCAGGCTTGGAAAGCCTCTGGGGCAGCTCTGCTCCTCCCTAGGGGTGGCTGAGTCAGATGGATTAGATGGCTTTGGTCTGGGTTTCTTGCATGCAGCTTAAAGCCATTTAAGATGAAATAGCTACAAGCCTCACGTGGTCAGAGCACCTGGCAGCAAAGAGGTAAGACAGTCAGTCACTCTTCTGCAAATCAGGTGAAAATCACACAGATTGTTAATAACGATTTTCCTTTTCAAAACTCGCAATCTGCAGGTCCGCAGTTCAAGCTGGTCTCTCTCGGTTTGCATGGTGAAATTTGGATGCCTTTGATATCCTTTGGGGGCTGTGATAAGCCTCTTTCCCACAACTGATATTTCCATGCAGCTATTCACGCATTTCCTATTTCTGCTTCTTTTCTAAGGATGCATATTCGCGTGTCTTGTTAAGTTTTACATTCATGTAATACATTTTTAAAATTACTTTCTCTCATTGGCTGTGAGGCAGGGATAGGCTATCTATTGTTTTCAGCTTTATTTGCAGGACTTTTCCTTGGAGGCTTTCATTCTAAACCAAGCCAAACTCACTGCTGTCCAGTCGGTTTCGACTCATAGCGACCCCTCCTTGGGCTTCCAAGGTGATACTGAAACCGACTTTCTCTTCTGAAACCTACAAAACTGTAATTTGATGGAGTTTCGGGGAGTCAGATATGGGTACGGATATGCCTACTCCTTGCATTGCTGCTTTGCAATAAATAATATTCTCTCCTCTTAATCACTCGGTGTGTAAACTGTTTTGGCCTGACTGGGCACCGGGCAGGGACCGCATTTGGTCCTATTTCAATACCAGTATGGAAGTAGATTGCTCAGTCTTCCTTCCGAGGAGTGGCTGGTGGGTTTGAGCTGCCAGCCTTCTGGTTAGCAGTCAGATGCCTTAGACACTACGCCTCCAGAGCTCCTGGAGCATTTCATTCCTATTTGGGTGAAGGTATTTTCCACACTGGCAGATACATTGCAGAAAAATTTGCAGCCAATTTGCAACAAGGGCTTTGGATTTCAGTCTAGTGTATTTCCTCATGTGGTAGTGCAACATACAAGAGTTTGGTAAGTGTCCATGTGTCAGCGAGCCCAGGTGGTGCAGTGGTTAAAGCACTCAGCTATGACCAAGAGGTCAGCAGTTCAAACCCACCAGCAGACATGCTGAGGGCGCAAGATGTGGCACTTTGCTTACAAAGATCTACAGCCCTGGAAACCAAACGGAGCAGTTCTACTTGGTCGTATAGCGTAGCCAAGAGTCTCACGCAGTGGGTTTGGTTTTGGGGTTGATTTGTGGTGACTTGAATGCATTTCATCCACTTCCCCAAAGTTAACAAAGGCAGGAATTCTTCCTGCAGAGTCTAACCCCCAAGCCCTTCTCCAGCTGGTAATGCCCTGCCAAGATCAAAAGAATCCTCTTCCCCCAAAGACACTGAAGTCCCTTAAGAGAATGCCAGAGGGAAGGCAGGCAGGCCGCTCCTCGGTCTGTCTCCGTGAGCCCCGGAGCGTGCACATGCGCACAGGATCAGAGCAGCGCAGACGGAGACAGGATGGGAACTGAGCCGAGAGAGTGCAGTGCGAAGGGGAGCGGTCTTCCACCAGAGGCAGGCATTGACAAAGACAGCTCCCGAAGTGAACACTGTTCTCAGACAGGTCCCAGGAAGTGCCTTTGGAGTAACGTGAGCCCAGCAAATCCAGAGGCCTGGGCTGGAGGCTTGTGCAATGGACAGAGTGCGGAGCGATGGTGACATTGCAGGTGAGAACGCGGGCAGGCTTGGGGCCTGGGCTGCCAAGAATTGCATATGGGATGAGGGTGGTGGAGGAATTGAGGCTGCAGGGAGAACACGGTCACCAGAGCCATTCTCTTTGCTGTTGGCGGTGTTGAGTTGGCTCCGACGCCTAGCGACCCTTTGTACGACAGAACGAAACCCTGCCCGGTCCTGTGCCAACGTCACAAGCCTTGCTAGACCTGAGCCCATCCTTGCAGCCACTGTGTCAATCCACCTTGTTGAGGGCCTTCCCCTTTCACGAACCGTCCGCCTGACCGCCTATGATGGCCTTCTCCAGGGAGTGCTCCCTTCTGACAACATGCCCAAAGTAGCCACTCTCTATGATGTGGAAAGCCACAGAGGCACGCCCATGGGAAAAGGACCACAAGTGTTCTTCCGGACATGGAAGATTTGGAGTCATCAAGTGTGGAGAACTGTGCCCAGCTCCGGATACAACCCTAAGGTAGTTTTCTGGTTTTCCCTAAGGATCGGAAACGACTCGACGGCACTTAACAACAACAACAACAAGACCTCCTGCAGGTACACTGTTCTATTCACGACAGAAACATCTGCAGCTTTCCAAGGACCAGGAGACAGACTATGTACTGTATGTAGTAATGTGGGATGATTGACAAGTCACACAAGCTGGAACCAGAGCTTCTGATCATTCCTCCCAGTCCCCTGGGGGACACTGCTTGTCTGCACGTGTCTACACACCTCTTGTTCCCCTGGGCTCACTGCTTACCCACACATGTCTACACACCTCTCTGTTCCCCGGGGCTCACTGCTCGTCTGCACATGCGTCTACACACATGCCTACACACTCTGCAGCAGTGCATTCACTTGAGGGGTGAACGGTCCCCCCATTCAGGAAAAAATAACCACTTCTCTACTACTGCTGTGAATACCTGGCCGGTCCGAGGCTGGGCCAATGTGGTAAATATGTCAGGAGACCATCGCTTGTGTCTCACTCCCTGTCCCATTGAGACCCTCAGGTTGGCACAGACCAGCCCCAGCCTCCTCATGGGAACTTGGAAAGTTCCAGAGCCTCATCCAAGAAGCATGAATCCAGTGGGAATGCAGGAGACCCCTGTCATCATCTCCAGTTCTCTGTGAATGGGGAAACTTTACTCAATGTCATGGCCACCACTACCACCACCAGGAATGATAATACAGATAACAGTGACCACCCCAAGGCATCCTCTCCAGGCTGTGGCTGGTCTGCGTTCCTGGTAGATGACTTGGGACAATTTTCCAGACACTCAACCAAAGACTGGTTGGTGAAGCATCTCAGAAGGGTATGGGGTGTAAGGTGCTAATACATCAATTGATCAGTGCACACCTAAGTCATGACCTGCTAGCTGGGGATTAAAAGGTCTCTATACTGTGACACGGAACGAGCAGCATCATCATCAGTGACACATGGATCTTAGCTGAAAGCAAGTAATAACAGAAAGATGTCGATTTATTGTTTTATTGAGTATTAACATGCATTCAATTGTGTGGATCATAACTAATTGTGGGTAACATTGAGAATGGGAACTCCAGAACACTTCATTGTGCTCATGAAGAACCCATACATAGACCAAGATGCTGTTGTTCAAACAGAACAAGGGGATACTGCATGGTTTAAAATCAGGGAGGGAGTGGGTCAGGGTTGAATCCTTTCACCACACTTATTCAATCTGTATGCTGAGCAAATAATCCGAGAAGCTGGACTCTATGAAGAAGAGTGTGGCATCAGGATTGGACAAAGATTCATAAAACCACCTGCAGAATGCAGATGACACAATCTTGCTCGTTCAAAGCATTTAGTGATGGAGATCAAAGACTGAAGTCTGCAGTGTGGATTACACACCTCCACATCAAGAAAAGAATAATCTTCACAGCTGGACCAATAAGCAATGTCATGACAAATGGAAACACATGTGGCATTGTCAGGGATTTCGTGTTCCTTGGCTCCACAGTCAACACCCGTGGGAGCAGCAGTCAGGAAATCCGACATCGTATTGCAACGCGAGATCTCCAGCAGGGGTCATCAGGCTCAAGTGGTATAACACACTACACTAAAAACATTGCTCCACCTCCTACTGTGGCGAGTAGTGACTGGGATCTTAAAAGCTAGTAGGCTGCCATCTAGATGCAACGATGAGTCTCTCCTCATCCAGAGCCAAGAAGAAAGAAGAAAACCAAAATTCATGGAAACAATCAGTCCTAGCGACTGGTACACCATCCGATCTGCAGCCTATACGACTATGAGACCAGAAGAACTAGATGGTGCCCGGCTACTACTGTCAACCACTTGGAAGAGAATCTATCTAGGAGATCCTTGATAGAGAGGGACAACAATGTGGAACAAAACTCAAAATCATTTGGAGAAAAAAAAAGGGGGGGGGGACCAGGTTTGCTGGCCCAATAGAGCCTGGTGGAACCACTGAGACTATGGCCCCTAGCTGCCCTTCAGGTCTGGAATTGAACCCACACCTGTGGTTTCCAGCCAAACAAAAGACAGGCATATGAGTTGAACATTTCCCTGAGGTAGATACACTCCTTGGAGAGAGCAATCATGGGAGAAAGAAGGGCTGCTTATGCACAGGGAGACAGCTCAGGGGGAAGGAGTTCATGGAGGGATGGACACTGGGAAGAGGTAACTGTGGGGAGGAAGTGAGAGGGGAGCTGTTGCATTGTGGGAAATTGTGGTCAATGTCATGAGACAAAGTATATGTGAACTGCCTGTATGGAAAGTGAATTTGCTGTGTAAACCTTCACCCAAATCACAATTAAAAAAACAAAAAGAATCTGCAGCAAAAAATCCCTTTAAAGTGTCAAGAAGCAAAGATGGCACTTTGAAGAGTCACGTGTACCTGATCCAAGCCATGGTGTTTTCAGTCGCCCCATATGCATGTGAGAGCTGGACAGTGAATAAGGAAGACCAAAGAAGAGCTGACGCCTTTGAATCGTGGTGTTGGAAAAGAGTTCTGAAAGTACCATGGACTGCCAGAACAATGAACAAATCTGTCCTCGAAGAAGTGCAGGTGGAATGCTCCTTGGAAGCGAGAATGGCCAGACTTGGTCTCACCTGCTTTGGTCATGTTGTCAGAAGGGACCATTCCCTGGAGAAGGATGTCATGCTGGATGAGGGGGAGGGGCAGCACAGAAGGGGAAGGCCCTCAATGTGATGGACTGACACAGTGGCTGTGTGGTCGTTCAGTTTGTATGTCAACTTGGCTGGGCCTGGTGGAGTGGCTGGGCAGGTGATGGTAGTTATTCCCCAGGATGAGACTGGCAATCAGCTCCATGGTGGGATCTACCACAAGCAGCTGAGTAGCTGCCTTAGGGATGTGGTCTGCTTCCTGTATTTAAGAAGAAGCCTTGGGAATGGTCTCTAGACTATGGCACGCTTGGACCCTGCATGTAGCCATGTTATTGCTCAGCAGCCTGCTATGCTCTGCTGACCTTGGGACTTACAATGGACTTGAATTAAAGGCCTGCCGTGTGGTTTGGTAACATCGGCACTGTGCCTTTTTACTTGTCAACCTTGGGCTTGTCAGCCTCAGCAGCCAGCAGCTGTCTGAGTGAAGAAATGCCTCTAGCTCCAGTGGGCCGGGGGCAGGAGGCAGAGCTGGACCCCAAGGTTAAGGGGCTTTCACCCAGCCCCTAGAGCTGGCACTTTGAACTCGGACTTAAAGCCTCCAAACTGTAAGAATGAACTCCTGTTCGTTAAGGCCATCCCACTGGTGGTACGGTCCTGTCAGAGCGGCACCAGGGAACCAAGACAGGCAGCAATGACAGTGTCAACGATGGCAACCACAGAGAGCCTGGCACAAGGCTGGGCAGTGTTTTGTTCTGTTGTACCTGCTGCTATGAGTTGGAGCCAACCTGATGGCACTAACAACAAAATAATACACTATGACAGGGACAGATGTATATAGGACACAGCCATCAAGTTGATGCTGACTCACTGCAACCCCCACTGGGCTTCCAAGGCAGTAAATGTTTTTAGAAGTAGATTGCCCTATATTCCTTCCATGGAGCACCTGGTGGGTTTGAACAGCCAACCTTCTGGTTAGTAGTCAAATGCCTTAGGCACTGTGCCACCAGAGTCCCCACTGTATGTAGTCGAGTGAAAAAGAGGAGAGGTTCAAAACATTAAAGCTTTAATTTAATGGAATTGAACATGTTTACTGCAAACACAATGAATCAAGCCTGAGGTGGAAATCTACCTGACCCCACTCTGCATTGTCCATCGCCAACCCGCCTGCCTCCTGGTTGTCAAGGAAGCAAGCCCCAGTGAACACAGGAATGTCAGAACGCAGCCACCAACAAAGAGAACTGGGTGGGGAACTTCCACCTTGTGTCCCAGGACAGGCAGAAAGGTAGTCACCCTGGAACGTTCTCCCCTCTCTAGAAAGGCCTGAACAGACCAGAACTTGTCCCAGGAGCGGGACCCTTTGGTCTGTGGTTGCCTGAGTGGGAGCAAACCCACATTTGACTTCTGATCTCATGAACATTTTCAAAATATTGCCTCCATACTAGTCAACTGTAGTTGTGGGCAAGAAACCCTGTGTTGCTCGGGAGACCTCCCCCAAGGAACCCTGGGAATTCCTTCCTGGGTTGAGGATGAAGCTCCAGCGTGTTGTCGTGAACAGCCAGACAGTCCCCTTCTGTTCCCCCTGGGGTGCTGGTGATCTCCCGAGGGGCAGCTCAGGCCAGGCTGCCCCCCGAAAACTCTAACAGCATCTGTGCTCCCCAAAAGGCATCGTTAGAGGCCTGCCCATCATCAGCCCACTGCACCTGGAAAACCAAACACAGTGTTAACACGCTCCGCCACCAGGCTTCAGGGCCTTGCCTTTGCGACCCAGTGTATTTCCTGGCACTGCGCAGGTCCCACCCACTGTTGGAGCCTGGATCGTGGAAGAAACATCTCCCCGTGGCGCTCCACACCCACCTCGCCTCACGGCGCCCACCTCGCCAGCTTCCAACCACGAGTCCTCTCCTCCACCCGGTTCCCTCTTTGCCTGGTTGATTCATTCCAAAGGCCTGAGCTACGCCTCTCCTCTGCCAGGCACTGGGGACTGAGGAGGCAGCCGAGGGCCCAAGGTACCTGTAGCAAGGCCTCACCTGGCTGGAGGGCAGGGCCGGGCTCAGCTCCACAGTGGACACAGGGTGGGGGAAGGAGGGCACAGCCTGCGCCGGCTCTTGGGGGCTGAAAAATGGACAGGGTGTCAGGACGGTGTGTGTCTCCAGTGCCCACGAATGTGCGTAATAGCCAGTCATGCAACAACACGTATTGCACCCTTACAACATATCAGGAACCGTTCGAGGTGTTTGATGGTCATCATGAACAAAACTCTGTGCTCAGGGACCCCATTGTGGTGGAGAGAGGCAGACAGTGATGTGGAGGGTGGCAGGTGTGGTTGGTGGCATAAGACAGAGCAGCGTGGACTCCCAGAGACAATTTTAAGACAGAGCAGGCCTCTGTGAGCACAACGAGAGGGCAGGGGTGGTCCCGAGGAAGGAGCAGGCCTGAGGTGTGCAAGACAAGAGGCCAAAGTCTCATGCAGGGCAGGGTGAGGATGAAGACGAGGGAGAGGAGGCACTGGGCCTAGGAGAACCCTCCAGATGACAGCTCTGCTGTTTCCTGGAAAGTTATACACATGCACACACACACACAAGACGGGTTTGGTTTCTGTACACCAGCAGTGAGCCTTCTGAAAAGGAAATTCAGAACACATTTACAACATGATCTATAAAACCCAAATACCTAGAAATATATCTCAGTTTAAATATATTTAAGCTCTGGTAGCACAGCGCCTAAGGCACTTGACTGCTAACCAGGAGGGTGGCGGTTCAAACCCACCAGCCACTCCTTGGAAGGACGGTTAGGTAATCTACTTCCATAGTGATACCACCTCAGAAACCCAAGGAGGGTTCGCCATGAGTCGGGTCTGACTCGACGGCACATAACAACAACAACACAAGTAAATGGAAGACAGTCTGTGTTCGTGGGCTGGTGGACTGTCAACATGGCTGGGGTGTCAACACCACCCCCTCCAGTGATCTACAGACTCAAGGCAATCATGATGAAAATTCTAGTTTCATGACGAAACTTCTTCACAGAGAGGGAAAATAATGCAACAGACATCAAATTCATACAGAATTGCAAGGGGGCCCAAACAAGCAAAAAATCTCTAGGAAGAAGGCTGAAGCAAGAAGATGCAAATGTCTTGATTCCAAAACATATTATAAAGCTATAGTGATCAAAACAGTCTGTTCCTGGCATAACAGCAGACGTAGAGATCAATGGAATAGAATTGAGGACCCAGAAATAAACACATGCATCTACGGCCAACTGATTTTTGACTAGGGCACCAAGTCATGCAAGTGGGAAAGAATACAGCCTCTCTAATGAATGGTGCTGGAGCAAGTGGGTATCCACACACACAATAAAGCTGGGCTTGCACCTCACACCACACATGAAAATTAACTCAAAGGGAATTAAGGACCTAAAGGTGAAAAACAACACCATACATTTCCTAGAAGAAAATATAGGTATTGCTTTGGGGCCCGTTTTTTAACAATAGATTCTGAGATAGGGCACCCAAAGCATTGGTCACAAAACGCATAAGGAATACCTTGGACTCCATTAATGTCAAAAACTCTTGTACAACAAAGCATTTACTAACAAAGCAAAGACACACCAACAGCTGTTTATGCACAGGGAGACAGCTCAGGGGGTGGGGTGCATGGAGGGATGGACACAGGGAAGCAGTGACTGCCGGGAAGAAGTGGGAGGGGAGCTGTTGCATCATGGGAAATTGTCAATGTCGTGAGGCAAAGTGTATGTGAACTGCTGTATGGAAAGTGAATTTGCTCTGTAAATTTTCACCCAAATTACAAACAAGAAAAAGAAAAACCCCTGGGAACAGAGAGAGAGAGAGAGAGAGAGAGAGAGACCTACAGACTGGGAGAAAAACTGGGAAACCACATCCCGCATGAAGGAATACCATCCAGGATATATAAAGAACTCCTACAACTTAACAAGAAAAAGATGCACAATCCAATCAAATGACAGGTAAAGATCCGAACAGACGAGACAAAGGATTTCACTAACGGAAATGCAAACTGCCCACAGGCACATGAAAGATGCCCACCATCACTGGCTGTTACAGGTGCCATGGGTGGACGCTGACTCATGGAGACCCCTTATGCTGCCCACCAGACTGTGCTCCACAGGGGCCTTTCACAACAGACTGCCTGCCCTTTCTTCCCAGGCACCTGGAGGTAGGTTTGAACCACCAACCTTTCAGTTACTTGTTGAGCATTTACAACCATTTGTGGCACCCAGGGTCTCTGGGAGGTAGGTGCAAGGCAAAACCACAATGAGATACCATGATGCCCACCACTAAAAACCAAAAAAAAACAAACTCACTGCTTTGGAGTCAGGTCCGACTCATAGCGACCCCTCCTTGGGTTTCCGAGGTGGTATCACTGCAGAAGTAGATTGCCCAACCTTCCCTCCGAGGAGTGGCTGGTGGGTTTTAACCGCCAGCCTTCTGGTTAGCAGTCAAGTGCTTTAGCTACTACGCCACCAGACCTCCCATTGTGTTGTTGTTGTTGTTGTTATGTGCCGTCAAGTCATACCTGACTCATAGCGACCCCTCCTTGGGTTTCCGAGGCAGTATCACTACGGAAGTAG
>NW_006921971.1:370096-375214 GCF_000298275.1 Orycteropus afer afer | reverse complement strand
TGGGCAGCTGGTGGTAGTTACTCCCCATGATGAGACTGGCAATCAACTCCATGGTGGGATCTACCACAAGCAGCTGAGTAGCTGCCTTTGGGATGGGGTCGGCTTCCTGTATTTAAGGAGAAGCCTTCGGAATGGTCTCTAGCCTATGGCACGCTTGGACCCTGCATGTAGCCGTTGCTCAGCAGCCTGCCATGCTCTGCCGACCTTGGGACTTACAATGGATCTAAGTTATTGGCCTGCTGTGTGGTTTGGTAACATCGGGACTGTGCCTTTTGACTTGTCAACCCTGGGCTTGGCAGACTCGGCAGCTAACAGCTGTCTGAGTGAAGAAACGCCTCTAGCTTTAGTGGGTCCTAGAGCCTGGCACTTTGAACTTGGACTTAAAATCTCCAAATATGGAGAGAATAAACTCCTGTTCATTAAGGTCGTCCCATTTGTGGTATGTTTCCTGTCAGAGAGGCACTAGCCCATGGAAAACGTCACCCAAACCTCGGGGCTCGGCAGAGACTACCTCTGGGGGACGATGAATTCCTGAAGCGGCAGTGGCGTCTGTGTCACCAGGAAGCTCCCTGCCTGTAGCTTCACGTGCCCATCACTGGTGCGAGGGCCTTCCTCCAGAAGCGGCCCCCTGGGCGGGTGAGTGAAGCCTGTGGGACAGAAATTCCACCACTCAGTCCCAGGACGAAGGAGCAGGGCCCGTGTTGGACAGGAGGCCGGTCACGAGCTGTGTGGGCCAGGCTCTCGGTCTACTGGGGCCTCATGTCCCTCTGTGAGAAAGAAGTGGCCACAACCAGTGAACTCAGCAACCTCCCCCAACTGTCATTCTCTCCCGCCAGACACCAACGCAAGGCTGAAGTTTATGGAGTTCAAAGCCTGCTCCGTTACAGCCGTGACCTCCTCTGGAGTGTGGCCTCCATAACCACAGGTGGGCCCCTGCATCTGCTCATCTGTGAGGCACGTGCCATCCACGTACTCACTGCTTTGTTTCCGGGTTGGTGGATCACGTGGCTGGGTGCCCAGCCCTCTGCCCTTCTCACTGACCTTTCACCCTGAGTCTCACTCAGATGTCACCGAGCTGTGAGGTGCCACCACCCTTCCTGGCCCCTCTCTTTCTCTACTTAAAATGCTGCGAGGGTTCTCTCAGAGCATCTCTCACTCGTAAACACCAGCTTCCACGGGTTTGACCAGACCTGGGCAGACAGACGGAGGCTCTGCAGCCCCCCAAACAAGATGAGGTCCGGGCCAGGCTCGGGTGCGGGGACCAACGCTCTGCCCCGAGCAGACCCACCTGCCATGGCAGCGTCTGGGCCCCGCGCCGTGAACTGCAGCTCCTGGCTGTGGGCGGGATGCCCAGTCTGGAAATAGGTTTCTCTGGAGGACGCCAGTGCGAGTGACATCAGCCACGACCCTGGGGCGGCCGGGGACGGATCCACCACATTGCCACTGGCAGCCAGAGGGCAGAGGCCAGGGCCAGGGCAGACAGGAACGAAGTGGGCAGAGTCACGGTCAGGCACCTCCCGGGACATCTCGCCACCCTGCAGGCACCTGTGGGCACAGCAAACACTCACTCAGTGGACAGAGGCTCCCTCGGCCAGAAACTGGGGAGACATACGGCCAGTTTGGGAATCCGGTCCCATGGGAACCTAGCCACAGATGGCTGTGGGGCCCCAGCACATCACCAGCCACACTTCGTGCCCCTAACCTCCCCGAGGTACACGCTGGCTGCGAGGGCCAGAGGCTGGGCTGGGTTTGCACATGCCGGGCCTTGGGGACACTCAGTAATGTCGTGGCCTGAAAGTGCGTGCTGTCCCAGACCGAGCCCAGCCTTGGGTGAGTCCAGGCACCCCCTGAAGCAACTCCACACGCAGGGCCGGTCACTATGCCCACTTCACAGGTGAGGAAGCTGAGCGCTGGAGGTTACACCCTGCGGGGCGCTCGTTCTGGGCACGAACCAGGCAGCAGGCGTCAGCACGTTACCCAGGAGGGAGGAGCAGAGGTCCGTGCGGCCTCACGGTTACACCGGCCCTGAGGGCAAAGCGCCATCCTCGTCCAGGCAGAGGGCCCACCGCCCAGAACAGCGCCGGCACAGAGCAGGGACCCACCAGGCATCGGCAGGGCTCGGTGACGTTTTGCTCAAGGACAAGCCCTGGAACCGCGCACAGGGACTGTGGGGTGCGCTTCGGGAGCCGGCCGCCCAGGCTTCCCTTCTGCGTCCTCCACTCTCAGTGCTACAGACCAGGCTCCAGGGATCCCACACGGGGTCGGGGGACGCGGCCGCAACTGTCCCTGACGTGACCCCTGGCTGGTACTTCCTTCCCCTCAGCCCCCGGGACCATGCCGTCTCTGCTGTCGGCAGCATTGGCGACGCTGCTCTAAGAGGAGGGAGCTAGACAGGTGAGCTGGTCACCGACCTGTGAGGACACTGTACCTCGGAGCGGCTGGCTCTGAGCGCATCTCATCTCTGTGAAGGTCTGGGCAAGGGGCCAGCGGTGCCCACGGGCCCCGGGAGGCTTCTGGGGCCCACGCAGGCTCCCCTTCCTTGCGGCCTCCTGCCGGCAAAGCACAGTCAGACGGGGGAGGCTCCGCAGCCCCCCGACTCCACGGTGTCCTTCCCTCAGCTCTGGCTGGCCTTCCCAGCAAGTAAGAGTGAACCCCAGCAGCCTTCGCTCCTTGTCCCAACAGTCCACAGAAGGCAGGACGACCCCAACCCCAGTGCTTCGCAGGCCCCCAGATTTACCCGCCAACCCCTTCCCTGCAGCCACAAGATGCCGTCCACAGTGGTTCCTCCCGGGCCATACGGCACGCTCTCAGTGCCCACCGGTGGCTAACCCCGCCATCTGTGACCTGCACAGACAGCCCTGAACCCAACCCTAGCCTTGGCCACCACACTCCCTGATGAGAAGCCACCAGCTACGGCCTGATGGGCCGCTCTCCCCGCTGGGTGGACCCCAACCCTGCCGAGGGGCCGGCCCCTCCTGACCACGGTGGGGACTGGGGCACATGCATTCCGCCCCAAGGCGGTCACTCACCTGGCCCCCGAGGCCTGTCCACACGCTGAGGGTCAGCACAGGGGTCCACGGAGGGACGAGGGGGCTCCGGACCCTCCCCCTGGGTGCTGGTGGTCGCTGGGGCAGGCCCGGCACCCCGGAGACGCGCTCTTCGCTTCCGACGGTAGTTGGCAAACCAGTTGTACACCTGCTCGGCTGACAGGCTTGTCTCCGACGACAAGGTGTCCTGAAGGGGACAGCAGGGCCCCACGCCAGCTTGCCCACGCGAGGCACAGAGGCGGCCCCCACCGTCCTCACCCCAGTGCCCGCCTGTCTCCCCAGGGCCTGCCTGGGCGTGGGGTCTGGCTACAGGCGAATCCGCCGAGTTTTTGCTCTGGACAGTGGCCGGGGGACACAGCCCCTGATGGAGACCAAGCTTTGTCCTCCTGCCAAGCCCACGTGATGGGTGACGGGGGGCCCTGCATGAGAGGCCAGCTCCACGGTGGGGGGCCGTGCCCAGGGAGCCCACGAGAACTCCCTCCCAGGCGAGCCCGAGGCGAGTGGGGGCCCTCAGGGCTGCTGGGGGCCGCAGGGGCTCCCCCTTACCCGCTGGGCCTTGCTGGGGTATGTGCCCACGCTGGAGGCGAAGTCGTGCAGCTTCTGGCGAACGTCCTTGGGGAAGTTCCTGCTTTTGAGGCCCTCAGGACAGAGCGAGGGCGGCGGCGGGTTCCTGGATGAGGGCGGGAGTGGGAGACGTCAGAACGAGACCCCCAGTTCATCCCCTACTAGGGCCCTGCGCTCCGAGGAGGTGACCCCCAGGCCTCTTCCGGGTGCAGTCTCTGTGTCCTCAGTTTGAGGAAGACTAGCTCTCTCCCCAGAGATGAAGTCACGTTATTGTTGTTGTTATGTGCCGTCGAGTTGGACCTGACTCATAGCGACCCCTCCTTGGGTTTCCGAGGCAGTATCACTGTGGAAGTAGATTGTCCAACCTTCCTTCCGAGGAGTGGCTGGTGGGTTTGAACCGCCAGCCTTCTGGTTAGCAGTCAAGTGCCTTAGGCACTGCGCCACTAGAACTCCCGCTAAGAGCTCAAAAACTGCAGGGGGCTTGGCATTCCCCAGCCCCACTGCAAACTCAGGACAAGCCTGGGGCTATCTGACCACCCCTTACCCAAGGTGTGTCCCCAGGCTGGGGGTGTGTCCCCGTGCTCCGGCCTCGTGGCCCTCTCTGACCACCCCTCACTCACAACCCCCCTGGACAACACTCAGGTGTGTCCCCAACCCCACTGCAGACACAGGACAAGAGCCAGGCGCTGTGTGTCCCCAGGCTGGTGGGATGTCCCCGGCCTCCTGCCTGGGGCTCTCTGCCCACCCCTCTCACCCACTCCATGGCCCCCTGGGCAGCACCCACGCTCCTGCTGTGTGTGTGACCCTGTCTGCGCAGGCCCCTGGTCCTGCCCGGACTGCACGGCCTGTCCCCACCCTCCTGCTGACGCAGGGGGCTGCGGGTGTTGTGTCCCAGCTCCGTGCTGGGCGGCTTGCAGGACCAGCTCTGGTCTCTCCGCACGGCCCACGCACCCCGCACCGCAGCACCCCCACTGGCGGATGGACGCTACGCATCACCTTCCCTCTGCCTGGCTGGCTCCTGCCCACCGCAGCTGGGGCCTCCCTCCAGGGCCCCCGTGGCCGGCACTGACCCCCCACCACCGAGCAGCCCTCCGGGGCACCCCAGTCCACCCTCGTCCAGGGAGGCCTGGGCAATGGTCCAAGGAGGAGGGTGAGGTCAGGGGCTCGGCCCCGGCCCCCCCGTGACCAGCCTCCACGTAGCCCTGCACGCTGCTCCCTCCTACCCTGCACGCAGGGGTGATGCCCCGCCAGGGCCAGCACAGCCTGCCACCCTCAGGTCAGCCGGACAGCTCCCAGCCGCACCTGGAGCGCTTGCTCCCCTCCACCGTGGCCCCACCGTGACCCCTGGCGCGCTCCCTGGGCCCGCAAGAACAAGCGTACCTCTTCCTGCATCGAAACTTCTGCACGGGGGTGAGCGTGGCTGCGCCCAGCCTCCTCATGGCCAGCTGGTACTGGATGTCGTTCCAGAGCTCCGTCAGCTCCCAGCTGCCTCCCGGCACCCGGCAAC